>NC_046170.1:5730029-6046132 GCF_011064425.1 Rattus rattus
ACAGGACAGATGGTAATGTGTTGTGGTCTTTGACAACCATGCCCAATAACTTAAAGAGAGGGTTTTCATTGTCTCATGCCCATTTGCTAGGGTGTCTGGGCTTTTATATATTGGGGTCAAGACGCTGCATGGCTCTGCATGCTTCATCTGTGCCCTCTGTATCCCAATGCCCTGCCTCCGTCCCTGCTGCCCAGTCCCGCCTCCCGTCCTCCTTGTCCTCTCAAAAATTTTTTAAATGCATCCTGTCTGTTCTTTCACAATTTTTGAACTCTGTTATTGTTTCTGTGCTGGCCTTCCCATTCATCTCACTAAGCTAATATCACTCTGATTTTCTCTGGATGCATGTATTGACAACATAACACAAAACATACCAGGAAGAGGAAGAAAAGACTAACCTGAAAATGCAATAGCAGGCAGAGTAGGAGCTTTCTCTCGCTTCTCCAAAAACACAAATTGAGAGAGACGGAGATCGGAGACAGAGACAGAGCCAGAGACGAGAGAGATAGACATAGGCAGAGACAGAGACACAGAGAGATAGACACACAGAGAATCCAGAATAGATAGCACTAAATCACTTTGAGCGTCATTTCATGCTGGGTATACCATCTGAAGCTCGATAATTAGGAAAGTCAAAATAGTATAAATCAACCTGAGGCTGCAGTTCAGGAAGCCAAAATATCAAAGGCCAGAGAATAGAAGAAAAGCAACTTCCCATCATCAAAAGGAAATGAATTTTCTTTTGCTTTTACTCCTGTTGAAACCTAAAACAAGTTAGATAATGTTCACAAACACGGAGATGACACTTCGCTTTTCTTTAGATCAGTAATTCTATGGCTAATGACTTGGGGGAAATATTCTCACAGATACAAAATGTTTGTTCCCACTGAGTGTCATCATTTAGCCCAAAACACATATACTATGAGAGCTATAAATCAACTTATGAGTACATATATTTATGTGTAAAATTCCAAAGATTAATAAACTAAATTTTAAATAAAAGAATTATACAGCACTCATTTTGGCAGAACGTTTTCACAATCGAAAGGCTAATATAGAGAAGATTAGCTCAATTTGAACAGGGATAATATACAAATTCATGATTTTTACAGCTAAATAAATGAACTGAAAGATTTTATTAAATGAAAGTCAGACCCAGAAAAGACAAAGGTCACATGTCCTCCCATCAAAGGCTCCTAGCATCCAATTTTCAAATGGAAGCACATTCTAGGAGTAACTATAGAAAACAAGAAAGTAAAAAACAGACAGATGCCATGGAGAGGCAAGGGAAAAGCAACTGAGAAGAGAATAACAGGGCACAAATGATTTGATTGTTTCACACAAAGTGGGGAAAAGGGAGCCTATTTAGGAGGGAGATAAAATAGAAGTGAAGATGGTAAAATAACGCTAAGCAATGTCTGAAAAACTGGTAAGGAATTATATTATTAACTACCTAAAAATAAAATCATACTAACACACACACACACACACACACACACACAGACACACAGAGAGAGAGAGAGAGAGAGAGAGAGAGAGAGACAGACAGACAGACACACAGACACACAGAGAGATACAGAGAGAGAGAGAGAGACAGATAAATACATACAGAAACACACATATTTCATCTTGACTGGACTATGCCTCTCTAAAAGCCCAAGACTACCTTAACCAAAACATGGCAAGGGCATGAGACAATGAGAAACCCTCTTTGAGTTGTTGGGCATGGTTGTCCAAAAGACCCCCTAACACATTAATCACTGCCTGTTCCTGTTACCCTTGGAGTTTCACTGACCCCACCCTCAGAGGTGGAAGGAATAGAGTCTAAGAGGCCCCTCAGCTAGAACTGACTTGAATGCCTCCCTTCTGGAGGACTAGGGTTCATGGTAGATGGCGTTTCATGTAAGCTTCTTCCAAAAAATAGGAGAACAACCAAGAGCTACCATCTATCTAACTCATGCCAACAACAACTATACAAGCAACTCTCATGTGCCACCATAACCCCATGGCCCTCACGCCACCATAACCCTACAACCTCATAACCACCATAATCGCATAACCTCATGCCACCATAATGTAGAGCCAACTCTTCATGCCGCCATAACCATCCAACTTCATGCCACCATAACCATCCAACTCATGCCACCATAACCCTACAATTTTCATGCCACCATAACCTGAAAGGTCCAATAACAGCATAAATACATTGACAGTAATGAATACTTAATTAAACTTAAGACCCACTCAATGAAAAAGAAAGTAAGTATGGTATTAGAAATCAGAAGAACTGACTGATGAAGTCGAGGATCTTGTGGAGACAGAACAACTACCGCTCCCTTATCAGAACAACCGCTAATATAATCTAAATATCTTGTGCTTTTATATTCTCACGGATAAGAGTCCTAATCCTCACTCACTAGGAAAACTTTCTTGCAAACATATGGAAACCAAAACAGAAAAAATCACAAACTATCCAAAATGTACAATTTTGTAAAAATTTGAAAGAACAAAATTATTAAATACAGACACAAACAGAAGGAGAACATATAATTTGTGTGATATCAATTTTAACATTTTAGTCAATAATAATCCAAGTCAAAGATATTTGGTATCATTTTTAATAAATATAATTAAACATCTATGAAATAATTTTATGCATGGTACTGTAACAAATGTATTATATCATGACATATATTTGAAATATATATGAATTATGATATATAAAATGCAAAAGGTATTGGTAATAAAAACCATGTTGTATTTATTCAAAAACTCCGATGTTATCTGTTACTATTGTTTCAAAGAGAAAATATGGAGAACATCAGTGTACATATGACAATGCTTTTAAGAAATTGTGTATGGTCTCAACTAGGACCCCTAGGCTAACTATTCCAATATATCCAATTAATACACAATTAGTGGTTTTTCAAAACAAAGTTCACTTGCTCAGAAGATGATGATTATTGAAAAAACCAGAACGGACTACATTCATATCTCCATTATAAGAGGTCAGCCAATTGCCACTTATGATTTTAAATACTTTTATTGATAATTTTTCCCTAAAATATATGTTGAACATTTTTCCCTTCCCTCAAATTTTCCAGGTTTTAGCTCTACATTTATTGTTCTTGTCACTCATTCTTTCAAAAACAAGTAAAAACTATGAAAACAAACAAATACAAAACGACAAAAATGTAAAAAATTAAAACTCAACCAAGCCAAAGACCTGTAAAGACAAAAAAAAAAAAAAAAAAAAAAGCCAAACAAAGCAAAATTAAATAAATGTCTATAACTCTAATAAAATTGTTATTTTTAAAGGAATTACATGGAGCCTGAAGTGTTCTTTCATAATCCCAGTGAGTCTATATCGAGAAAATAATTTTCCCTTCAACAAAATCAACTTAGTTAAGGGTAAAATGCTTTGTCCACCTCTTCTCAGTGCAGGACCAGATTGGTTTGAAGCTATGCAGGTCTTCAGTACGCTGCTATCTCTGTGAGTTCAGTCCTGTTGTCAGGAAGACACTGTTTTTGAAACATCAATTACCTCAGGCTATAAACAATTTTGCTTTTCTTTCTTTGTAGGTTCCTTGAGCCTTGTGGGAGGAAGATGTGAAAGACATCTCATTTTAGGACTGAGTTATCCAGTGTCTCATGCTCTGCATTGGCTGGTTGCGTAATCTTTTGTGTTAGTTCACATCGACTGTAAAAACTCATTTGATGATTAAGTAAGTCACTGACCATATGGTATAAGATTACATCATTTGGAACCATTTTTTTATTTATATGCTCTCTCTCGATATTTTATTTAATTGCATTTCAAATGGTATCCCCTTCCCTGGCTAGAATGTTTCAGTTTTGAAGGAAAGTATTATAAATATCTTAAAATAAATAATTTATAAAGGAACCAAAACATAGGATGGGTCATACTATTATGAGACGGGTTTAATATACAAATATAGCTTTATAAAGAGTTTAAAACTCCCTTTCAAATAACAGGATGTCACCTGATGTAATTTTCATTTAATAACTTGAGAATGCTTATTAGTTTATTTCAATGAGTCAAAATCCCAGCATTTCTATTCAGATGGACTAACAGGAAGAATTCTTTATTTTTTCCTTCCATTTTTGTTAAATGCGATTTCTATTTACATTTCAAATGTTATTCTCGCTCCTCGTCCATCAGACCCCTAACCCTCCCCTTCCCCTTCGAAATGGATGTCTCTTCCCATACCCCCCCATTTTCGCCCCCCACCAACAATCACCTACAATGGGGTCCAACCTTGGCAGGAACAAGATTTCCTTTCACTGGTGTGCTCCATTAGCTATTCATTGCTACCTATGCAGTTGGAGCCCAGAGTCAGTCCATGTATAGTTCTTTTGGTAGTGGCTTAGTCCTTGGTTGGCATTGTTGTTCTTATGGGGTCGCAAGTCCCTTCAAGCTCTTTTTCAGTCCTTTTCTCTAATTCCTCCAATGGGGGGTCCTGCTCAGTTCAGTGGTTTTTGCTGGCATTTGCCTCTGTATTTTGATACATATTGGCTGTGTCTTCAGGAGAGATTTATAACCAAAGTTCCTACTGCATGCATTTTAGCTTCATCCATCTTATCTAGTTTTGTGGCTATATATGGGCCACATGTGGGCAAGCTTTGAATGTCCATTCCTTCAGTCTCTGCCTAAACTTTTGCCTCCCTATCTCCTATGGATTCTTGTTCCCTTAAAGAAGGAGGAAGCATTCACATTTTTTGGTCATCCTTCTTGAGTTTCATGTTCTGTGCATCTAGGGTATTCAAGCATTTGGGCTAATAGCCACTTATAATGAGTGCATACCATGTGTGTTTTTCTGTGATTGGGTTACCACCAGGATGATATTTTCCAGTTCCATCCATTTGCCTATGAATTTGCTATGAAGTCAGTGTTTTGATAGATGATAACATTCCATTGTAGATGTACCACATTTTCTGTATCCATTCCTCTGTTGAAGGGCATTCATGCTTCTACAAGGGCTATAAATGCTAGAACATAGTGGAGCATGTGTCTTGTTGTATGTTGGAGCATCTTTTGGGTATATGCCCAGGAGAGGTATAGCTAGGTCCTCAGGGTGCAATTAATTAGGGCTATTTGTCCTCTGAGCCCAACTTCTTGAGTTCTTTTATATTTGACATGGCCGCCTATCAGTTGGAGGATTGGTAAAAGATCTTTCCCAATCTGGTGGTTGTTTTTTGTCCTAATGACAGTGTCCTTGCCTTACAGAAGCTTGCAGCTTTCTTATGAGATCTCATTTGTCGATTCTTGATCTAGAGCATAAGCTATCGGTGTTCTGTTCAGGAAATTTTCCCAGCCCATGTGTGTACGAGAATCTTCCCCCTACATTTTCTTTTCTATTTGTTTGAGGTGATATTTGGTTTTATGTGGAGATTCTTGATCCACTTGGACTAAGCTTTTTACAGAGCAATAAGAATGGATTGATTTGCATTTTCACATTTGACCTCCAGTTGAAGCTAGCACCATTTGTTGAAAAGGTTTATCTTTTTCCATTGATGGTTTGGCCTTTGTCAAAAATCAATGACCATAGGTGTGTGGGTTCATTTCTGGGTCTTCAATTCTATTCCATTGGTCTATCTGTCTGTCTCTGTACCAATACCATGCAGTTTTTATCACTATTGCTCTTATGTAATATTGCTTGATATCAGTAATGGTGATTTCCCAGAAGTCCTTTTTATTGGAAGATAGTTTTAACTATCCTGTTTTGTTTTTTGTTATTCCAAAGGAATTTGCAAATTGTTCTTTCTAACTCTATGAAGAATTGAATTGGAATTTTGATGGGGATTGCACTGAATCTGTAGATTGCTTTTGGTAAAATGGCCATTTTTTTTCTATATTAATCCTGCCAATCCATGAGCATGGGAGATCTTTCCATCTTCTGAGATCTTCTTCAATTTCTTTCTTCAGAGGCTTGAAGTTCTTATCATACAGATCTTTCACTTACTTGGTTAAAGTCACATCGAGGTATTTTATATTATTTGGGACTATTGTGAAGGGTGTCATTTCTCTTATTTCTTTCTCAGCCTGTTAATTTTTTTATGTAGAGGAAGACTACTGATTTGTTTGAGTTAATTTTATAACCAGCCCCTTTGCTTAAGTTGTTTATCGGGGGCTTAGTAGTTCTCTGGTGGAACTTCAAACAGATTTTTATTTCAATTCCATTTATTTCCCAGAAATCGTATTGGTAGTGTTTCTTCTATTTCTATTTTGTGGAATTGTTTGGGTAGTATTGGTATGAGGTCTTCTATGAAGGTCTGATAGAATTTTGCACTAAACCCATCTGGTCCTTTGCTTTTTTGTTTGGGAGAATTTAATGACTGCTTCTATTTCTTTAGGAGTTCTGGGACTGTTTGGTGGTTTATCTGATCCTGGTTTAATTTTGGTGCTTGTGTGGATGTATGTCCCTTTTACCCATAGTCTCTCTAAGGACTTTTATTATGAACAAAAATTGGACTTTGTCAAAAGCCTTTTTGCATCTATTGATTCAATTCTGGGGGTTTTGTCCTTCGGTCTGTGTTAGATTCCACTAAATGCTAGATTCCACTTTTTGATTTATACATAACGAACCACCCCTGCATCTGTGGGTTGAAGGCAATGTGATCATGATAGATAATCTTTATGGTGTATTCTCATATGCAGTTTATGAGTATTTTATTGAGAATTTTGCATTTAAAGTCACAAGAAATATTTGTTTATAACTTTGCTTTTGGAGGAGGGTTTTTGTGGTTTAACTAACAGGGTAATAATGGCTTAATAAAACAAATGATGAAAGTTTGCTTCAGTGCCTATTTTGCAAAATAGTTTGAGGAGCATTGGTGTTAATTCTATTTTGAGTGCATGTTAGAATTCTGCATTGACTTTGTTTGGCCCTGAGGATTTTGATTTTGGTTTTTGTTGCTTTCCTTTTCTAGGCAGGGAGGTTGTTTATTCTGTTTCACTAGGGATTCTAGGTTTCTTAAAATTACTTATTTGATCTTAATTTAATTTTGGTCCTTGGTATATATCAAGAAATTTATCCTTTCCTTTAGTTTTTCCAGATTTGTAAAATAAGGATTTTTGTTGTTGTTGTTGTTTGTTTTATTTTGTTTGTTTTTAATCTCTCTTCTCTTTCTTTCTTCCTTCCTTCCTTCCTTCCTTCCTTCCTTCCTTCCTTCCTTCCTTCCTTCCTTTCTGTTTCTTAGATTTAATAGATTCTTTGTGAGTGTCACATCATGCACTCCAGTCCAGCTCATTTCCCTATCACCCAAAATAAAAGACACACACAAACGAAGATGACGATGACGACGACAAAGAAGAAGAAGGAGGAGGAGGAGGAGGAGGAGAAGAAGAAGAACAACAACAACAACAACATACAAAGCATCTCATCTTAGAGGCAGCAGTATGTCATAGTGTCTTCCCATAGTATGTTCTTCTGTCCACACATGTTCGCTTGTAAATGTTCATTGCAATGAACCATCAGTCTGGTTTAAGAACTCCAGTTCCTGTGATACCATCAATATTGGATCCTCACCAGGACTTCTCCCAGTTATTCCAGCATTGCCCTGTGCTATGAAGAAGCATAAAAGGTCTGATGATATAGATGTTGGGTGAGCCAATTCAGAGTCCTGAATCTGGCCCTGGGTCTTAGCTGAGCTAGTCAGCCTGCCAACTCACCCTCATCCTCAACACCGGGATGAGCTCTCTAGGACTGCTCTGGCTAAGCTTCCTAATGCTGCCATTAACTGGAGTCAGAATCAACAGTCCTACTTTCATTCCCTTGGGGACAGCTCACCCACATCCATGCCTCCAGAGTCAGCTCCACTGTTTGTCCCACTCGAGGTTCAGGGCTCACTCTCAAGTGCTGCAGCCTATGAGGAGTTGGGTCAGTTCTCCCACTTTTACAACCTCTGGGCTGGCTCACCCACTGCTATCATCAGATTCACTTCCACTGTCTTGCCCGGCCGGAGGTGCAAGGCCGTGTTCCTGAGTGCTGGAGCCAGTGAGGAAGCCAGGCTAGCTCTCCCGCTATCCAAGATCAGTTCTCCTGGCTACTGAAGGTGATAAGGGAGTTGGAGAAGGGTATCAACTCCATACCCATACCACTTCATGCTGGACAGGGGGCAGGGACAGCTCTTCCATGCTCTTGCACTTGCTGCCAGCTCACCTGATCAACCTATACCAGGGCCAGTCCTACTATACTGCCCAGGCAAGGTGTAAGGCCTTTTCTCATTCCGTGCTGCAGTAGCTAGGGGCAGGGTCAGCTCATCTGCTCTCATGATCTCAGACTTAGTTCTCCCAACTCCCTCAGGTGGTAAGAGATGTGATGGGAAGGGGTGGTATCAACCCTGCATTCATGTCACCTCATAGTAAATGAGTGACAGGACCAGGTCTCCCTCATTTTGTTCTAAGGGCTGGTTCACTGTTCCCTGTCAACTATGTCCAGCCCTACTGTGCTTCCTAGATGAAGTACAATGCCTGCTCTCCTTAGTGCTGTAGCTGGTATTGGACAAGATTAGCTCTCCTGGGCTTCTGACCCTGTGAACAGAAGTGATAAGGTGGGGAGGGGTAAGTAGGTAGCTTCACTTCTGTACCCCTTGAAGACAAGTGACATGGTCAGATCTCTTACATTTACACCCTCAAGACATACTCACCTACATCCCTGTTGCCAGAACCAGCTCTACTGAGCTGCCTGGGTGAGGCACAGGACCTACTCCTCCCAGTAGTAACACCTGCAAGATGAGGCCAACTGTCCAGAGTGCTTTACCTAGTGAGTATCAGAACCAGTCATGCACAGCCCTAGTGGCTGCCTCAATCAGGGACATCCAAATGTTCTCTATTGGTAATATAAGCCATGGACATCTACACTGACCCCGGTCACTGCACTGCATAACGATAGACTCAGATATGGCCCTTAGTGGCATTTCAGGCTGGGACCTCACCATGGTCCCAGGTGGTGGGGCTGGCCACTCAGATCAAATTATTCCTTCCCACCCACAAATCTCCAGTTCCATATCTCTTCATAATACCCAAGCTGCTGCACTTCTCTTTCTGGCCACTCTGATGATGGCATGCACATTGTGTAGCTCCTGCTAAAGATTGTGCAACATCTTTATCTGCGCTACATGTTATATGATGCTAGCATGTTCTCTTGGTTAGGGTTGTACTGTTGTGAAGAGACACCATGACCAATACAAGTCTTACAAAGCACAACATTTACATGGCTTGCATGTTCAGAGGTTCAATCCATTATCCTCAAGGTGAGAGCATGGCAGTGTCCATGGTGCAGGAAGAGTTGAGAGTTCTATATCTTCATCTGAAGGCTGCTAGAATACTGGCTTCCAGTCAGCTAGAAAGAGGGTCTTAAAGTCCACACCCATGTTGACACATTTCTTCCAACAAGGCAACACCTACTCCATCAGGCCACACCTTCTAATAGTAACACTTTCTAGGCAGAGCATATACAATCACATGTGTGTCTATAGACCAACTGTGCCGTGCTCTGTCCCATCTGTGGGTGGCATGGTGAGTCCAAGATCTCTGTCTTCTTCCTCTGTGTTTGCATTGCCTAGATTTGATTTGATTTTTTTATGTGATCTATGCATAAGACAGCTTTGGCCACCAAGTCAGATATCAAAGTAGGAGGAAGAAATAACTGCCATTTTCTGTCCCTAAATGATAGACATAACAACATGACCAACAAGGTTTTGCCTGTTGCCCATTTGTTAGGAGAGCAGAATAAAATTTTACTGTACTGTCCTTTTTCACTATCTGAATTGTCTCAATATTTTTATGTCCCATTTCCATCTTTAATCATTTATACCCTTTTCCCATGGTTTAGTTAATTTTGCTTAGAATTTGTCCATCTTGTGGATTTTCTCAAAGAACCAACTCTTTCTGTTGCTTTTGGCATTTCTATTTTATTGATTTCATTCGAGAGTTTATTTTTTAACATCCTTTTTTGTGTTTATTTTTCCTCCTTTTGTTTCAGATATGTGTTGGTAAGAAAATAATCTGAGATTTCTCCAGATTTTTGTTGTTATTGTGTTAATGTAAGTACTTAGTGATATGAACTTGCGTCTTAAAATTGTCTTCATCGTGGTCTATAGCTTTGGGAATATTATATTTTTATTTAAACATATAAAGCAGTTCATTTCTGTCTTGACCCATTTTTTCTTTCCCTAATGAGTTTTTCACTTTCTTTGAATTTGTGTACATTTGATGTTTCTGTTGTTCTTGATATCCAATATTGGTCCATTGTGGATGCATTGGATGTATGGTGTTATTTCAATTTTTAAATATTTGTTCAAGCTTTTTTTTGTCATGTATGTGGTTAATCTTGGTGAAAGTTTCTTGAACTTCAGAAAAAATAATATTCTTTAGTATAGGAATGAAATATTTTATAGATGTCTGCTAGGTCCACTTGATTCATAACATTATTTAATGCATTCTGTTTTATTTTTTGTCTGAATGACCTAGATATTTGTGAAAGTAGACTATGTAGGTCACCCACTGTGAATGAGTAAGGGTCGATATTGGACTTAAGCTACAGTAGAATTTCTTTTTATGAACTTTGGTGCCCTTTGTGTTTTTGCATGAATTTTAGAATTGAGTATCCTTTGGTGGATTTTTCTTTTCTGTTAATGAGAATATAGTGTGTCCCATTCTTTCTTTTATAATTAGTTTTGGTTTGAAATCTATCTTGGCGGCTATTTAAATAGCTATAACTGCTTTCTTCTTTGGTTCACTTGCTAAGCATGTCCCTTTCTATTCTGTTACCCTGAAGATATGTCTATGTTTGATGGTAAAAGATGCACTCTTGTGGATCAGAAAGACAAAGACTGTTTTTCAGTCCAATCTGCTGGTCTCTGTCTCTTTACTAGATAGTTGGGAACATTAGTATTGATAATTATAAGTGAACAATGTTTATTGATCCTTGTTATTTTGTTCTTATTGTCTAGGTTTTACCTACCTCTTTGGATTTACTAGGCTTGGATTATTTACTCCTTATGTTTTCTTGTTATAGTTAATCAGTTTAGATTAAAATTTTCCTTCTAGCGATTTCTGGAGAGGTGGGTTGGTGGCTACATGTTGCCTAAAATCGCTTTCATCAAAGAATCATTTTCTTTCTCCGTTGATTATGATTGATAGTTTTTCTGGGTATAGTAGTTTGGACTGGTACCTATGGTGTCTTAGAGTTTATAGAACATCTATTCAGGCACTTCTGGCAGTTAGAGTTTCTGTTGAGAAGTCAGGTGTTATTCTAATGGACCGTCTTTATATGTATCCTGGTCTTTTTCACTTGCAGCTTTTACTAGTCTACTTTTGTTTTGTATATTTAGTGTTTTGATTATTATATGTTACGGAGGATTTTTTTCTGGTTCTGTCTGGAGTTCTACATGGTTCTAGTACCTAGTACTTTGCTAGGTACTGCCTCTTTTTAAATGAAAAAAAATTTTCTTCGATGATTTTGTTAGAAATATTTTCAGTCCCTTTGTGGTTTCTTCTCCTTTCTCTGCCCCTATTATTTGTAGGTGTAGGTGTGATCTTTGTATAGTGTCTCAGATTTCTTGGATGTTTTGAGTCTGAATTCTTTTCTATTTAACATTTTGTTTGACTGAGCTATTCATTTTTTACCTTGTCTTCAAGTCCTGAAACTCTCTCTTGCACATCTCATAATATGTTGTGAAGGTTTTCCTCTGAGGTTTGGTTTAACATCCTAAGTTTAATCTAAGTTTTTGTTCATTTTATTTCAGTTTGAAATTTCCTTAGTGATTCTATTTGTACTTTCATATCCTGAAATGTTTTCTTTGTTTTAATTCAACTAGGGTTTTATTTATTTGCATTTTTTTCATGCTCTTCATTAAGGCATTTATTTGTATCCTGTTTAAGGTCTTTGAACGTAACATAATTGCTATTTTGAAGTCCTTGTCTTGTGCTAAATTACATTTTGCAGGCCCTTTGTATTAGTTACTGGATTCTGAAGGAGACATTTTATTTCGACTGCTTATGCTTGTGTTCTGGAATCTAGGCATTTGAATGTTTGAAGTGCTTCTTGGTGATGATATCTGATCTTGCCCTTATTGTGTTGGTAGTCTATTTTGTTGTTGTTGTTGTTGATGATGATGATAATGACGATGACGACGACGACTATAACAACAGTGATGACAGCGGCGGCTGTGGTGGTGGTGGTGGTGATGATGGTAATCACGGTGGATACTGGCAAGTACAGTACTTCAGAGGTACTTGGTAGAGAGTGCCTCTGTGAGTTTATGGGTAAGACATTGGAATGAAGATGGGCTAGGAATGAAAGACTAAGATGAACAGTGCAAAAGAATTGGGGGAACCATGGTTCCCACCAAGAGGCACGATTCCCAGAGAAGGAAGGTAGGGTAGGAGGACGGGTTCCTTCAAACAGGACTAACTTTAGAGAGACAGGAAAGAGAGAGATAGTGAAATTGAATACCTGTGTCCCAAACCTAGTTTGTCCACTAGGGGGCCCCTGGTAAGAAGTGTTTTGTAGCTTGGCAACTGATTCAAAGGAATGGATATGGATGAGAATGGCGTTCTGAAAAGTTTGATAAGAAAGAGCTGAGGGGAAGCTGAGTCAGCACCAAACAGTAAGGTGGAGTCCCCAGGGAATAGGGTGGGGTGGGCGGAGGACCTCCTGCAGGAAGATTACAAAGGACTAAAAGGATATCTGAAAAGACAGGAGTGAAAGTACAACAAAGAACTTTGTCCTTTATTTTTAATCTTTCTTTTCCTTCATGTTTGATTAGCATGTCTTGTATGCAGGGGTTTTCAAGCATGAGTTAGAGAAACTCAGATCTATTTTTCTTTCCATGCCACCTCCCTTTTCAATCCTTGGTCTCTCTACCTCATCACTGAGCCTACGAAACTTGCCAGTTTTCACTCACAGCTTTGAATGTTTTAGAATTCTGTTTTGCATTTCAGTTTTGTCTGAGCCCATATGGCAAAGTCAAAACTCCAAACAAATCTGATAAATCCCATCTTGTGCTAGCCATTCCCGGTGGCTCAGTAAAGCTCTACGAGCTTCGCTACTACTTAATTCTTCCTCGTTCCATGGCCATCTGTATCCGGAACTTCAGACTTGGATGGGTCTCACAATTGACTCTGACACACGAATGGCAAGAGTTCAGCATTTTCTTCTATTACGGTGAGTCTAGAGACTCGGAATGTGTAAAATACACCGAAAACAGTCCTCCACAGTGGAGTCGCATCATACTCCAGCATAGGCATTCTGAACTATGAAAGACCAGGCTTGAACTTCGTGAGATTTAGAGTTCATAAATGGTAGCTGGCTAGCATGAGTCAGTAACCACGAATCAATATTACTTAGTGTGAAGTGCGTTAAATTCTCCAAACAGCTCTTTAAGCTAAACACTGTTATCACCATCACCAATGTTTTCACTTTAATCCCTTTCTTTAGCAAAGTTCTGACCACTCAGTAGTTAACTATTCCTTTTCAAAGGCACAATACAAGTTGGCGTTTATGAAAAGCACAGCCAAAAACACGTAGCTAGAGCCAATTTTATGTTTGAGTTGGTTCTTGATGAATGAGTGGGATTCGAACAGACAGAACATGATGGAAAGAACATTTTGTTTTAAGAGATCGTTTTGTCTAAAAACCCAAAGGAATGTGTAAATGAATGATTTATTTAGACAGCAATGTGGTAAAATGTCTGGCTGAACAACAGTATAAAAGGCATTAGCCACTGGGGATTCATTTCCCTTATCCTTTTCTGGGAAATTTTTGAAAATGAAAGTATCGTAGTTTTCTCTCTTTGATAATCAAACAAATCATAAGAATGCCAAAATGATTGGAGGAGATACGGTAAGTCAAACTTAGAGATTGCAGGTACCTCTGCAAAGATAGTCCACATGACCCCAAGATTTTGCTCTAATTCCTCTCAAACACAAGTCCCAAGCCATGACTAATCCACCAATCTTTCAACAAGGCCTCCTCTCATGTAATTGGCTCTTTAGACCAGTTTTTTTTTTTTTTTTTTTTTTTTTTTTTTTTTTTTTTGGTAGATTTTTCTGTCCCAGGGAGCTCCATACTGAGATTTGATTTAGAACGGGAGATTTATGATAAATGGGACGACAACTTTAGATCTAAGTTTGAATAGCGTTACAAGACAAAACATTCTAGACTCGATTCTCTTGGTGACAGAACTGACTAGTGAAATGGCAAGATTCCGAGGCAGCAATGTGCAAGATGCATTAAAGAGGGACACCAGGCAGCCCTAACAGACTCATTGGTTGAGGGCAAACATGAGCTTTCAGCTCATTAATATGCTTTGCTCTCTGTTAGACTTTATGTCCTGTGCCTCATTAATTCCCTGTTGCTATAGCCTCAGGCTGTGTTTCTTTCTCACTGGGTTCATGGGGTAAGGATTTTCCTCTCTCTTAAAACCATATCGCAAGCCTCCAGCCTCACTGGCCTGTGGAGCTTTTGCAAATTCCTTTTACAGCACCTATGACCCATGAGCCCAGTTTCAGTTTTAAATATTAACTTTAAAGCTGAGAAGAACATAATTAAGTATGATTAGACCTCGTTTGGTTATTCACAACTACTTCTGAGACTTTCTACTACCAATATGTGGCTTCTTTGTTACATCTCTGACTCTATTTTTCCAGAGGATTGGACTCTATTGATTTTAAGATTTGCTTCTCTATAAGTAAATGGTGGAAAGGAATAGACTAGTCCAAGGCAAAAATCATACACATATTTTATTATCACCCTAACTTCTAAATTTACCCTTTGAGCAATCTCTCCTCTAGATATTTTATCTATTTATATAATCTGCAGGTTTTTAAAGCAGATTCTTAACTCCAGCGACGCTGATCTCTGTTGAATCTCATAGGCATGATTGGGGCCAAGTACGCATCTGTTAGATTATCCCATCTCGGGTCAAGTTCCTTTTCAGTATTTCCCATACACCACAGACAAATTGTGTGTAAAACAAGTCACTGAGGAACACAAGGAACTAATTATGACTCAACAACAATACATGAGTCATTTATGTTGGGAAACTGTATAAAATTATTAACTTAGACATTATAATATTTTATAACTTTTTAATATATCAAATGTAGTCTCCATCTAGTCAAGGAAATACGTAATCAAATTGCATTTGAAAGTTAAGTGCAAGCTATTTTCAGAAGGGCAAGCGAGGTGGCAAAAGCTTTATGATTTCTGAGCCTAGTGGTTTTCAAATATGGGGAGCTAAGGAAGTGACCGGCAGGTGGGCGGAGCACAAACAAACACTACAGACGAACACGTCAAGAACTTTGCAAATGGCTCTTCCAGCTCATAGAACATGTAATTTGGATCCTGCTCAAGGGCAGCTTGAAAATGAGTCTCATCCCTTGAGCTCTCTGCTGAGCATTTTCAGCATGCTCGCCTCAGAACCTCAGTTACTTACCACAGGTGTGTCGGTAATTATGATATATTACAAACATTTACACTGTATAATGGTCCTCAACTTCTTTCACCTGTGACCTCGGTACCTGCGTACCGAGCAGTCACGCAAAACAAGGAGAGGCTGCTAACTTACGGGGACCGAGAGCTTATTTCCTCCTCTTCTCTGAGATGGCATTCATGGGAAATTAATTTTTGTCTAGAGACTTCTTTTTCCTGTCAGTTTTTCTAAATTGCTTCACTTAAGCACATCTTTTAACCTTAAAATATTAACCATTCTAAACTTCTCTAAATGACACACATGCTTCACTGCCTTCTTAAACCAAGTTAAGATAAACGTACATTTATTTTCGAAATGGTCCAGATCTTATTGTATCAATAATTAGACCATGATAAAATGAGTCCCATCAGTGAGTATTAATGTTGCACAAGCAGACTATCTAAGCTAAATGGTTATATATGTCTGTGTATTGTAAGCTCTTGACTTCATTTCATAATAGTAAAATAATAAAACCTTCCACATTATGTTTCAAGGTGTTTTGTACAGTCATTAATGTTGCCACATTAAGTGTCAATCCCCATATTGTCCCTTTATAATGGACATCAATTATATTTTGTTTTTGAAACCTAGTATCATGAACCTCTTTTAGTCTCAAATTTGAAAATAGCAGAGGAAGAACTGAATATTCAGACCTGCACATCTGAAGTTCCGGGATTAGAAAACAGATGCTCTACAAGTTATGATACTGGGTCTCAAACTTAGAACTTTTGTGCACACTACTCAAGCACTCTTCCAACTGAGCTACATCTCCAAATTTTCTAAATCTATGCTGGCCATAAAGCAATAACATTAGTGACACTAATCACCCCATCATTGTACCGAGTACCTAAACACCTTGGAAATGTTTCGAGAAACTTAACCTTAATAAAGAGCTTTATCTTCCTTTGCCATTGCTTCTGAGGTAGTTATGATTTACACAGGTGAGAATAACAATTCAAATTTTTCCAGAGAGTTAACATTGCAGTGTTCACAGATAAGACACACAAGCAACTACAAGAAACAACAAAATCTTCTTTACAAGAGAATTATGAGAGCAGCTGTCACACGCATAAATGAACTAAAATGGATATTTCTAAACAAAAGGACTCAAAACCCACACAGGAAACTCCCTAGACATAGAAATTTGCATCTAAAGCAAAATAATTGGAAATGTTTTTTAAAATCATCCTTATCTTTAATTCTGTGCTGTTTATGCTAACTACTGTTTCATTTAAGTCAACCGGAAAGAGAGAAGGAAGCCATAGATGTGGTGTGAAAGGAAGATGAAGGGAAAGGATGGAACACTGGCCAGGTGCTAAGGATGTTATTGAACAATTTCAAAGACTGAGACAAGGAGTTGTTAGAATATCAACAAGGGTAACCATTGGCATGTTGTTGTAGGTAACTCAGACCTCTAAAGAAAGAGATCATTATGTAGTGGGTTCTGGCATTCATATCCTAAATTGTGAGAGGTTACGGCAGCTAGCCAATCAAAGAGATGAACTCAGAATCCAGCCTAATGATGAATCACAGAAGCCAAGGTGTAAGAACATTTTATGAAAGATGAAGGTCAGACTACTAGAGTGTTCTCTCGCATAATGAAATGGCAAAATGTATAACATAATTTTAGTGACTATTCCGTGTGACAATTTAGGATGAACCTTCATATGCCTGAAGAAAATGAAGTTTGTGGGAAATTCCAGCCCCTTGAAGTTTTCAGCTCCTGTTGTCCATTGTCCAGCTCATCAAAGTAATCGCTCAATGGTTAAGAGCACCAACTGCTCCTCCAGAGGTCCTGAGTTCAATCCCAGCAAACACATGGTGACTCACAACCATCTGTAATGAGATCCAATGCCCTCTTCTGGTGTGCCTGACGACAGCTACAGTGTACTCATAAATAATAATTTCAAAAAGGAACTTTAAAAAACTGTAATTGCTACTACAATTAAGTCTTTTATTCTTATTCTACGTGGTGATTATTTACATCATTTGCAATTGTTAACAGGGATGACTCAGTTTCCCCTTTGACTTTTATTTTCCCACAGTGCTTCTGGTTGCTTCTCCACTTTTACAGCTTGTTGGCTGATCTCACTGAAGAATCTCACCACAGCTGTAGTTATTCCTTTGAGTCAGGTGTGGGTGGGCACATAAAAAGCAGAATAAAAAGAGAGCAAGGTCAAAGGCAGTGTGAGATACATAGCTGTGTTATGACTCCAAGTGAATGAATGGACAGACAGACAGATCGCTAGATAGTTCCTTTGGCACCTAAAAAAATCAGTTACTAAAGTGGTAACGCTCACACAGACAAGCTTGCTAAGCGGCACAGTACACTGAGTGTATACAAGCAGCTGGGAAACCCCCATCAATTATTTGGTTCACTGGGCTTCTAAGTATCAGAGCCTGAAGGAAGAACTTCTGTTGCTTTAAGTTCTTATGTGTCAATTAAGCTATCCTTCCATTTTGCAGTTGGTAACACTTAAAAAACCTGTGACTGAACAACACATCTTTACCTTGTTCTGTAAATAAAAGCTAAAATGCCTGGGGAAAGAGGAGCAGTGAGCCTCTGGAAATGGAAATGGTTTTGTTAAGAAAAATGCACACCCTGCGGACCACAGCAGTCCTTTTTTCTCACCACCTCCCTCCAGAGCCAGCCTGGTTTTGGGCTACTGTTTTATTATAACGCATCACAGCCCTGGTTGCAGACGGAAGCTACAGGCAATACATTCACCAAGGCTAGCACAAGTTGCTGCTTAATCAAGGCAAAATAATCGGACATTCAAGGATTCTAAAATAAAGACATCTACTTCGATAGCATTCTTTGATATCTCTAACACATTTCCACAATGAACTTGAAAACACACCCAGTCAGAAGCTAAGTAAGGAAAGCCCCCCCAACAATATTTATATAATGAAAAATTTCAGGGCATGAATGTCATATGTCCTTTCAGTTTCCTGCCTGTTAGTCCCAGAACAACACTGGTTGTATCAAAGCATCTCCTAATGCAATAAAAACTTTATCTATGTAAACAATTTGCACATATAAAAATTAAAATATTGAATCAATTCACAGACACATACTCAAAATAGTCTCACTTACCCTATTCTGTATATGAATATATATGTCCTATATATTTAATAAATGTTAATTTGTAATTTCTCCATAGACTTCAGTATTGCATATAAACAGATATCTACATCACATATAATTAAAGATGCAATTAAAGAATAGTAACCACATATAAAATTTAGGAGTTTTTTTTACATGAAATTGAATTTTATCACTTCTGTTTTTTTTTTAAAACCTTGATATTTTGTTGAAGTACTTTCAATGTCTGTAATAAATTGTCTATAAATACTGTCAGTTATTCTCTACCTGATATAACTATGTTGTCTCAAAAGTGTCCTATAACTTTCTGTTTTCCTCAAACCAAGTTCCAAATTCCAAACTCATCCAAGCTCTGCCTTTTGCTCATGTGTTTCCTGACTAAATCCCTTACATGGTATGAACTGCTAGCAAAGTCTGAACTACGAGATCATCCTTGACCTCATTTCAGAGCCTTCAGTGCTGCCGTTCTTCTACCTTAGTACCTCTCCAACCACTCACTTCCTCCTGGTTTCCTCAGGCGAAACCATGGCCACCAAGTCCACCTGGAGTGGCTCATCTGAAGCTTTCGGTGAGACTTTCCACTCCCTTCGAACCCCTAGCATCTACACTGTGAGACAAGACCTGGTTGGGTTTTCTGCCTGGAAGAGAATAAGGTAGAAAATACCAATTTCCCCAAACTGACTCATTTAGTGATTTATTTAAAGTATTGCATGTACTATGTATTTGCCAAGCATGACTTCACTTGCTACCTAGAAAAGAGTGACCTGAGACAAAGGTTCTTTGTCCTAACAACCTGCACAATCTTGCTCATGTCCTTTCTTCCACTCTCATTGGTATATGTGTGCTTATTTCTGTTAGGAGCACACAGATGTGATTGTCGTTCACGTGTCGCTTTAATTAGGGATCCTAACATTGTGAAACACATGAGGACCTAAAACAACTTAGAGAGAAAAAGAATTTGTTTTTCTACATCACTAATAAGTAGGAAAGTCAGAGAAGAAGCTCAAGGCAGAGGCCAGGAGGCAGGAACTGCAGCAGAGATCATGGAGTGGGGCTGTGTATTAGCTTTTTCCTCTCTGTGGCTTAGCATTCTTTCCTATATGCCTAGGACCACCTACCCAGGTGTGCCATTTCCAACAGCAGACCACATCCTCCATATCTTGATTAATTACTAATCAAGAAATTCTCTACAGACTTGCCTATAGGCCAACCTGGTAGGGACATATGCTCAATTGGTGTTCTTTCTTTTCAAATTACTCTACCCTGTGTCAAGATGACATATACTAGCCAGAACACATGTACATAACTTAATATACTGCTCTACATGTTAATATAAACGATTCTACTCACTTGTTACTGAACACTAATTCGATGTTACCAAAAACCCTCGGTGTATCTTTTACATCTCTTATATATGGATGTATATGTGGTTTTATATATGTGTGTGTGTGTGTGTGTGTGTGTGTGTGTGGTGTGATATTTATAGGCATACAAATTCAATTTTAATCTATTCATTGGTTCATACAATAACTGAACTATTCATTCAATAATTTACTTTTGTTTTCTATATAAATTCCAAGCTTCTTTATGTAATGACCAGTTACAATTAAAAACAATTTATGTAAACAAGTATGCTACTTTTTTCTGACATTACTGAAATTAAAAGCGTGTTCCAAAAATGCAAGTTTTAGCAAATAATAGTTCTGATAGAGTGGGCATGTTAGGCAAGGGTTAGATATCTCTGGGAGAAATTGATTCCTAACATGAACACTGAAGGGTGAGGAAATACTGGCC
Organism: Rattus rattus; assembly: GCF_011064425.1. NCBI lineage: Eukaryota > Metazoa > Chordata > Mammalia > Rodentia > Muridae > Rattus > Rattus rattus. Next base: position 5,750,428 of record NC_046170.1, read on the forward strand.
AATGTAGAAAGTAGAAGGATCAAGATAGATCAGGATGCTTAAATGTGCTCTTTGAGGAAGAAAGAGAATGTGAAAATTTGAAAAGATGAAAAAGTTGCTTAAATTTTTTTCCAGAAAGAGAAAATAGAAAAAGGATGAAAAGGTAAAGAGAGACAGAGACTGGAAGAGGAAAAACGTGTTAATAATACTTCAGAGGAAAGTAGGTAGGGCTGGGATGTCGCTGAGGCCACGGCTTAGCAGCAATACATAACCTGTGCGTCAAGGCCCCATTAGGGAGCTTGGATGACCATTTCATAGGGGGTCATCTGAGGAAACTTGGAAAATGCAGATTTTTTTACATTATAACTCATGACAGTAGCAAAATTTCAGGTGTGACATAGCAATGATAATTTCATGGTCACCACAACATGAGGAACTGTATTAAAAATGGGCACAACATTAGGAAGGTTGAGAACCACTGGTTTGGAGGATAAAGTGCTTGTTATACAAGTGTGGTGAACTGATTTTGAGTCCCCAGAACTCATGCAGAACCAGGTATGAGTCTCTAATTTTCATACTCCTAGTAAAGATGGGCGACGAAGACAGGAGAAGCAGTGGAAGCTCCAGGCCATCTAGCCTGACTCAGGCAGCAATGAGTAGCAAAGATATTCTGTCTCAAAGAGGATGAAAGATGAGAGTTGATACCCAAGGGGTGGTGACCTCCAAGCATCTTAACTCTCAGACATATAAGGAACACACACACACACACACACACACACACACACACACACACACACACACACACACACACGGGGTCAGGAGAAGAGAGGTGGGGGGAGGGAGGGAGAGGGAGAGGGAGAGAGGGAGAGACAGAGACAGAGACAAGAGACGGGGGGGGGAGAGAGAGACAGAGAGACAGAGAGAGACAGAGAGGCCCAGAGACAGAGAGACTGTTACATCACATATAGAAACGTGGTTTTTTAAAAAGAAGGTAGATTTAGTCTTTTTAGTAAAAGTAATAATTTAATACACAAATAAATGTTATTTTATCCTGACTTCTCCAAAACACAACTTAATGGAGCTGCTAAGTGACATTTGAGTTATGAATAAATGAGGAGAACTAGTTCCATTTTTTCAAATGTCTATGAAGTAAGACCAAATATATTTTTACCACCGAACTGTGGTGTGACTAGGCACTTAATTAAATATCTGAAAATCTATTCACACTTTATCCCTCCTCACAGTTATAGGACATATAATTTAGTTGGTATCCAATAAATAATCATTGAGTAATAGTAAATATGTATAATTTTACATAACTTCCCAGATGGGCAGATTGTCTGAGTGCCAACATCTTATAAAGCCATATGACAGCTTCTCCTTTTTAATTTTATATCTCTCTTGTGAATTATCGCTTATCATTTTCAAGTTCCTATTAATACCATTAAATCATCTCTGAGGGTGTTTTTAGGCTGCAAATACCTTCCTGTTTCCAATGATTCACAGACACACATCTAGACCATTGATTCTCATCTGTTTTTTATCAATTTTTGTGAAATTAATAATCTCACATTTCCCCCTATCATTCAAGTTTATTCTCTTAACAGCTACATTCAAGTCAGAAGTAGTTGTTATCAAATGTTAATGGTTGCTTCATTTTCTTCAATGATTTTACTTTTATATCCTCCTTTTCTACATGTTTTTCTTTTCTCTAAAACAACCCCAAAGAGCAAGCACTTCATTTTCCCAACTCTTAAACCCCAGCTGTAGTAATGCCAGCTCCTATCATTTCCTTTTGTTTAATCAACTCAGTCAGTCAATGATTCTCATCAACTAACAGTTGATTAAAGTAAGTAAGATTAAGTATTGAAATAACCCCTATTTTAATGACCTGGAAAATACTACTTTGAAACTTATGTACTTTTTTTCTATCTAAACATAGTGTCATCCTAATAGATTCAGTTTCTGATTCCTTGAGATCTACGGATGTTTAGATAAGTGCTTATTGTCTAATAGAAGATTAAATCCACAATGTATATGGGATTTAGTGGGATTTATATACAGCCTTGCTGCCTTTGGGCTTGTGAGTCATCGCGGTTCTTTTTTAATAACCCTTTTTATTAATAATTTATTCACTTACTTTACATACTTGTCTAACTTCAATAGAAGATGTGCCCAATCCTACTACAGTTATTTTTAAATGAGATTATTCTAATGGAGACAAGAGAAGGAGGCAAATTAGTCAGTCCTTTCTTTTCATGTAACCCAATTGTCTTATATATATTTTTATTTCTCTCTTTTTATCCTACAGATCCTTTGGGTACATAGTATGGCATCCAACTCGGTATTGTTATGGGATTCCTGAGTGTGCAAATGAGTGGCTTTCTGCATCTATATCTTGTGACTTCTTGGGCTCTTTTTTTTCTGTTCGTTTGTTTTTGTCCTATTTTAATGTGTGTGTATTAATTTTATCATATCATATATCATATATATACATATATATACATATATTATACATTGTTTATTATATTTTTATAATCCTCTAGATGCCTGTTTGTTTTCCAATGAGAGACAGAAAGGGCCTGGGAGGAATACAGGGAGGGAAAGATGTGATCAGGACATATTATATGAAAGAAATCTATTTTTGATAAAAGAAAAAAAGGAGAAATCCAACCTAGTAAAAAATAAAAGAAAATAAAACTGTTTATGTAAAGTGATTAGCATAATGTAGCTAAATTAATCTTTAAAAAATAAAAAGATGTTTTCTTGAAATGAACTGTCAATCTTTCTCATTCCATCTTGGTGATATAAAATGAGGATTAGGTGTTAGATAAGATTCTTTATGCTCAAATGTTTTATGATGACTTCATATATAGTTTCTAGGAAATTACAGCATACAGAGATAATATTCCCCCAAGATCTCTTACCTAGGAAAAGGCCATATCAGAGCAGAAATTTAGCATTCCTAGTATTGAATCTTATATAATTCCTAGAGCAACTGTCTCTAGGTCTGCCTTTATTTTATTTCACTTCTTGCTCTGGGTATAAACGATACAAATATTCTAATTAAAAAAATAACTGTTTCAGGGAGGGAAAAAGAAACAAGCCGAGGGCAGGACACTGATGATCCCTTAGCATGCATTAATATGACTTAACTTCCCCTGCATCATTGAGATAGAAGGGAAAGAAGCAGTCCATGGAAGACCTTCATGTCGCTGACTCATTAAATCTTTAATCTGTTCATTATTGATTATTATAAACTGGTGCCGTGCTGGGCACTAAAATAAACTTGAAAAGACGTAACAGATCTCAACCTGGTGAGACTTGTGACAAATATTCTTCGACAGACATTAAATAAAGTTCTTAAAATCACTTTGATGATGATAACCCTAGATAGGTGGTTATGAAAGTCTTCACAGAAACAGTGCTCTTTGGTATGCATTTTTCAATTGAATTGCTTATTTACTTTATAAAATACAGAAATATTTTACATGGTAAAAAAATGGACAGTGTTTTCTGTTTTGACTATGGAGTTTGGAATAAGTTTCCTGTGTGCTTGCAGCACCGGATATTGATAGCTTACGAATGAGTCTCACTTTGTGTATTGCCATGAAGACAGCATTATCTCAGACATGGGCTGTGACATGCAGCTATAGCCACCATTTTTGACTCTATAATAATGTGACTATATACTCTTTATAGTTATATTTTCTCACTTTTAGGACAATATTTTCTACATTGCCTGAGATGCTGCATGCTTTATATTTAAAAACAAGCTCTGAGTTGGGCGATACCCAACTTTAGGTTGACATCAGTGTTGTATGGATACTTATGTTTAAATAAACTAAGACATTATTCTTCCTGGTCCTAGTATGTTAAGTAAGTTTCGTTTATGTTATTTGCACTTTATTACGGTGTTACTGAGATGCAATTTCTTCACAAGTCTTATAGCCTCTGTATTTTAATGGCTATGCCCCTTTTGGACATATCAGGGAATAGGGAAAAGCTCACAGGTCTCTGGCCCAAGGTTATTACTGGCTCTGGCAAGCATGTTACACGTTTGAGACAGGGGCTATGTTCCTTTGCCGTGCATCAGGGCCCTGGATATGGCTTTGAATTCACCTGACTCCCATCAGCTTGTCATGTATGATGAGAGAATTCTATAGGTTCAACCAAGCAGGGTATACCCAGCCAAGTGTTGTAATCTTAAGGAAAGGAACTGTTCTTCTTTGACGAGAAACTGGGTGATGCCAATGCACTATATACTGATTTGGAAAATGTTAAAATGGAAAAGAATTTAAATAGAGGATGCTAGTCTACCTTCTTCGGAGCTTGGCAATTGTACAACTTTAAGCACCATATTTGTGTCAATATTTGAGAGAACTGAGCTTTAAGAACAGGACTGCCAATGTTCAGAGCTCTGGACAGTTAGAATGAAAAGAGGTTTGGGGCAGGTAGAGGTAGAGTGGGTAGAGTGATGAGTCCTGAATGAAATCTCACTTTTTTTTGCCATGGATAACATTAGTTTGATAAAGGGTAGCATCTCTGAAATGATTCCTAGGCAGAAGTTGGGGCAGAAGTGTGAAAGAAGCTAATGGGTTAATGTTAATGTTGGAGTCTGAACGCTGTATCCAGAGAACGGTGAAAATGACTCATTGTCTGACTGTCATCATGCCTTGGCCACAGTTGCTCTACTGTTACTTATAGAAGGACTTGAGGCCTCAGCATCCATAGGGTGTTTCCACGTTTCTTAAAGAATTGAAATGTGGAACAAAGTCAGATGCACATAAAACACATAATTTATTGTCAGTCAGAAAAGCAGCAAAGGTATCATATGCATGCTATCATCAAACTCTGATAGTAAGTCACTGAGGAAAAGGATAATTTTAATTAACTTAGTAGGAGTCAATGAAGTCCTTACTGATCATGGTAGCAATACATGGAGATCAAATCAAATCACAGCTCATCCAGATCAAATCTACCCATAATGTAGAAACTTATAGTTCATCTGTATACTAAACAACCACATAGATGGCATCAATATGACAGGTAAATTTTTCTTTCAGTTATGAATAAACATATATAACTGTACACAGAGCATCATTAGCCCCTTTTGTGTTTTATGTTGCATATGTGTGGGAACTACAACAGCAAAGAAGATCAGAGTTTCCAGATTCACAGATAGATTTAACCTTCAGTGAGTCTCTGTCTTCCCCTGACTATCTTGATGCAGAACACAGGTCATTGCATCAGGAAGCCAGCTTGAATCACAGATGAGAATTATGAAGAATGAACTAATAATATACCTGAGGTCAAATACTTAATTAGTATCTTCTATATTCTAGATATATTTCAAGGTTTTATGGAAACATCTACAGCAAAATAGTAAAAACCATTCTCAAGCATTCTAACTGTAAAATTCTAAAGTTGTTAAGAAGTACAGTCCCCTTAAACGAAAGTGTGAAGTAAGAAATGCTGCACACCACAGAGTAGGAAACCTGGAAGTTCTGAGGGGTACGAGTAACTTTTCTCTGATAGAAACAATGAATCTCTCAAGAGTATTTTTACCTGAGGCTTGATAGGTGAGATATATTTAAAGATGCTCTGCCGTATAGTTCTGGTTTTCTTCTTGCTATATACACTTGTATTCTGTTTCATAACATGATACTGTCTCGCTAACATTACAAGCATGTCCGGATGCAAGGCCACAAAAATATCTGAATCCTAGACTTCACACCTTCTCCTTCTGTCTACCCTGTGTGTGAGTCATAAGGAAAGTTCGACTTTCTCTGAAGCATATCTGTTCTGTCTCTCTGCTTTGCACCCTGATGCATTTCTGATGAAAACCAGGGTTGTATACTCCTGAGGATCAAATGTGTCAGGATTATGAAGGTTCTTTGCAAACTGTAAAACATCAAACGACTGTGAGCATTTATAATCAGAACAGTAAAGTCCCAGGCAAACCGAGTAACTCATTTCATAAAGTGCTGGATGACTGAGTTTTAAAGCTTTAGGCCCTTAATATACTACTTAACACTCGGAAAACATAAAGTTGAGAAAGGGGGGAAAAGCAAGGAAAGGACTTCGGCTTCTGGAAAGGGGACCTGAATGCCCATTAAAATGCATCTAGCAGAGGACATAAAACCAATGAAAAGGAGCGATTTACTTTTACTGCTGGGGCAGGAGTCATGCAACTATTTTTACTAACTACAGCTGCTCCCAAGTCTATTGGAGCACCTAAAATATTTATGATCGCTGAGCCTGTGTGAGACACTGTCTGTCGTGAGCAGAAAAGCTAACCTGTGTTGGGATGTGTTTATAGTCATTTTCTTGTCTGCTAAGTAATGTCGTGCAAACGGAGAAGAGCGGGTAAGCAAAATCTTCATATAGCGCATCAAGTAAAGAAAAATGAGGAAGCCATGGCCCAGTGCCAGAGGAAGAGCTGTGCCAAGTTGGCGCTCTGCCTACCTAGACTTGGGGATTACCCTGTAGTATATTAAAGTATCAGCTTTTTAATTTACCGTGTTATTTTCCAGATGTTTTCGGTAGAAAGGGACTTCTCAGCAAACACTTGAGTGCTTGTCAGAGAATTACACATTTAATATTACATTACTCATTATTTTAATTAATGACAGGAAGAAGTTGCTGGAAGACAATTTTAGTCACACAAAAAAGAATGTTAATATTTTATGAAGGGAGGAAATTATCTTCAACGCTGATGAATTGGATGCGGGGTTATAATCAGAAGAATGTTGCAAGGGGGAGAATGAGCAGGTTGTGGCATTATTTAGTATTATGCACTGATTTTTTATTTTTCAGAAAGCAATCAGAAGAACAACTCATACCCAGGCAGCATTATGTAATATTAACAAAAGTATGTGCAATTGATATACAATATTATAAAGGGTCAATGGATAACAGTTCTGTTTGAATTTAGAAGGAGATTTTGAAGCGTTCGATAGTGAGACCCTTAAAACTTCTGCTCTAGAATGGGGGAACTACATCAATGCCATTTACTGAATTCCCTGTTTGTCAAACACGCTGTTAAGCATCACATACAAATAAAGAAATGATGATTCCACATGCCAGTGCTCAGCAGATACAGTTCCCAATCATTTAAATCACCCCAAGCACTAAGGAAGTGAGTCGCCATTCCAGGGGCTTACTTTGGGACTACTTGAAGCCTTTCATGGTAAAATTTTACAAAGCTTGGTTTCTGCACTTTTCAAAAGAATTGGTTGCTGTGGGAATATTAGCCAGGTGTGTCCAGTTTTAAAGGAGTGAGTTCTCTTTCAGTCCAGGTGCTTTGATTAGTTCCTGAATCTTCTATTCCTCCCCAGCATTGGGCTTCATGATCAACTTCCCATCCATATATTTATTGGACCCATGCTTAATTCTCCCTTTGAATGGCTAACATCCAGTTTCTTTCACAGGTTCTAGATCTTGCAATACATTAACTTCTACTGAATTCTGTGATCTTCCACCACAGTGGTCATTTCATTTTCATTGTCTCCCAAAGTGGAACAGAATTGCCTCTGTTGAATCTTGGAGGTTAACAACATTGGCATAACTTTATTAATGATGTGGCTCTTGAGAATGTAGTATTAGTAATTAGGTGAATATTAAAAGATCATTTCTTTTTGTACTAAGTACAAAGGCAAGACTTCTAGTGTCATCTTCATGCATTTCTATTCATATATAATTTCTGACATATGTGATAAAAATTAAGTTACAGCCAACATACACATCTGTGAGAACTCCCTTATCAATGGAACTTATTGTGCAGAGACATAAGTCTTCATTTGTTTTGGACATAGTAAAAATATAAAAACTCTGAATGTCCCTCAATGTCAGTCACAGTAATATCATTCTTTTCAAGGTTCACCTTTCCAATAGTGATGGCCAGTGAGAGCTGTGTTTCAAGTGACATCATGAACTAGATCATGGAAATGATCTTAACCCGGATCAATGTGAACTAGATGCTTTGAGTGTACTCAAAGACACCTATATGTGTTCTACCCTCATTCACAACTACTAGCTCCAGCAGCACTAACACCCCAGCTTGGATTAACAGCACAGCTTCCCCAGAACAACACCTCGTTACCCAAGTACCAGTGTTGGTTTTTATATCACTTTTCTTATCTTAATTACCTTGCCCTTTACCATGAACTTCTATTCTTTTAAAAATAATTATCTCAGCATTTGGAAAGACCAGAACAGAGTATACCTTATGGTTTAAGAGATTTATAAGCAATAAAAGTTTGCTTTTAAAATTCAGTGCACAAAGGGTAATTTCTGTACTTTTCAATTAAAATCTGAAGCTGAGAACGCTAAGTGTTTCTTCCCAAAGTCAAGACACAGATGTAACAATTAAAATTTTAAGAAAATCACTCTATTATATTAGGTATGTATATAAGTGGAAATCCAAAGAACAGGATTTGAATTCAGCTTTTAAGACCCTTCATCCAGTTATCTCTGCACAGCCTGACATGGATCACAAAATATAAATAGTAAAAGGGGAGGTGACAAATGAAAAAGGACAGAAACCTAAAAGACATTCTGTTTATATTTGAATATAAATGGATCTACTTTTGCAGATAAAATGTTAGTGTATATGTGTCTGTGTGTGTGCATGTGTGTGTGTGTATGTGTGTGTATGTGTGTGTGTTTGTGTGTATGTGCATGTCTGTGTTTATGTGTGTGTATGTGTATGTGTGTGTGGATATGTGTGTGTGTGGATATGTGTGTGTGTGTGTGTGTGTGTGTGTGTGTTCAAACATAAGCATTCATGGATATTGCTGCAACCTTGGGTTTCTTTCTCGAGCATCACTCACCTAATTTTGTGAGATGAGACCAAACAGTAGCTCAACAAGTAGGCTAAACAGGCGGGCCGGTTTGTCCAGGCATCCGCCTCTCCCCACGGCTGAGATTGCAAACCTGTACCCCCTGTGCACTTCCTTTTTTAATGAGTTGTGGGGCTTAAACCCATGTCCTCATGTTTGCATAGTGAGCACTTTACCAACTGAGCCATCTCCTGGGTGTCTGATAACTCAATTTTAACTCTTGTCAAATCATTAGTTTTCAAGCCCCAGCACAGCATTTCTCCAAGGATTACTACTCCATCTAGGATCAGAATTGATTCAATAAATTCCATGGAGGAACAAAATCTCACTGGGACATTTTTTTGTTTTTTGTTTCTAGAATGGCATTTCATAGTCATTCAAAATATGTAGTTAGTCAAGAAAAGAGAGCCCTTTCTTAGTTAATAGGAAATTGTTCTCGAACAGACTGGGCCATTTCTTTAACAAAAACAAAAATCTTTACTTCTGAGGACAGAGCCTGAAGCATTTTAAAGAAAGGAATCTGCCAAGGATTGCTAGCCTTTGGGAAATGCTCTCCTGAAACTTGCACTATCCGCTCTTCTTTTCCCCTCTTTCCTGAACCTGTCTTGGCCATACACCAAACATGGCACCAAATATTTAAAAACAAATGATTAAAAAAACAGCAGATAACGCTAGTGCATTGTCAGCTAAAGAGAAACAAGTGTCTCTCAAACATATCCAATTACTGCATAGTTTATATACTAAAAAATGGAATGGCTTAACTGGTAATTATGACCAGTGTCCTCATAGGAGATTTTAGTCAAAGTTGTTTAAGGTTTCAGTCATCACAGAACACAACTGAAAAACCTGCCCCAAGCATACATATTCTGCTAGCTGCAAGCCTTAACGTTTTTCTCTCTGTTGAATGGATATTTCCATTGTTCCCGTCATAGGGCTACATTGCTTTGCAGTTGGCATCCTAAAAGCACAGTATTCTCAGAGTGACTGGAAAAGGTTTTCAATCCACCAGCTATGGAAGAATATTCCCCTTGCTTCACCTCCTCCCCAGCATGAGCTGTCACTTGTGCCATTGTACACGATAGAATCTCAACGTCATTTTGATATGCATTTTCCTGATGGCTAAGGATGTCAGGCATTTCTTTACGTTTTTCTCAGCCATTTGAGTTTGCTTTAATGAGAAGTCTCTGTTTAGATTTGTACCACATCACATTTTTAATTGGATAATTTTCTTGTTATCTAGCTTCTTGCATTTCTTCTATATTTAAGATATTATTCTGCTATCAGGAGTTGGTGAAAATCAACTGTTTTGTCCTATTGATGGTGTCCTTACAGAAGCTTTTCAGTTTCATGAGGTCCCATTTATTCATTGTTGAATTGAGGATTTGTGCTATTGGTGTTTTGTTCAGGAAGTTGTGTCTTGTGCTAATGTTTTCAAGACAATCTACACTGTATTTTGTTTTTCAGGTTCAGTATATGTGGTTTTATGTTGAGGTTGATCCACTTGGACTTGAATATTGTGCAGGGTGATAGATATGCATCTATGTCTATTCTTCCACGTGCAGTCATTCAGTTTGACCAGCATCATTTGTTGAAGGTGCTTTTATTTTTCTATTCTATCTTATTCTATTCTACCTGGCTTTTTATCAAAAATCATATCTACTCATGTGTTTGGATTTATGTCTGGGTCTTCAGTTAGATTCTGTGGTCAATATTTCTCATTTTATTCCAATACTATGGGGTTTTTATTATTATAGCTCTGTGGTATATCTTGAAAACAAGGGTGGTGATAACTCCAGTGTTCTTTTACTCTTCAGCATTCTTTTAGCTATATTGAATTTGTTTGTTTGTTTCTATATGAAGTTAATATGGCGATTCCTCAGAAAGTTGGGAATCTATTTACCTCCAGACCCAGATATACAACTCTTTGGCACACACCCAAAGGACATCCTCTCTTGCCAGAAGGACAGTTGCTCAGCTCTGATCATAGCAGCTTTGTTCATAATAGCCAGAAACTGGAACTGACCTAGATGTCCTTTCAACAAAGAACAGATAAAGAAAACGTGGTACATTTACATAATAAAGTATTACCCAGGGGTTTAGAAAAATGGCATTGTGAAATATGCAGGCAAATGGACAAAACTAGAAAAAAATCATCCTGAGGGAGGTAACCTAGACCCAGAAAAAAAGTATGATATGTATTCACTTATATGTAGGATTTAGCTGTTAAGGTAATGACCATCAAGCTCCAATTTAGAGAACCAGAGAGGTTACATTAGGTAAGAAGGAGAGCTTTGTGGGGCAACTTTCAAGGGTCATCCTGAAGGGGAAATAGAATAGCTTTGGACTTCGGGGGAGACTGGGGGTTTGGTAAAGGGAGGAGCAGGAATGTAAGGGAAGGTGAGAGAGCAGAGAGACGATACACCTGGGGGAGGCATTTGAGAGGGCTTGAAACTTAGTGCAGAGAAATTTCCTTGGATCTATGAGGATAGACCGAGTGAGAGCTCCTGGAAATAGAGAACGCAGACTCTCAACTTACCATGCTCTGTAGCCGGACATGGCTTCCAGTGGTTGCCATCCAGTTAATGCTTTGATGAAGTGGGGAAAGTGAATCGTCTGGAGATCTCTAAACAACACAGACTGATACTAAGGCAGAAGGATGCTCTCTGCAACCTGAGAGAGGAGCTGTATTAATCACATCCACAAAGCTTACTGAGCATAAAGAGGTTGAGTGAGTATCTGCAAGAAGCTACTTCCCTGTGTTCTAGTCTCTTTGGAGTGGGGAGGTACCCTGCAGGTTATGGAGAGAGAAATCTGGACACCAACCCAGCCACAAAACCCTCAGCCCATATTCTTTCTTGCCTGCAAGATATGCTGTGACAATGATGGACTGGCCAAACAATCTCTGGTTTAACTTGAGGGCCACACCATCAGAGGGAGCCCATGACCTATACTTTCTGGATGGCCAGGAATCCAAGCCTAGATAGCCCAGAGACCTAAGATAGAACCAAGCATAGTGGGCAAAAAACTTTTAAAAAGTCAATAAAATAATTCCTAATGATATTCTGCTATACTCGTAGATTGATGTCTTGTCTTATAGTCATCAGAGAGGTTTCCTCTGGCAGCAGATGGGAACTGATTCAAAGACCCATAGCCAGGCATTATGCACAAAGAAAGTCTAAGTCACACATAGCCATCAGGTTCTTCCCCTTTGATCTCAGGAAACCCTGTAAAAGAGGGGCTGGAAAGACTGTAGGGATCAGAGGAGATAAAGGACACCAGGAGAACATGGCCCCCTGATTTAACTCAGCAGGGTGCATGTCTCAGAGAGTCTGACGCATAGGTCCTGCAATGGTGTGCACCATGTCCTTTGTGAGGACTATGATGTTGGTGGGTCTCCGCACAGTGGGAACAGATGATTTTTCCTACTCTTGGGACTCTTTTCTTCCTATTGGATTGCCTCATACGGCCTTGATATGAAGACCCTTTTCTTGTCTTAGTGTATCGTTTCTTATCATACCGGGTTGTTGTCTCTGGAGACCTGTTCTTTTCTAGAGGCAATCAGAAGAGGGGACTGGTCGGGAGCTGGGAGTAGTGGAGGGAGCGGAAACAAGTGACATATTGTATGAACAAAATCTATTTTCAATTTTTAAAAAATAGCCCAGGATACAAGAGCAACAGAAAGAAAGGAATCAGACCTGCTCTCTACATCTGATATCATCAGTACTGGTATATGTTCTCTGTCATAAACAAAATAGTACTGGAAAAAAAACTAAAGGTAACTAAAGGTTCATCTTGCTGTCTGGAACCCATGCGCTGGTGCTCTAGTGCTCTGGTAGTAAAACCTAGACACATGATAAATGCATGTATATGTAAATATCCCCTAATTAGTGGTAAGTGAGAAAGAGGTTCCCGGTACAGTTCTTTGAGGACAATCATTCACAAGTAGACCTTCAGACCTGTGAGAACAAAAGGAGAAGTTACTGCGTCCCTGTCCTCAAGATAATCTGAAGCATTAGAGATAAAGAACTCCTACCGATTTGCAAGCATGTAAGTGTCCTTGATTCGATCTCAAATCCACCTCACATCAATCTCTCCTATTTCATGGAAAGCATCAAGTATTTATTTGTTGCTAAGAAGTTTTCCCAGCCTGCTTTTTCAATACAATTTGTATCTTGTGCATGCTTCTCATTTTGTACTCCACCCACGTTAGTGTAAAATGGGTTTTTACTAAGTTATAGTTCTTTAAAACACCTTGCTGATGTTCTATAATTTTTCTTAATATCTACTTTATTAAGATAAAAACCCTCACATCCACAGATAGCTCAATGAAAATCCCTCCTCCTTACAGGCTGCAGACATTGGAAAGGACAGTTCCCTTAAACTTCCTGGAAGCTCTGTCTTACTCGAGTGATACTCATACAACTTCCATGCCCATGGTCTGACCTGACAGTGCTATAAGAGAGAATCTTTGATATTCTAGGTCTTAATGAATATTTTATAGTCGTGCCTTCAAGTCATATTTTGTTCTCCATAAACACTGAGAAATTTTAAAACCTTGATTGCTTGGTTTATTTTGTTTAGCTGTCTTTTCTATATTGTATTACACACCTTCTCTCTGTTCTCTTAATTTTCTTCCGATTACCTAAGAATGAATCAAATAGTACATATGACATCCTGTTCAGAGATCGCTTCAGATAGAATGTTCTGTGTGTTAAATACAGATTCTATAATCCCTGTAGTTCCAGAAAACAGAATTGTTAAATATTCTGTAATGAACAATACAAGAATTCTCTTGATAGGCTTCTGATGGTGTTTATCTCATGCTCTGAAAGAGCTCACTTGTCACTCTATCAGAGACCATCATGCTTCAAAGAACATCTCCAAGAGACAAAGGCTTATTTATTTTCTTTTTCTTTTCTTTTCTTTTCTCTTCTTTTCTTTCTTCCTTTCTTTCTTTCTTTCTTTCTTTCTTTCTTTCTTATTTTTATTCTTTACTATTTTATTTTTTTACAGTCCAGACTTAAACTTCCTGGTCCACCTTCTGACTCTTCCACATCCCACACTTCCTATCCGCACCACCCCTGACACCCATCTCCAAGAGGATGTCCTCAGCCCACTCCACAACCCACCAGACCTCCCCATTCCCTAGGGCCAAATAATCTGGACTCCTCAGATCTCTCAGATACTGAACCATCATCAATCAGGCAGCATACACCAGCTGATATGTGGCCCCCAGCACATATACAGTAGAGGACTGTCAGGTCTGGGCTCAGTCAGAGAGGGTACACCTAACCCTCAAATTTCACCTCCAAATTCAAAGGTTGTTTTCATATCTAAAGTTTATTATTACAGCCATATCCAATAGCTATTGCTGCATAACAGATTATTTCCAAAATGATTATAACATTTTGTATTTTTAGTTACTTTAAAAGTGAAAAGTGTTATTGTATCACAGTTTTGTTGCTGAGGAAATCACTAAGCATATTAGCTGTGTGATTCTAGCTCAGGACAGATATAGCTCACAAGTTTGCAGTTAAATTTTTTGGCCCTGTTGCAACCAGAGAATTGATTTCTGAGCTCACTTACATGGCTGTTGGCAAGCCATAGTTCTTCATGACTCTTGGCTTAAAGCCTTACTCCTTACCATATGGCTTCTAGGGCTACACAACACTGAATATTGAGCAAGAGAAGGACTATGAAGAAGAGGGTGTTAAGAGTATAAGTCGAGGTATTGGATGTGACAGTTTCATTTATAATGAATGCTATTGATTATACCAACCTCTCCCAATTCAATGCAGGAGCTACCCGTGTGTCAAAACTAAGTGCAGTGTTAATTAGGAACACTGGAAACTGAGTACCAATCCCCAGCAATACACAGATCTTAGGCAATGAAACTTATAGAGTGATATGAAGAGAAGTTGTAAAGAAAAGAGTGAAAATTCCTAGAAATAAATTAGGTCTTCATCTCCTTTTAGTTGAATCCCAAGGCACAGTTTAGTATACACACAAAGCAGGCCAGCAAAGCTTTATTAGAACACTGAAGCCATGTCAACTAATTGAGTGGAATCCTAACTTCATTAAATATTTAACATATAGATCTCAGGAAAAAAAAATGATCATGGGTATCTTATTTTATAGTAAGCTTTGAACCTGTTGCCAAACTTCAGGCAACACATAGGATTTTGTCATTACTAAGTATCTGTCATCCTCACTGTGATTCTAATGGTAAACTAAAGGTGACAGAGGACGTCTAAATCTCTCCTTATACATGAAACTTAACGTGCAATCAAAGGTCCCCTCCTTCTTCTAATGCATCTGCCACATGGATAGCAAGAGAGATCCTGTTAGTCAATGAAACTTGGTTGTATTTTTTAAATGTAGAATGATACATGGCGAGATGGAGAAGAGTAAGGAAGATGTATCCTTGGGACATTTTTCTACTTTTAAATTTCAGAGAACTCTCAAGAGTTTTGTTTTGTGTACGCTATTTTCTCATTCATGCGCTCTAATACACTTCCTAAATATAACTAAACTATAAAAGGCAATGGGAATATGTTAATAATGTGAAATAATCAAAAAACTTTTAAAAACAGTTTTTAAATGATCACCCACAATAAACAAATAAACAAACAAACGAACGAACAAACCACTATGATGACTTTCTCATCTAGATCCTTCACTGAACATCACCTCTCCGATGCTCAAGTTTCAGACTACTTATTGTGTTTGAACAGATTTACACACAAAAATAACTCTGAAACCCTTTCTATGTCATCCTCAATTATATTGACCATTGTCACCAGTCTTTCTTTTCTTCTCTCCCTACTTCCCCCTTTCTCTTTTCCCATCATATCCTGTATAATTTGAATCTGCTTTTTAAGTAATGGTAGTCTAGTCCTCGAGGCCATTTTAATGCTAAGGATCTCAGACATTATCAGAACTGAGTAGGTAGGTCTATGAACCTGTCAGATACCCAGTTCAATTTTAATCCTTTGAAATAATTAAGAAAGTACATAAAAGGACACATTAAGAGAAGCTGTATGTTTCCATCAAGAGGACAAGGGTGTCTGAGAAGAGCTGGGGAAATTTTTTTTTTCACATGTGGCTTGGTTTAAAGACACATAATTCAGAAGAGACAAATCTAAGTTTGAATATCTTTCTCATGTCAAAATTATTAAGCACCATTCACACTTGGAAAGTGATTTTTCTGAGATGGTTACTTTCTTGTCAAATTTTTATCTCTTTTCGCGTCTTAAAAACAAAGACTCTTCGGGACAGAACTGATGGCTTCATATTGGAGCACACATTGAGTGAGGCTCCTGCTGTCCCATTCATGGGACATTATAATTATCTGGCACATGAGCATGTGCATGGAAGTGTTGCTGAGGAAGTCTCAATGGGTGTAATTAATAGAAAAATTATTCCACTTTAGTAAGAACATATTTCTTCCAAGGGAGCACATTTTTTCTGATTAATAATTCTCTCTGAGAAAAATTATTTTCTAATCATACGTCTTTCCCCTTGTTTGTTCAATGGCAGACAAAGCAGGGACCATCATTACACTGACTGGACTCAGGCTCCATTGTACTGAGCAACTGCGAATGGCGATGGGAACCTTTTCTCTTGTAGGGTTGAAAAGGTTTTCAGTGTTGATAACATATGGCTCATTTTAGCATACTCAGTGTCTTGCATTTGTCAGTTGTCACAATCTTCATTTTTCTGCAGGTGTTGCTGTTGTTACGGCACAATAAGTGCGGTGATTCTCTTTGTCACTTTCTCGATTAAAGTAACAGAAAACACACAGTGAGAAGAAGATTCCAATGTGATTTGCTCATTAGCATAGCTTTCTTTTATTGAGCATTGTTCTTCCAGGAGCTTCAGGAAGAGTATTAGCCTGTGCATTCTCAGAGGTGATTTACAAAACTCATTAAAGATATGGAAATTATTTTAGAAACCATCTAAATTGAATTTAGAAGTGATGGCAAGTCCTGTGTATGATTCCAAATAGTAAACATATCCTCTGAACTAAAGCTTTTCAATAAACACAGAAATAGAAAATTGCGTTTGTCTAGACAGACAGTTTTGATACTTCTCCACATAGACATTAAATTTTCATTTTAAAAATACGATCATCCTACTTGAAAAGGGGAAAACAGAGAATGTGGGGAAAGGGGCTTACGTAGTGGGTCAGTTCTGCCACTTACTGATTTTGAAACGACAATTATTTCTGAGCAAAACTGAGAGTCATTTTTTTCAGCTGCACCTATGCAGAGCTGGAACTCTAAGACATGGTCAAATGACGTGGCTCAACGGATGCTATTAGTGTTTCTGAATTTTTGTTGCTATGCCTTCTGTAACATTTAGTGCAGGAATCACCATTTCCATCTCATTATTTTGCATTTGTGTTATTATAATAGTTAAGACAGGCTATCTCTACTTTTAGACATGGTCTGTTTAGATAACTACTCCAGAGGTTCAAAGTCTAAGATTGAGCAATTTTACTGAGTTACCCCCCCCCCCATGGGGAGCTCATAGTGAATGGACCTCAGGTGTGCTTGTACGAAGGAGTGGTTAGAACAAATTGGAAGTCACAGAGGCTGCGATTCCATAACCGCTGAGGACCTGTGTTCTATAGACCTAATGGCCTCTCAATAAGCATCACCTCTTCAAGCTCCTGCCACCTCAATGTGGGAACAGAGAGGTCGAAGCTTGCAGTCATGGACCTTGAAGGAACAACCACACCCAAACCTGAGCACACACTAAAGTATGATTTCCAAATGTTATGGTTATTGTGGCTTTGAGCTGTTATGTAAATTGTTCTTTTGTCAAGCACTCACAATTCTTGATCTTACTCATGCAATTCCTGATCACTCTAGTCTCTAATCCAAGTTTCTAGATAATCAGTACAATATAGGCTAGAGTTGATCTGTGTTGACCTTTGGTCTATTGCTGTGTATGGTCATGCTAAATTGTGTAACTGGAAGGTTAGGCCTATGAGTAACTTCTCATGTTTATAAGCTTTTGTTGTGCAAACCTTGTTCCTTGATTTAAAACTATTGGTTAAAAAAAAATTGGCTACAGCCAATTACTGGAGGAGTTAGAGGTAGGTGGGTTTGGAGTGACCAGGGATGGAGGGAGAACCACGAGGAGAGAAGAAGGCGAGGAGGAAGAGAAAGAAAACATGGGCTAGGAATCAAAACAACATGGACCTGAGGGCTGGGCAATTGGAGTTAAGGAGAGCCCAGATGAAACCTAGTAAGTAGTAAGTTGGGGGTTTTATTGGAGATAGATTTTAATAGCATAGAGGGCAGATATCTGCCAAAGTCTAGTGCTGATTAAGGCTTTTTGTAAATATAAAGGTTGCATGTGTCTTTTATCTGGGAACTTAATGGTTCAAGTTGGGGTAAAAACGCTTGAATACTTGATTAGAATTAAAAATTTAGACCAAGACCTGCCTGTGGTCTCAGGTGGTGTGAGCCTAGAATTTAGTTATAACACCATAACACATTTCATGCCTTTATTTTCGTAAGCTAGCTAACTTCCATCATAGAATATCAACAAATGGATCATGCTTTTGAGGAAATATAAATTTCTGCATGCTCCCACTTTTTCTAAGATGTAGATACAAGAAAACAAAAAGGGATTTCCTGACTAATAGACTACCATATTACTAGCATCATTATATCGGTAAATTCTGCAGATACCTTAGCATCAGGATCTGAAAAAGTACTGGGTAGAAGCCGACAAACATATGGTCCATCCGTGGACGTCCCACACAGACTACTTTACAGATCACAGTTCTGAAAATGCATAATCCATATTCTGCTAATTCCATGAAGTGCTAATTAACAAATATTTGCTGATATTAGCTCTTTAACCCTTGATTTGGAAGGCATGTATTTGATCACAAATTTAAAATTGAAATGTTTTTGAATGGATTCACTGCATCTAATTGTGTTGAGCTAAAACAGAAGCTCTTTGGATTAATGCTTTAGGTTCTATGCTTGAACCATTTCCTCTTTCTCTCCATAAATACAGTGAAATATAAATATCCCAGAAAAATCTCACTAAAGCCCACCGTAAGTTCCTTAATGGTATTTGCATTTCCAGACACAATCATTGTACCCAGATAATTCTGGTATGTAAAAACATGCTGACATGATCACAGAATACTTCTAAAATTATTTTCTTTCGCATCTGTTACAACAAATTAATCTCCAAATCTTGATTTTGATGGTTCAGGCTTTTCAAAATAAATTCCCATGGATTTCCTTTCACCTCTCAAACTACCAGCCTTAGTGAGAATCGATAAACTTTCTGAGCTGACTCGTGGAAGACAAAATGCCAAGCAACTGAATGAAGACAATTTCTTCTTTCAAAAACCCTTAAACACACGCATGCATGTGCGCACACACACACACACACACACACACACACACACACACACACACACCACATCTTTGAGACACATACATGCTCAACTCTGAAAAGTCCATGGAAATGTGTACATGCTCCATCCTTCTTCCTGAACATGGTCCTTATGGAGGTAAAGAGGAATGACGACAGAGAATTGAAGGGTGGATCTATGACTTCTCTGCCGTTGCGCCTTTTAATCAACTCCAGAAAAAGGCAAAGACTAGTGAGGAACTGAGTATAAGTGTTTATGCAGCACAGTACCATATGGATGCGAACTGCACACAGGCCAGTGCCATGGATACTAAATTCCTTAATATAAATGTTGTAGTATTTATATCTAAGTCTGTGCACATTATCCTTCCACTCTACTACTGTACAGATCATCTATGTTACTTACAATACCAACACAATGTAAGTGTTACATAAATCATAATTATCATTTAGGGAATACTGACAAGAAACCAAGTGTGTGCTTCAATCCGGACCCGTTGCTTTTACACGCACAATTGGTTGTTCTACACTTGCAGAAACACCAAAACTGTGACAGGACTAGTTGAGAGGTGGGTGGCTAGAGGGACATAAATACTAGCTCAAACTTGAAGGCTTGCAATACCATTTTGGACATTGCTAGCATGCAGACGACATCCACTAAAGATGTGTTAGTCCTTGCCACGGCCTAGCTTACGATTATAGTTCTACTTTTCTTTTAGGATCCTGTACTTAGGAAGTTCTTCCCTTAAGTCAACTTCAATTAAACCATTTATGAGGTTAGAAAGCTCAGTTACAATGCTTTCACAGCATTTTTCAAGACACCGAACTTCATAAAAGTCTTAATAACAACATTCCATAGACAATGCCTTTGATAATAATGACGTTACCAATGACAGGGGTGACCCTGTGTTCCAGCACGCATATCGGATTGTACTATTTTAAGCTCACTGTAGTGCAATTTTATGTAATTTTACCAAAAAAAAGTCTAAAATATGATTCCATATTTTCAAGTCAGCTTGACTGCAAATGCCTCTCTGCCACACTGTCTTGATGTATTTTCTTTTCTTCACTCGAAAGCTGCAATTAGGCGACTTGTGTGTGGTGGGCATGGAGAGGGTGGTGCTCAGCACTTCGTTTCTGACTGCAGTCGCTCTACGTGACCTTGTCAAACGTTTGTCCCGTGGTTTGTTGATGAGTTGATCTCAGAGGAGAGGATGAAACAACAAACAAAAAATTTGCCACGGAGTTTACCGGATTGCTACTCCTGGTAGTGAACCATGAAGGCTGAATATCAACATTTGAAGTTTCTACAAGTACTTTGAACAACAACAATAAAAAACAATCCCAAGACACAGAAAGTTGGTAATTAGTCTTTAGGCATTTATTTAAGGAAATGTCCATCTCTGCTTCTTTCAGTGTATTTAGCTAGGACTTCCACTTGGAGGGACACTGGTTTAGTTTCACTCCTCATGATTCATTTAAGTTTAACGCTCAGCACATGGCTTACATAATAATTTACACTCACTCTTATCTGTTAATAGAGTTAGCATTGGAATTTCTCCTTGAAATTCACCTCTCGTTAAAGGATAAAATGACAGGAAGTAATGAATCCTACTTAAAGAATAAAGGCCACTAAATGCCCAAATATAAATTTACCTCGTTGGAATATAAAAATACTTAGTGGCTAAAAACAAACACCCTAAGCTTACCACAATAGTATATACAAGGAATTTACTCAAACACATGTTGCCCTCTAAAAAAATTAATGCTATACTAATTTCTAAAACAATATTTCCATTTGTTGAGGGACCAGGTAAGTTACTCTGGCAATTCTTTATGTATATATATTATTTGAATTTATCTTACGTTAAACAAATAACTTTATAATATGTTAATATTAACTGTGCTAAATTCGTTGATGTTAATTGTATTCTTTCACATTGTTTATGAGATTGCCATAAACTTTTGAGTGTTATGTGTTTCTTCTATCTTCAAAAGACACACCAAAAGCAGTTGAATGCTGACCTGAGTAGACAGACACAATGTTTACTTTGCAGTATAGTGTATATGAAGGTTTTATAGTCTGTATGAAGAAAAACGCTACTTGAAATAAAAAGTATATTATTTTCATTGAGTAATTAAAAGACAATTACCTCAAATCTCGTGTTCCCAATGTCAATAACATCATAATTACGTTTTTCACCTAAATTCAGTCCTATTTGTCGAAGAGTTTTTCTACAGCTAATGTTGCTATCCACTGGACAAATGTGTACTAGGGCGATTATAAACTTAACTGTGTATGCTATGAAGCAACTAGGTTAGGCTGGCTTCTTTAAACATTCCTTTACTTTTAGAGAGTTTCATTGTATAGCCAGCTGGCCTTAAACGTCGCATCATCCAGCTTCTCATCTGCCCAGTGCAATTGCCAAGAATGTTTTACTCCCTCTAGCTTTCAGGTGAAAGTTTACAACAGCTGCTCTGGGTTGTCTTTCTAAAGGAGAGCATCCTTCATCTCACCCCAGAGAGGGAAGAAGCCACTGAAGAGGGACGATGAGGCTGAGCTCTTACTCACCGGAACCCCGTGAACCTGGTTCAGAAAGGCGAGGATGCCGAGACCACCCTGTGCTTGTACTCCAAGGGGGAACGGTGTCAGAAAGCACGAAACAGATGTCTAGTTACCTAGATCCGTCTGATGGGGGCAGACAGCTATCTTTCAAAGCTTTGAGCTAGTTCTTCGTATTTATTGATTTCGCAGTTAATATACCAGGCAGAGGATGTTGCTTTGAAAACTGCCTCTAACACCTAGGTATAATACTGGATCCAGCAGGAAGCTGTCACAGTACGCTGGGCCTCCTTCTCACAGAAGCAGCTCATCAAGGTGAAGGAGCATCGTTTGTCAATATCTAAGTGCGGAAGCAAAGATGGGAAGTTTCAAGGAAAGGTATTTATCATGAGATATTGTTCTATTAAGCTGGCTTTATTTTGGTTACTTCGGGTGATTGATGTACAACGCATGTAATCATTTTGTCGGAAAGCTGTGCGCCCGGCAAAGTGTCAGCTGCTCACTGTACCATTATTTTAGCAGCTGCATTCTGATTGAGTCCCAAACAAGACACTTCCAAGACCCTGTTAATCACAAGTAGGCAATCCAAAGGCAAACGGGAAGGCAGGAGGGTGACAAAAGTACTTGATAGACTTTTAAAGTGTCAAGAGAACGGGCCAAATCACATTAAATACAGCTTATTGTCAAATAAAAGGCAAAAAAAAATCACATACGCCAATAATTGGAAAATCATAACTCTTTGCTCTGCAACTTTGCCTACAATTGACTTTTATGATCCTCTCCCTCAAGGAAGATAATTAATCTTGGGAAATTGTTGATGGCTTTCAAATTAAAATTTCATTGAAAAAACTGAATAATAGATTTCACATAATTTTTAACAAGCTATTTTGACTTTGGACCTTATTCAGACTGAGTTTCCTTGATTTTCTGACATTTAGAGAGAAAAGGAAAAAAATACAAAACACTCTTCCCTTTGACCCTAGGGTAAGTGCAAGGAACAAAGTGTCTCATTTCTTCAGTGTGTTTGCTTGAGCTATTTAATTTTCCCCCTTTAATAATGATAAGCTGTGACTTGCTTGACTAATAAAAGATATGAACGTTCTGAGACTCCTTCCCTCTTGTGTAACTATATAAAGGAGAGTGGCAGGCATGGAGAGATCATTAGCTAATGAAGAAAGTACTTTCCAAGGGGGATGCATTCTTCCTGAGGCTTTGACTTAATTCTTTAGCATCCTTTGGCCTCCAGCCCTTCTATGAAACATGGAGTCTAGTCTAAGGTCAGGCAAAAAAAAGATGCTTGCCTTCAACATAAAATTTAACCCCCTTGTGGTTCTGTTTCATTAGTATATCCAGGGTTTGCTATAGCAGGATAGCTTGCCTCTGGTGGTACCATACTTCCCTGGGTCTTGTTAACTGTGTCCTTTACCTGTTCTTTAGACACTGGTTTTCGCTGGTGTTGGCTGGATGATCTTGGTGGCAGCAGGACTTCCTGGGAAGGCAGGAACGGGTAAAATGGGGGAACGGACAATGGAGGTCAGGGTCCCTGACTCTGTTGGTTGTGTCTCGGGCAGACCACACTGACAAGGGATTGGTGGGGCTATGTTCTAAGTCAGTAGTTCTTGGCGTCTCTGCAGGTCTCCACAGTAAAGCCGGATGCTCTTGGGTTCCTGCAATGGTCATTGGGACTGAAGGGCAAGCTCAGAGTTAGACATGGGGTTCAGGGCACCAGTCACAACTCACCTCTGCCAGCCGTGACGGATGGCCTGACTGAGAAGGGGCTGGCGGGGCAGTGTAGGAGGAATTTAAGCAAGCAGGCCCAGCGGTGATGCTGGCACAAGTGCAGCTGATGCTTCCTCCCTTAGTCAACCTAGAATCTGTCGGCAAGCCTAGAGGCCACTGGCGCTGGATCAAGCAGTGGAGTGAATCATTGCGGAAAAAGACAGTGTCCCATCTGGCTACATGAGAGCCAATGAGATTCTGGTAAGGAGTATAACGGTTTGTCCACTTCCTGCAAGTAAACAAATCTGCTTTTGCCACTTGCCTGACCTCCTGAGTCTATGTCGTTCTTACCACCCGCAAAGGTCTTGTCCAAGGTCGCAAGCAACAAAGCAGGATTCCGAGCTGTTAGTATTGGGGCCCGAAAGGATTTCCTAGGGAAATAGGATGCTCTTGGGGTCCCAGGCTCCTCAGGATCAAAAAGCAAGCCCAGAGCTAAGCAATGGAGTTCAGGAAACCTCATACAACTCCTTCTTTTCAACTCTTTCCTTCAGGATTTCCCAAGTATCTAACCAAACCTGTTGACTTCTGCTTTTGTTGCCATTTTCACGCCATGTCACCGGCTTTCACCAAGTCTCCCTGCCCCGACCCATGCTTCTGTGGATGCAGGCTCTTTCTGACGCTCAGCTAACACAGGTTTACCGTGGCTAGCTCTGCCCGCTCAGTTTGGTCCTGCAGGCTGCTAACTCTTGGTTCTGACCCTTTCCCTTTTGGCTCAGTCACTTTCAGTCTTTCTCTGGAACCCTGCTGTGCTGGGGAAAGCCTCAGGTACTATGCCCTAAGGCTTCAGTTTGAGAGCGACCACAGAGAAGTTCCAGGATTGAGTTACCTCATGAGCCTCTTCTGTCTGTCTACCCTCTGCAGGCTTTGCTGAAACGTGGCTGCGCCCGTTAAATACTCCCAGCTTCAGTTCTGCACGTGTCTAGAACGTGCTACTTGCAGGGGTGCTTGTTCGTCCCTTCCACCTGAAACTTCTCGGGCTCTAAAACTGCTTCTTTCGATGCTTGGATTCTTTGCCAGACAGTGGATAACATTTGTAACCGCATGATCTTTCACCTGCAAATTCCCCCAAAATAACGAGTCTTGGGACCTGTTAATATATAAATATATGCCTAGGTCAAAGCTTTGGCTCATTTCTCCTAGCTGATAACTCAGTTATCCCATTTAAACTAGTCTAAGTTATTTCTCTTTCACTTTCCTGAGACCCTCATCCTCAGAGTTTGGGGCAAAACTTCCTATGCTTGATTCTATCCCAGAAATCCTCTCTCCATACTAGAAAATCCAATAGGAATTTATTGAGAGATGATGCTTGCATACAGTACAAGAGATCCTCTCTAAATAATAATGACATGGAACTAAGGAAAAGAAAAGAAAAACACAGATATGAGATTACGAGGCAATGAACCTCCAATTATGCAGTTGAGTACCTTTTTTGTTGGCCATCTATTACTGTTGGACATGCAGCCTACCCTTAAGAGTAGTTCATTTCCTCAATGAGGCTCCCTTGGAAATAACTAAATTTTCATTTGCAAGTGCTTATTAAATGGAAATAACATTTGGTTAGAATTTGGGGCATGTGTCTATTTTTCATTTAAGCTCTTGAACCCATCTGTGGAATGAAATTTATATCATATTGCCACATAGCAACTATGAATACTATAAGTAGTTTGTGTTTACGTATCTACCAATAGTCTGTGGATTTTCTGCTCCTAAGAATTCTAGTGTTCCATTAAAATACTGTTTTCATGACATATCCAGCATGCTTTTAATAAATGGCTCAAAATCACTAAACTTATAAAAACTATGCCAATAGTATCTTGAAAGAAAGAAAATAGACAGCTAACTTATGTAGATATCAAAAGCAGAAAATTTAAAACTGCTAGTTATATATAGAAAGGGTATTTTAAAAAAATAATTTCTTTAGAGCCACTCCAGGGAGCAGTAAGGGAATTAATGACCTTACCCAGCCATGAACTTTATGCACTAAAATACCATCTTGTTAGGCAAACTATGCCTATTGGTATGGTGGTTATTGGAGTAAAATACAACTCCCTGATTGCATGTGACATCTCTATAAGAGGAAACCCATACTAATACAGTAATTCCAGTCCAAAGTCCATGATTGAAATATCTTAGGCCCTTGGGGAAAACTTAAAACCGCTGCATAGATGAATTGAACACAGTATCAACCTACATTCCAAATATCTTCACACCCATACACAAGGCTACTCTCAACCTTAAACAGAGAAGCCTCTCCTTACAGTTAACAGAGGTAAATGCAGAGACCTGTGGCTGCACTAGATGCTAAAAATGAAGGTTGGCTAAGGGTTCAGTCTAAACGAATCATGTATCCCACCCCCTTGAAGCACAGGGAATACTGTGAAAGAGAAAGGAAGAAGGAAAGAAAGACAAGATACAGAAGATGGACTGCAAAATGCCCTCTTCTAGGCAAAACATAACTATTGCAGTCACGAGCTCACAGCAACTGTGCCTATTGTGCTGGCCCTGCTACAGATCAGCTATGTAAGAAGAAGGGAATTCTACTTAACTACTGATGCTCTATTGGTGACTAACAGATCCTGGAAGAAAGAGATGCGAGGCACCAGTTGTATTGACAGTGTTGAACCCACCAATCTCTAGTGATTAGTGCCAAACTTGGTGTCATACAGATGGATCAAGGAGATTCTGGAGTAAGCTAGAAACTAGTAAATATAAGACACTTGAAAGAGAAGAGAGAGACTGGCAAGAGCAGAAGGGAAACGAAAATAGAGATAACAGGAATGGAGTAGGTACACGGATCTAATTGTTTAAGAACAAAACTTATATTAACAACAAAAGCTCTTAGCATATGTGACACTATAAGTTAAAGGTAATTTACTGATCATATTGATATTTCTGTTACCAATGAAATTTTAATCACCATGACTAGCATCCCCTTTTACAGGTTTTAAAGAGTAAAAATCATGGCTTTTACAAGGGTCTACTCCGATGTTTTAGAAGATATTTGAAACCGCATCTCCACAAGAATCAGGAAGGTGAGCACCTTACTGGACCAATTCAATTATTCACTCCATAGGAACTATGGTACCTGTATTTGAGCTGGGCTTTGGTGTTATGTTCTCTCGTTTTGAGCTTGTCTGGAACATGCTTGGGCCTGATTTTGCATGAGTTGAGAGCATGAAGTGGTTTTTTGTTTTTTGTTTTTTTTTTTTTTGTTTTGTTTTTTGTTTTTTTTTTTTGTAGCAGCAAAGAAAGTAATCTTATGTCACATGCAGTATCCTGTTTCTAGAAGCTTTGAATTACTCTAGATTTTTTTTTTTTATTTTTAAGAAATAGCTGATAACTTACCAGGGATTGCTACCAAGGGAAATGTCAATGTTTGGGAATTCAACGTCTTCTGAGTACTTAGGAAAAGCACTATTGTATTATTTTGAAAGGTAAATCTTCTTGTATTTTTCCTGTCTTTACATATCTACACTTCGACAACTCATATACAGCCCCGATAGCAGAGATCCTCTCTGTGACATAATATCTTCTGAGAAGTTGTCAACAATTGGGACATGCGTGAAAAGCATGGAAATTGTCACACTGAATCTGGCCCACTTTATCTCTTCTTGTTTAGTGGAAGAAAAGGCAACTTGATACAAAACACATGGTACTAGAAAGGCATTTGGAAATAAATAGCTTTGCATTCAAAGGTAGGTTTTTCATAGTCAATTTTAGAATGTGCTTTAAATGTACAAGTGGGGGGAAAAGTGGTTGCTGATAGTCTCCACTTAAAACAGATTGTTTAATTGTGAAACATCTGTCAACTTCGTTAAATGATTCCAAAGCTAGTCTTTGTAGCTTGCCAGCAGATCCCTAACACCTTCGCTTCATCTACATACAAATTAAGAATATAGAAATGTGTCTTCAAGCTTAATTTCAACTCTCCAGAGTTCGATCTGTAGCATGAGTGGAGAGCAGACCCCAGAGAGCCCTGAGAGCCCCACTGCCTCTGCAGGCCACAGTCACCATTACCAGAACTATGAGCAGAGACCAAGACCCAGCAGCCGCTCTCAGCGCCACCTACACCTAGCCGCGGATAGTGGCAGTCAGGGCAGCCTCACATCTGCGGTGCAGCTGGCAGGGACAATCAGGTCATTGCAACGAAGGTGTTGGGAACAGTAAAATGTTCAATGTATGGAACAAGAACTGTTTAATGTATGGAACGGATGTGGTTTCATCAACAGGAATGACACCAAGGAAGACGTATTTGTACACCGGACAGCCATGAAGAAGAATGACCCCAGGAAGTACCTTCGCAGTGTAGGGGATGCAGAGACTGTGGAGTTTGATTTTGTGGAAGGAGAAAAGGATGTGGAGGCAGCAAGTGTTACAGGTCTTGTTCCAGTTCAAGACAGTAAATACACAGCAGACCTTACGGTTTCCATTGTAAACACCAATCATGTCTTAGGAGTCCTCCACACAATTACCAGCAAAATTAGCAGAATAGTGAGAGTGGGGAAAAAACAATAAGAGATGAACAAATATTGGAACTGAAGGTCTTAAGTGCTTGCTTTTTGCCCGTTGAGCAGATCCACTATAGCTATCTGCATTATCTATGTAGCATTGGGGTTTTTATTATTTTACCTATAGATGTCTTTTTTAACGTGTTTTTTAAGAAAGAAGAAAGAAAGAAAGAAAGAAAGAAAGAAAGAAAGAAAGAAAGAAAGAAAGAAAGAAAGAAAGGAAGGAAGGAAGGAAAGAAGAAAGAAAGAAAGAAAGAAAGAAAGAAAGAAAGAAAGAAAGAAAGAAAAAAGGCCTGGTTTTTCTCAAAAAACCTTTAACTTTTTTTAAATGGCTCCATATCTGGTCAAGTTGAGATTTTTAAGAACTTCATTTTTAATTTGTAATAAAGTTTACAACTTGCTTTCTTTTTCAAAAAAAAAAAAAGTCAACGAACTGCAAGTACCTATTAATAAAGATCTTAAATAATAATAAAAAATTCAACTCTCCATATGCAGAATGACTTGATTCACCAGATGTTCAAAGTTTATTTGTTTATCAGACAAATCAATATGTCAAACTACAACGAGAGATGTCAATTCTTATGGAATAGAAACAGAAGTCTGAGCAGAAAAGACCATCTTTCCCAGTTTCTAGACCAAGCCTTGTCCCTATCTCAAACATATTCAAAACATCTTTGATGGAATTTCTTAGTGTCACTGATAAGTCGTATTGAATTTTATTTCATTTAATTCTTGAACTATAACCATGGATATAGGGAGCACATCTGTCTGCTTTTCCTTTCCCACTTACTGTTCTTTCGAAGCATAGAATTCAATGGGTGTTGTACAGAAAGGAATAACATCGCCATTTATGGTTACTACTCTCTTTCAAAGACTGCCTACCTCCTCTGAGGCCCACACTGTGTTAACAGGGAGTTAGATCAGGTGTAGCAGCAGAGGATCTGAATTCTTTAATAACTGCTATGAGAAGGTCTTCATCCAAGCTCTACGTACTGAGTCCTAACCTTTGATTTTAATACTTTCTGGGTCAGGAGGTATCTTTCCTGTTTGGTGACTGTGATTAAGTGACCTATGCTTTTGGCTGCATAATTATGGTCGCAAATTATGTGCACTTTCTTCAGAAGCCTCTTTTTGGGATGCTGAATGTATTAATGATTATCACCCTTAATTTAGACTTCTCACATTTCACCTCAACATTGGAAGTCTCGCGTATATGAATAAACCTCTTTATTGCATGCATATGCTGAAGGAGAATGGACCAGTCTCTATCAAGTGGATAGATACTGTGCAATTAGTGCATTTATTCCCAATGATTATCAGAGGTGAATGCTTCTGAAAGCATCCACATAAATGCTTCTAATATTCACCTGGATCAATAGCTACTGAGTGACCATGGAATGATTAGCTTCCTATTATTCCGTGGGTATGAATGAGATCGTAACCGACCCCAGGCCTACTTAACACCAGGGCTTTCAACTAGATCTGCAGCAACTAACAGTATCAGTTTAAAATGAGCTGTTCCCGTTGTTTTCTTTCTTAAAGCATGGAGAGAGTTGCTCTTTGAGTTGAGGCCTCACATTGCTAAGGAAGCTACGAGAAGGCTGTGCTAAGAGCTTGCCACCTGAAAATCAGCTTCATGGTCAAGTCAGAGAAATGAATGTGGTGCACCCCAAGCCTTAGTTTCCTTGTTCACAAAATGAAGCTAAATGTGATGTTTTAAGTGTCTGATGAGGTTGCCAAAAAACCTCAGTTAAACAACCCATAAAAGGCACGTGTAAATATGAACATATAAATTGAACATCACATTATATTCACGGGTGGTATAATGTGAGAACAGGTGGACTGTAGCTATAAGAACTACTATAAGGGAATTTTACAACTTCATTGGGAGAGAAATAAATAAGAAGAAATTTAATATTTGTTCCATAACTCACAAACTGATACTATAATAAGACTTTGAACAGGATTTATTTTAGACCCAGTTTGATCTATTGAGTACATACCAACAAGAATGCCAGTGTTCATTACATTTGTGGAGACAGATGGTCTGGACTGAGACAACCAATTAATGTAAAATGTGTTCTGTTTGGCACTTATCACAAAGAAAGATCTTATTTTTTAATACCTTGTTCTTAAAGTTTATTCTATTTTCAGATTAATGTTACTTTATGTAGAAAGTACAAATGGTAAATGCGTGTATGGATAACAATTTTACCCAATTATCATTACACATAAAGAAAGCTAATTCTTATGATTTATTGTCTTTTTAATAGCAAAGAATGAAAAGTAAGATGTGCATTTGAAATATTCTCATCGCCCACATATCACATTTTTTCATCTGGCAGAAAAATGCAAGGAAATTGGTTTTTGCCAAGATTACTCAGTGAGGTCATTTCCCATCTCCCTAAAGTCTTCTATTAAGTCGTGCAGATGCCCAAGATTGTGAGGCAGCTCTGACTTATTGACAGAAAGAAGAAAGCACAAATGTATTTTTATTTAGATATGCATCCTTTCCAGCTCTGGCTGTTTGACTAAACCAAGGGAAACATTTTTTTTTCGAAATGGAGATTCTCTAAGATGTGTGTGCAAAGGTCCAATTATTCAAGAGCTATTGATGCACAAAGTCAAGTTCTGCCTCCTTACTGCCTGACCTAGGTCAAAGGCAGTGTAAAGAATAGCACGTCTGTCTGGAACAACCAAGGATAAATAGGACACGAGGTTAAGAAATATCTTGGTATTATGAATTTCACATTAGAACTTTTAAGCCAGTGGGATCAGAGGTTAAATATTATCTTCTAAGCCAAAGTGAGAATCATAATACATTTAGGTATATGAAGCAAATATGAGAATTTATTTGTATACATTTATCATCTTTTAAATGTTTTGCTTTCTGCTCAGTTCACAAATTTAGAATATACTAGTGCAGAAGCCATTGTGTAGTATTTCATAATAATCCTACATAAATTAGTGAAAGTTGTTTGAATAGTTTATTGATGTTTGCATGGATAAAAAACATTTAGATGTCACTGAAATATGCAATGATCTGTCAGTCATACATGTGCATTACTCAGGAAATGCTACCTTTATGGACAAGGGGAAAAGAAAGAAACGAAGGGCATGCAGCACCCATGCATGTCTATATGTGTATATAGTACACTCTGTCTATATGTGTATAATGGGTACTAACCATGACTGTCAACTGCCTATCAACTGTGGAACTGCTAAGACTCACACAAAGCTAAGTTCTCTGCTGGGAAGACCAAGTTAATTTCATTTAATGCCTAGAGATAGAGACCCCTGTGAGCTGTCACCTGAATTTCTTCTTTCTAATTGTTTCATCATCTTTTGGAAATGGCATTTCTGTGAATATTTGTACTTGGTAATGAAAATACCAGAACACTGAATCTCAGACACACAAGAGAGTCAAGAATGTGGAGAGCGCTGGTAAGAAATATTGTATTACTTAAAGTGTTAGAGATAAGAACAAAGGTGATGAGTTAAGTCATGAATTCAAAATGGTGAAAATTTACCTGTGATTATAACACAAATTCTTCATGGAAGATGTAGTTATTTGGGGCAAAGATCAACTTGTGTGAAATATAAGTACTTTTCTACATAAAAATTACAATCCTGTAAATATTTTCTTCTCTTATTTTATTTTAGAAATAATTTTAGACACACACTCAAAGGGGGGAGGGAGGAAGAGAGAGAGAGAGAGAGAGAGAGAGAGAGAGAGAGAGAGAGAGAGAAAGCATCCAGACTGCTTTCATGACATGTAAGCTCCAAATAAGGATGTTGTGAATAGGCTACAGAATGACTTAACTGATGATTCCTGTGTTTGACTTTAAAGCTTTGCACTCACAGGCTGATATGGAGAAACCGCTTAACCTCTCTGATCTTAAAACTCTATTGCCCATTATATGAGAATAACAAGACCTACCTAAGAATATTTCAAATGATTCATAGAATGTAACTAGCTTATGGAATATGGGAGGCCATAAATGAAAATTATGATTGTGAAATGTCTTTTAAGCTCTAATCATGATCATCAATCACCATAATAAGATGATTAGATGGAGTACTATTTTTCCTTATACGGAACTTAGTAGAGAATACAGTGATTTTTAGTTACCTTGACTCCTTTTTTATTCATCTGATTAATTGAAGTAAGAAATTCAGGGGAACCTGATCTGTATGGCAAAAGAGATTTAATAGTATGTATTTGTTTATTCATATGTAATGAAAGACTGAAAATAATCAATTTTGTTGGACTTTTTAAATATTCTGTTTCTATTTCAGAAATAATAGTGTTTTGCAGTAGCAGATTGGAACAGTAGGGAATTATTGACATAATCTCATTTTCATTTGTATCAAGTTGAATTTTGCAAAGATATACCAAGAACAAGTTAAAAATACAGCAAAATATCCTTACAGCAGAAGTATCTTTAAGCTGCTACTCATGGCTCTAAGAGGTAATCAGAGATGGCCAATGAACTTGGAGAAAAGGCACTGTTCATGGTCATCTCATGGTTTTCTGTGATGATTGTTAGTACGGTCTTGATCTGAAATGTCCTTAGGGTCATATCTTAAATGCGTCTTCCTTTGCTGTTGGTGCTGGTTTGATAATCAGTGACATATTTAGGAGATAAGTCCTACATGGTGCAAGCAGGTCGCTTGAGGCTGCCTTATGGCTGCTAACTCAGCCCCTGGTTCCTCCTGGCTTACTCTCTATCCTCTATGTCAGATGGAAGCAGTCTGCGCCACAATACTGCAAACTCCATAACAAAACTGCTCCATCATGCCTTCTCTGTCATGGTGGCCTGAAACTTTCTCAAATTGAGTCCAATAACCTTTTCCTCCCTTCGATTGTCTGTGTCAGGCAATTTGGTCCCAGTGACATAAAGCTAAGCGATTCAGGTACCAAAGGTAAGAAAAATAGGGATCAACCAGTACACCGTTTAAAGAGTATAGAACAAAGTGTATTGGGAAGAGTTTGAAGCAGTCTGATTGATGGGCAGTTTGGATCAATAATCAATTGCACTTCTGACATAAACTTGACCTATAATGAGAAATGGGCCCCAGCCAATTCTCTTATGAATCCTTGACTTGATTATTTATTTTACTTCACCTTTCATCATGGTAGTGCTTATTTTAAATTATTTGGAAATAAGATATTTCATCATTTTCTTTTCAACTAACTAACTCTTTGCTGAATAGGGAAATAAATAGCTATCCTAGTACTTGCTGTACTGAAATTGTAACCCCATATCCTCTGGCTGTTTATGCAGAAGCTTGTATAGGCATCCTCTTTGCTTTTGTGAAAAAATATAGGTACGCCAGATTGAGTGTGCATATTTATAAATACCCATGAGAAAAGATGTTCCCAGAAAATTGTTTTATCAATTAGCTGGTGGTGGTGCACAACTTTAATCTCAGTACTCAAGAGACAGAGGCAGGTGAATCTCTGAGGTCTAGGCCAGCTTGATCTGCAGAGTAAAGCCCTTGATAACTGTTGCTACATAGAAAAACTGTCTCAACAAAACAAAACAAAAGAAGAAAAGGTAAAAAAATAAATGTAATTATCATTTGCATCAATGAGGGGCAAGAGTTTGGGTGTATAATGTGACTGAAAGTATACTATTGTCTATAAAGATGGAAGATTTTTTAAATAAATAAAAATAAAATATTTATTTACATTCCAAATATTGTCCCCCTTCTCTGAAGAGTTCTTCACCCTCTCCCTCTGAGAGGGTGCTTCCCCACCCCCAAAACCCCAACCCACCCACCTATTCCTGCATCCCCCTTTCCTGGAGCATCGAGTCTCTACAGGATTAGGTGCATCCTCTACCCCTGAGGCCACACAAGGCCGTCCTCTGCTATATATGTGCTGGAGGTCAGGGACCAGCCCATGTATGCTCTTTGGTTGGTGGCTTAGACGCTGGGAGCTGCCAGGATCCAGGTTAGTTGACACTGTTGTTCTCCCTATGGGGTTGCCATCCCCTTCGGCTCTTTCCATCCTTCCCTTAACTCTTCCAATTTTGTCCCTGCATTTCTTTTATACAGGAATAATTCTAGTTCAAAAAATCTGAACATGGGTTGGTGATCCCATCCTTCCAGTAGGGTCCCTGTCTAAATGCTAGAGGTATTTTTTTCAGATTCCATTTCCCCACAGTTGGATATTTTAGCTAAAGTCCTGGGAGCCTCTCAAATCCCAAGTCTCTGAGATTTTCTAGGGGTCCCTAGCCCCAGCCTCTCAACACTCACCTCACCCCAGCTGTGTATTTCTCTTCATTCTCCTGACCCTCTGGGTTTCTCTTCTGTCTCCCTCTCCATACCTGAACTTGCACCCCCTTTCCCCCTTCTGCTCCCCTCTCCCACTCAGATCCCTCCCTCCCTCCATCTGCCTCCCGTGATTATTTTGTTTCCCCTTTTAGGTGAGATTGAAGCATCCTCACTTAAGCCTTCCTTCTTGTTAAACTTCTTATGGCCTGTGGGTTTCATTATGGCTATTCTGTATTTTTTGGCAAATATCCACTTATCAGTGAGTACATACCACGCATGTCCTATTGAGTCTAGTTTACCTCACTGAGGATGATTATTTTCTAGTCCCATCCATTTGCCTGCAAAATTCATGATGCACTCATTTTTAAGAGCTGAATAGAATTCCATTGTGTAAATGAACCATGTTTTCTGTATCCAGTGTTACCTTGAGGGACATCTGTGTTGTTTCCAGCTTCTGGCTACTACAAATAAGGCTGCTATGAACATGGTGGTGCATGTGTCGTTGTGGTATGGTGGAGCATCATAAAGATGGAATTCTAAGCAATATTCAATTTCTTAACATTTTAGTTATGAGTCTACCCTTTAATGACTTAGCCGTGTCTCCATCTCTTAAATTTTATTCCTAAAACAGCAAGTTATAGACAAAGACCATGAACATACTTTCAGGGACATGTTTGGTATAGTCAAAACTGATCACTTGGCGATATTTTAATGTTTAGTTGGATTTGATAAGGGTAATGGACACTAATGTGTTGCCATCATAGGGCCGCTTCTCATCATAGGGTTTATTTTTATATTCTTTTTTATATTATATCCCAACTGTAGTTTCCCTTCCCTCCTCTCCTCCAGCACACGTCCCACCTTTGTCCTCTCTCCCAGATCCATCCTCCCTCCTTTCCCTTCACAAAAGGGCTGGCTTCCCAGGGATAATAAGCAAACATTACATATCGAGATATAATAAGACCAGGCACATTCCTCACATTATGAGTGAAGATGAGACAACCCATGAGGAGGAGGAAAAGGATCCCAAAGCAGGCAAAAGAGTCAGAGACGGCCCATCTCCGACCATTAGGAGTTCCACAAGAACATCAAGCTACATAGCCACAACAAATAGGTGAGACCCATACAAGCTCCTTGACTGTCGGTGTAGTATCTGACAGTCCCTGTGAGCTCTGGTTAACTGACTCCATGGGCCAAAGACATTCAGTGTCTTTGACTTCTCTGGCTCCTACAATTCTTCATCCCCAGCCACAAAACATTTGACCTACAATCTGTCCTTCTTGTAAGGTCACACAGAACTTGTGGGAATGGCCAAGCAATGACTAGTTGTTCAACTTGAGACCCATGCCAAAATAGGAAGCCCATTCCTGACACTGCCTGGAGAGCCAGATAACAGAGTCTGGATAGTCCAACTGGGAGAAAAAGGACAATGAAATAATTTCTAGTGGTACTCTGTTATACTTGTTGATAAAAGACTAACACAACCATCATTAGGGAGGATTCATCCTGAAAATGATAGAGCAGAGAGACCCACAGCCAAATATCATATACTTTATAACATGTGGAATATGCATACAGCTGTGTGATACTCAAGGAGAAGGCCTTGATAACCACATCACCTGCAGTAGGTTCATGCCACTGAAATGAGAGACAGTGAAAACTCAGAGGAAGTTTAGGCTGGGGTTTCTGCCCAGTGTTCAGAAACAGTGTCTAATTCTCCTCTCAAACACATCTTAATCTGGATGATCAAATATACGGTAACCCAACTCATTAACAAATATATGTGTGTGTAAAACATTAAAACAATGTTTTCCTCAATTCCATGTAAAACATGCACAGAGAGACACATCAGTAGCCATAAATAGCTGAACACTTCAGAGATAACAGATAGCAGCTCCCATCACCAAGGCTAGATGGCTTCACATTTGACACTTAAAATAGGTTCCTAGAAACAACTAAAAATGACCCCAGCAGAGCAGTCAAGCTCTACTGATCTTGATCATCAGTATCTACAATACTGATACCTACTTCTGTCTTCAAAGTAATATTTATTTTCAGGTTCTTATAAATTTGACCAACAAGAGTGTGAAGACATTTAGGCCAAGTTTTGTTCAGAGTTCAGAGTTCAAGCCAAGGTGTTTGACTATATTCATAATTCTTCTCAGAAAAAAAAAAGATATTCTAATTCACTGAAAAAGAAGTGCATTGGAAAAGAAGTGTTGCCAGAGAGTAGACTGTCAGGCTTTCTGTCTAACTTCCCTTTCTTCTTGTTCAAAACCATAGCACTGACTCCAGTGGCAAGGCTTCATGGAGACCTCTCCCCACTTTACAACAGCATGTCTGCTTGCCTAAGAGTGAGACAGCATCTTCGTTATCTTTTCCAACACCCTCATACTGATCTCAATCTTAACAAACCCCTCAGTACTCTGTATTACAAACCCAAGCAGCAAAACATCAATTAACTGGAAGAGAACTGTAATATCCTCTGTGGTAAAACACATCAAAACAGAATATCTCATGTCAAAATAAGTATTTCCAACTAAATAGGCTTTCTTTGAAGTATTAAATATTTATTCTGCACCAACCTCAAAATATTATCTAGAGAAACAAATACCTTGCCAAATGATGGGTGTATTTTACAATAAGTAAAAAAATTCTCTATTCCCTGGACAACAGCAGAAAAAAATAATAAAGCTTTAACAGAGAAACCCGTGTAATAATAATCAATACACCTCATGTTGCTACCCAGTGATTTGCCCAGAAACATTGTTAGCAATGATTTCTAGCACAACATAACATGTCCTCACTAGTTGGTACCACCCTCCTTTACAGTCAAGTCGGCAGAGAGAATTAAATAAGGAAACAGAAAGATTCATATTGCCACCCTGCTGGATCCTCTGAAATTTCTTTGAAATTAATTGCGAGCTCATCCGTGCTTCATGTTTGTTTTGAACTAACCGTCTGCTTTTCTAAAGGTGTTTGAAACCATTTATAATGAAATTGCTGGTATACCACTGGAAATGGTATGGAGGGATACAGGGGACAACTAGGAAAGGATATCACTAATAAAAAGGTGATAATTGTCCTGAAAAGGCGAGACTGAGGCATATGCTCAACATCGCCCGTTCTGTGGGGAACGGGCAACCAAGGCAAAGAGTGGGCAAGAAGGACAGTGTTACGAGCAGGATGAGAGGAAGGAAGAGAAGGTTGGGAGCTGATAAACTGCAGACATGATGCTCTGCAACCCAGAACACAGGCCCTGCTTTCCAAACAGGCAGCAGGCCTGGCTGCCTGATCAATGTCTCTTCATAGCCTCAGCCTACTCTTTAATATCATTACGCGTAAGTGAAATTTATGTTCGAGCATGCGTGCTGCCAGAAATATTTCCCTGTCGGCCATATTTCACTTAACAGCTCATTACTCAAGATTTGCTCTTAAATACAGTGGTTTTTACAGCTGTCTCTAGGTTCTATCAATGTACCCCTAAAAATCCTATAATAATATTTTCCACCTCATTGCTTTCTTTCTTTTGACTGTGTTGTAATAAAGCGCTGTGTCCGATAAGGGGAATTGACATTCTTGTCAAACTCCCAAACAGGCATTTACATAATGTTTTATTCACACAACTGCAGCAGCTTGCAAAAACTGAAGGAATTTACGTTTTCTAAATAATACATTTTCACTGATTATGGCATTTTTTTTCCTACAGCCTGCCACTCATTAACCACCTCTTCTGTAGCCCTAAGGGTTCTATTCCTTAAGTAAAGGGGATAAAATTTGTTATTTGTTTCAAAAGATAAACAAAAATTCTTGCTAGGAAAGCAAAGTCAGCATGTGAGCCCTGGGAGCCAACACCATCTTTATTTTCGATTAGGGATTCAATAATATCCATTAATACTAATACAATGATAAACTTAGTAGCTACATCAGTGTCTTTAGTACTAGAAGTTGAAAGAACTTATGGAAATTACAGTGGTGGTTCCTCAGACAACTTTTCCAGCTGCTCCAGGACAACATCTGTACATCCTGTCCAAAAGCCATTTAGTGTTTGCACCTGTAGAAGAAAACATCCCTTAGTCAAAGTTTTCAACATTTGTTCCACTCTAAATGAATGGGTGTCTTTTAATGTTTTGAGGCTGTGTAATTCTCAGACTCATTCATTCATAGCTAAGATTGGTAGATTTACGTTTCTGTCTTATCAGCTTTTGTTCTGGTAAGTCTTGATAGGGGTGCTGCAATCAGGAACCTCTCATGGAAAGTATCTTCAGGACGATTTTCAGTAATGATAATGGATGCTAGAATGCTTACTCCAAGGAGGAACATTACACACACACACACACACACACACACACACACACACACACACACACACAGTCTAAAATACCAGCAACAGCTGTTCGCTGGCATTCCAGTTATTTTACTGTGGTCTGGTTACATATAAAAGAGCATAGCAAACAGCACTGTCTATGAAATTGGATAACTGCATTCTTCTTATTATTAGTCAATTTCGGCTTCTGTTGCTGTTATAAACACAATGACGAAGGCTCCTCGCAGAGGAAAGGGTGTGTTTGAGCTTCTAAGTTATAGTTTGTCACCAAGGGAAGTCAAGGCAGAAACCTGGAGACAGGAACTAAAGCAGAGAGCACGGAAGGATGTTGCCTACTGGCCTACTTTCCATGACTTGCTTAGCCTAAGTTCTTATAAAACCCACTACCACCTGCTGGGATAGGCAAACATGGGGCTAGGCTCTCCCACAACAATCATTAATCAAAACACCCCCAAAGACCTGTCTACAGACTGTCTCATTCTCTCAATTAATATCCCTTATTCTCAAATGATTCAGACTTGTGTTAATTTGACAAAAACAACAACAATGCAATAATAACAACAACAACAAATGTACCAGCAAAATACTTCTTTCACTTTGGGAGAATCACTTAACTATTAACTTAGTTTGTCTTCTATAAAATGCCAATGATTACCTAATACTCCTTCCCTTCCAGTTCCCGAATCTCTGTTTCTGAAGCTTGAAGCTGGAAGAGCTTTATAGAACATATAGAAGCATTTTCCTTGCTCTATGAGGAACAAAGGAAACTATAGCATTTTTGTCTGTCTTGTGCTACTACAGAAATATTTGACCTCAGCTTAGACCTTTTACGGGTCTCAACAATTTTCTCATCAGTAAACTTTCTCCCTTTCTCCCTTCATGGCCTATGAGGGTGTTGTAGTACTGAGGTTGACCCTCCCACTCCTTTTAATAGGCATACATTAAATATCTGTATCTCAGCACAGTGGTGTATAAGTATATATGTTAGCCCTTTTGGATCTGGCTATGAATCTGGCCTGCTGTAGCCCCTTTCTAAAGAATTGTCACAACAGCTCTCTTTACGATTCTGAATCTTTCTTCATGAATCTGGTTTCATAAGACAGTCTCCCACCTGCAATAGCTACAAGGATTAGCATTTAAACATAGGATTTTTAAAATGTGTGCTTACTCAACAAAAGGCTTGCACACTAAAACACAGTAAGCTCTGGTCCCAACAAACTGCTAAATCATCTTGTTTATTTCAGAAGCCCTTTAATGGGGAGATAACGAAGACTTTCTCCTTGTTTGTAAGTTACCTATGAGTTTATTCATTGACGGACAACGAACTGGCCTTTCGCTTCCATATCGTTCCATCATTTGCCATGCTTTTACCTTCTCTGGACACTTCCACGATCTCTACTCTCAGCAATGAGTCATCCCTTCTCACATGGAGTTCCCCTTGATGAATCTCGAAATCACACCAGCCCACAGGCAGAAGGGTGACAGGAAAGAGAAGTATAACTCGCTCTTTCCAAAGAGCATTGTATGTTCTTCGAAAAGCAAAACAGAGCAAAAACAATCAGAGCTGTGACATAAAACTCTTTCCTAGACTCTCACAGTTTTTAATCACTGATTTGTCAATATGCCTCCTTTTAGCCTTAATTTGTTTCAGCATGTGCTTTTGCCAACAGAATTCCTGTATCCTTGCCTTCAACATATGGAGTAGAGGTTTCTGACATTACCTTTCTGTTGCAGGCAGTGCCTAATTGGAAAGAGGCTGTGTGCTTGAAATTGATTTACAGAGGAAAAAAAAACCCATTGGTGACTCAGTTGGTATTTACTAATTACCAGGGATCTTGGTACGAGAGAATTCTTCAACAGGATG
This sequence comes from Rattus rattus, assembly GCF_011064425.1. NCBI lineage: Eukaryota > Metazoa > Chordata > Mammalia > Rodentia > Muridae > Rattus > Rattus rattus. The sequence continues at coordinate 5,790,980 of NC_046170.1, forward strand.
AGAAGGTGTTGGCGTACTTGGTGACTGATATGATTCTACTTTTTTTGTGCAATATTCTAACTGAGGCAAGAGAACACTCCACACCAATCTGATCTACTAAATGTTAAGGCATTTATTGTGTTTTGCAATGATAAAAACTTTAAGAAAGCTAAGTTAGAGAGGGCTAAATGACCATAAGCTTATTATTATTAGTTGTACTTATCATACTAGATGTTAACCAAGATAACTGAGAGCAATTGTACCATGTATCAAAATGAAATTTACTGATGTCTTAAATACACAAATACTGAAGGAAAAGGCTACTATGTATTTTAAATTTTTTCTTAAAAATGCAAAGTTCTAATTTATATGTAGAAAATATTTCATTTTATACCTATGAATAGTTATCCCTTACTTTGCTTTACTTCTGTGCATTTCTTCTAAATATGAATAAAAATTCCATACACTGTGTTTCTGCTGTTAGAGCTCAATTGCAGAAAAAATGGTCTTTCCCAATAGCTGTGTTTCTTTAGAAAACAGTCTGTCTCCATTCAGGAATGCAAGCATCATTGTACCACCTGCATTTTTAATTGATACATAGGAGAAATAAAAAATGTCATCCCCATTGTGAAGAAAATTGTGTTTATTTATAATAACCAAACATTTGAAAACAGATTACAGTAGTCACTGTGCATTTTTAAAGGAGAAAATTACATAGCTAATCTGTCCAGAGTCTCATGCCACACCAAGCATTTGGTATCGTGGATGTCTTATACATAAGCATTATTTATTTTGCCTCTATATCCCCTTGACTATTTCTAACATTACCTGCCAAGGGCTTCTGCTCTTGCTTGGGGGCAACATTGCTCATGTTGATCATGGTGAACATCGGTTTTCTCATTATAAAATAATTCCCTTATCCTTAGAATCCCTGTGGAGTCTCTGGAATTGCCCTCGATTTACAAAGCAGTGGTGAAGGGTTGCACTTCCCTGACAACTTAGTTAAGATTATAACACAATAAAATCCTTTACAATAAATCAAGCCCTAAAATGTAACCCAGTATTGGTCAGTCTCGTAACTCAGGAATGAGTGGGAAATACAAAGATAAAATAAGCATGGTAGAATTCGAGCTTGCTTCCAAATCCAAGAAGATCTAAGCAAATTTGAAGACAGAAGCAGGATAGAGATGAAAGCCAAGAAGGAGAATTCTAACAAACTACAAATCTTAGGTCTCAAGTGGCCAGGCCTTGAAGCTAGGTGATGACAGGATAAAGTCTGAAATCGGGGAAGAAGCTTGGGCTTTGAAGTTAGATATTAGGCTTCTATTCATGCTCTACTCTTAGATTTGTCTCAGGCATGCAACTTAAGTTCACGCTCTGTTCCTCTTTTCACTTTTCTCTTTCTCTCTTTCTCATATAAAGATAGCAAGCAATGCCTATTTGACAAGAATTTGAAGAACTAAACGAAAGGATGAGAATCAAATAACCTTTCCTCTTGCTCTCTTGGAATGTAGCTGACATTCAGTTATGTGATCTTTCTCCCACTGAGTTGGTCTTATTGCCTGGTCTTTTAAAGACAGGACTTTGATAGTTCTGGGTTAATCATTGCTATATTAGATCCTGTTATGAAGGATTTTTCTTCATCAAAATTTCCTTTAATAGGTGTGTGTGTGTGTGTGTGTGTGTGTGTGAGAGTGTTGCATATTATATGTATTGTCTGTATAATGTATGTAGAGAGGATTGGGCATGATATGTCATACATTCATGTGCTCTTTTGTTAGATGATTTTTGACATAGAATTGATGGAACAAAACACAACACAAAAATTTTAATGTGTAAAAACAAAGATGAAGACTCTTTGCAGCTATTCAACAATATTCTATTTTAAATATCATTTTATAATTGTGAAATAAATAGTTACTTCATTTTATTTTATTTTGAAATAAATTGTAGTGGCAGGGGTACCTGCCTTTAATTCCAGCAATTGGGAGGTAGAGGCAAGCAGATCTCTGTGACTTCAAGGCCAGTTTGGTCTACATAATGAGTTCCTGGATATCCAGAGCTATAGTAAGACCCCGTCATAGCAACAATACCAACATAACAATGACCATGATGGTGGTAATAATAATAATAATAATAATAATAATAATAATAATGCAAATTAATAATGGCACCAACAGCAATTCATCATTAGAAACTTCCTCTATTATTAGAAAATCTGTAGTATTTTTTGGAAAACTGTATTTGCTAAAGATACAGAAAAGTACTTAGAGTAATCCAATCACATTTCCTCAGAAAACAGGAGCATTATTTATATGGCTGGTGTGGTAATATAAACCTTTATTTCCAGGGCTCTTAAAGCAGAGGCAATCAGGTCCCTGTGTGGTCACAGCCAGACTAACTTACATAATGAGTTCCAAGTTAACCAGAGCTTCATAGAGAAGAAGGAAGAGGAATGGGGGCTGCATATAAAGAAGGAGTAAAAGAAAGGTTCGAAGAACTCTTATTTTGCAGATATTAAGAACTGATAATGGAACAGTATGGAAATTAAAAGTTACTGCATAACAAAGGAAACAATTACTGGAAAGAGGATAGAGCAAACAGAATAGGAGAAAACATCTGTAAATTCGTCTTCTGGCAAATAACCAGTATTCAGAATACATAATATTTTTAAAGCTAAATATAGAAAAGTGTTGAGTATTTCAATCAATAAGCAGGTACATAATTGAGCAGACAGGTCTCCAGAAAAATTACGAACGCCCAATGGAAATATTAAAAACCTTTAGCTTCTTTTGACACTAGAAATTTCATACTGAAATTATCATGTGATTGCACCTCACCCAGTCCAAAAAAATAAGCATCGAATATTGAAGAGGGTGTGGGAACCAGGAGTATTGCTGCATTGCTGGTGGCCACGTAAACTAGTACAGCCCCTATGGATGGTTCTCAAAAAATAAAAGTAGAGATATCATATAGCCTAGCTATACCACTTCAAGATATATACAAAAAAGATGAGTCAGCACACATCAGACGTACTGATATATCTGCAACCATTTCATCAGCGTTCACATTAGCCAAAGTGTAGAAACAGCATAGGTGCCCACAGACAGATGAATAGGTTTTTAAACGTGGTAATATACATAATGAAATTCCAACCACAAAGAAGAATTTTTATATCATTTTTCAGGAAAATGGATTAGGCTGAATATCACCAAGTTAAGAAATTAGGCCAGACTTATAATGGCAAATATTGTATTTCCCTTCATTTGTTAGAATTCATATTTAACAAACAACAGAATATAATAATCGACACAATGGAAGAAATATATTTTGATGGAAAAAGGAAACATTAGAATACAAAAAAGACTGACAGACAAAAAGGGGAGTTGAGTATGATCAAACTACAGGATACATATATACACACATATATATGATATATAAATATTATATATTATTATAATATAAAATATTTATATAATAATTTTATGCTATAATTACTCATGTTGAATACTTATGTTATAATTGTAAATATTAAATTTATATTTTATAATATTTATATAATTATAAATATAATACTTATATATTATGTGTATCATAGTGAATGAAACCCAGTACTTTTGTGTAATGAGCAGGCACTGACAAAACAAAAATAATCAATTTCTGCTGTTACTTTTGTTCACATTTTTTCAATTCCACTTCTATTTATATGAAAAATAAATAATTAAAGAGCTTCTAGTTTATATAAAATGCCCAAGAATGGGTATCAGATGTGCCAACACATTTAGCCTCATTTTGATTTGCTGGTCCACCGAGATGCTTCTAGACTACATATTTTAACTCTCAGTGTTCTAATTAGGAAATAATTAAAGTGAGTTTACAGGGTAGTAAATAGTGTCACTGAGATTTTGACTCAGTTTCGTTTCCACTTCCAAACCACGAGAAGTTGAGAACGTGGGTGAACGAGCGGGCATGGGGCTGCTGTCCAAACGTTTCAGCTTGGTTTATTCCCAGAACACGGATGTGTAACTGAAAGTTTCATGCTTTATGAAAACAGTGTGGCAACGCTCCCTCATCACATGGCACTTGTATATAATCAGGAGTTAACCAAATTCGAGAGCGAGGTGAAATGCATATGTTCAATCTATTTCTAGTGATTTTTGTCCTCTGCGATGGCATGTTAAGACCATTTTAGATATCGATACTGCTGTTGATTTAAATCGACATGCCTGTGGTTGCTAGATCTTTATCTAATCTTAGATCAGGGCAGTCAAGGATGCTTCCTGAAGGGTGAAATATTTTATAAAACAGTATGTCCTGTTTCGAAGGAGCTGTGAGGTATGTCATCTATGTTTTTAAGGAAGTAAATTAGTTGTTATATATTGTGCATGGATTGTCCTCAGTCTCTGATTTATAGACAGTCTTCAACATGTAGACAATTCCAAACAATATGAAACAATTCATAGCATACGCTCACATAGAAACACTCTTTCTTTGCTTTCTGGTCAACACTTTTTGCTTCTACACAGCTAAGACTGAGTTTCGACTTAGCCCTTGAAAAACTTCCTGAAAACCTGACTACCGGCATGCTGGACATGTTGCATACATTCTGTTAAAAAATTTGATATTTCTCCCTAATAGGTATATTTCTGACCATGAGATACAGATTTGTAAAATGAAACTCAAGTAATTTGATTTAGTGAGTCTTTATACTGCATAGGACTACTTTCTCTGATTTTATCTTACTTCTAACTCATACGGGCATCCTGAGAGGCTTAAAGAAAATGGAAATGAAAATAAATGTCTGGAATCGAGTTTTTCATTTGCAAGTTTTTTTTAAGTATGGAAATGTTTATATAGCAGAGATTTGGAAGGAAAACTAGATAAAATAGAGATTTAGAACATAAGATATACTACATTCATAAATTCAATCTTCCATTCCCAAAGAAAGGATTTAGCAAAATGCACTAAATAGAAATTCTTAGCATTTTTGGCCACACTTCAATTGAGACATTTTTGTCCATATTCATATCAAGATATCCCAGATTTTAAAAGAAAATCAAAGCAATACGCAAACAACATCACCAATATCTCTTCATTAGAGTAATAAGATAAATGAGAATTTCCTTGTCATTTTGAAGGCTAATACAATTTATCTCTCACAGTTGTGCTTGGATCTGAGATTTAAGTGTACATAGAGGCAACAGAAGGAACGCATGCAATTAACTTATTACAAGTTTTCAATGACACGAGGCCTTAGTGAAGAAATGTAGACCCCCAAGTGTCGTTAGAGTCAGTTATAGCAGACTGAACTAGACAAGGTTAGCAGATCATGAAGAGGATTCTGAATGCTCTGAGTCATATGAAAAAATACGGACTATATTTACAACATTCAATGCTACTCAGTCTCTATTTCCAACCCTTCAGAATAAAGAAAGTGGCCTTTCCTTTTGCCCTGGTTGCTCTGTTGCTTCGATAAACAAATGATCAAAAACAACTTGGGACGGGAAGGGTATGTTTTGTTTTACCTTACACTTCTCTTTCACAATTTATACTGAAGGCAGTCAGGCCAGGAGCTCAAGGCAGAAACCTGAAGGCTTTTACTGAAGCAGAGAGGATGGAAGAACTCATCCTATTGGATTGCTTCCAACAGCTTGCTCTGCCAGCTTTCTTAGTCAACCCAGGACCACCTGCCTAGGGGATGGTGCCACCCACAGTGGACAAGGCCTTCCACATCAAAACTCCATCAAGAGAGTGCCCTCATAGACATGTGCTTGCAATCTAATTGGAACTTATTCTTAATTTATGTTTCTTCTTCTCAGATAAATCTAGCTGATATCAGGTTGACAAAATTAATCAGAAAACCTTCTTTTATTGAAGTGAGACTTGACATGAAGACTTTGTCTTGGCTTTTAAAAAAGAGCATAAACATCAGAATGGTCATCATATACCTGCCGTTTTCCTAATACTGTTAATTCAATCAATAAGCCAAAATCTCTTCCCCATGAATAGCCTTTAATGTAAACGGTTGTTTCCAATGCCCTGTATATTTTCTATTCTGAGAAAATGGTTTTTCATTGTTATTGCCATTGTTCAATTTAGAGCCGCTCAGTGGAATGATTGTTTCACTCTTATTACAGTTAGGATCTCTATAGATTTTTAAGAATTAGGCTAATAATTATGTTTCAAAAATATTCTAGGCCTTATAAGTTTTGTAAAGAAATTTCAATCCAGCAACATGGCTTCTCTAGAAAGGAAGAGATCACATCCAAAGACCTAGGTGTTTGTGATCAGCCTGGCATACAGGAATGCTACACATGTTTAATTCTCTAACTGGAATACACACACCCTTAGTACAGACCTTTAAGGTAAAATTAGTTTGTAGAAGGAAGCAGCTATGTTTTAAAGTGACATCTAATTGAGGGCCATGCAAAGTGAGAAAGATTTGACTGAATTAGTCAGAGATAGGGTACTCCTAATTCTCACAGAGCAGTGCAGGAAAGAGGAGCTATTTAAGAAAAGGGGAGAGAAAGAGTCAGTCAGCGAGTTGGCTGTCAGTTGAATTGAGTGCAAGGGAATTCAGTCAAGGAGTTGGGAGTCCATGCAGGGAATGCATTGTAGTGCAGTTGAGTTACTTCATGATTTCACGCAGTTCAGTGTAGATCAGCAGAGGGCAGCTGAAGCCAGAAAACAAAAGGAGTCTGAAGAGTCGAACAAATGGCCAGAGTTCGTCTGAAGCAAAGCAGAGCAATTCGGTGAGAAGCTGAGAGAAACCAAATCGAATCAGTCAGTTTGGGGAAGAGTTTGAACCAGAAGAGCTGAGTTGAATCAGCCTTTCAGAATTTAAAAAGAACTATAAAGGGTGATCCTATTCTGCAGTAAACCTTCAAGACAGTTATAGCTGCCAATTAAAAGTTACTTTTATACTTTCTATCACTAGCATCCCTAGAGGGATTATCTTCTTGGAACATGTCATAACATGTCTCATAGCCCCTACCCATTAGGGACAAGAATGCTGGAAAAATATCAGTGCAGTAGCAAGAAGCTTGGTATGTATGTTTCTTAGTTAAATAAGCATGAAATGTGGTTAACCAGTTGAATCTCTCAAGTCACACAATAATTAGCCACTCCAAGTTCAATGGAATTTTGGTTTTAAAATACTTTAATTAGGTGCTGCTAGCTGGCTAGAATTGACACCATGACATAGATAATTCCTATTAGATAACGTGAGAGTTTTGCCATAAAGTGATCACACCTTTATTATCTTTGACAGTTTGTAATGCAGATTACATTCTTGTGCAAAATATAAAAGGTGACTGCTATAAAACACTATAAAGATATCAGGCTGATTATTCTTTTATATTTAAAATGTCATGTGGTAAAGGTTATTTCCACTCATTAAAAGTAAATGCATGTGACCATATGTTAGGGCACTTTTGAATTTAAAGTATATGCAACGGAAATTATCAACAAATTCAAAAATACCCAAAAGAAAAATAGGTTCCTTTTGATTTGCCAAAGCATCTTCTCTCAATTAAAATGTCATTATATTACACTCTCACTTGACACTTCATTATGATAAATCTGATACTGAAAACAGTAAGTCGTTCTATATATAAATTTGATGGAATTTTGATATTAAAATGAATAAAACCTGTCAATATCCTAGAAACAGTATATCAGCAAAGAGGATTATTGGTTTACCCAAATAATAATGTAACCATTAAGAGGATAACATTTTCCAACTGCAATTACATGCCCTAATTTTAAAAGGGCTATCATTTACAATAATTTGGCAGATTTGGTCCATATTTCTTTCAAAAATTCATTTCTTCATTATGCCTCAAAACAATTTATGGTGCATTTATGTTGGTGAAGATAATTTGCTTTTTTTTATTGTGAATGGAAATCAGTAATTACATACAATCCCATTTTCTGCAGACATAAAGTTAATTCATGGTAGTAATTTTATACAGAATATTAGCTTCTGTTAGTTATGATGAAAATGTAACTGTGGTAAATGCCTCCATTATAACTGAATTTCCTTGGACTTGATGGAAAAAGAAATGTTGGCTTCGTAATAACAATTCCATGGGTGACGCTGTGACAGGCCCGCAGATCACTCTGTCCGGCTGGCTGTGTGAGCTGCAGTGTCCTTTGACTTTGGCTAGAGTTTTCTATTCTGTTCTAGCTTCCCTCTTCCAGTACTATGCTTCGTTGGGTGAGCAACACTTCTTTTTTCCATGCCTGAATTTTATACCTACAATATGGAGAAAATCATAATAATTATCTCATGTTGATGGTAGGATAAAATGAGAAGATGCATAAGCAGTTCTAGATTGTTCTCTGTATTTGTAGCTACGTTGCCACTAGCTAGGAAACCTCGGGCCAAATGGTGTAACAAAGGACATCTTCCTCACCAATCTTCCTTCAGTAAGTTGCAACTATTAGGAGAGACCTTAGAATACAAGCAGAAAAAGGAGAAAGGTGAAAAAAAGGATTTTTAGGTTCTACGAAAATTCTTCTTGAAACTTTGTTAGGGACTGAAGTGACGTGTTAATTATATTTTTCTTCCAATCTATTAAGAAGAAATGTTTCTCTTGTTAGGGATGGGTGCATATGTCCACTTCTCTCAGCTCTAGGAACCCAACTGGTGGAGACCAGTCCAGGCCTGAGCATGCTGCCCGAGTCTCTGTGGGTTCATATGTGCGTCATCGTGTTGATTGAGAGGGCCTTGTTCTCTTTATGTCCTCCACTCTTTCTGGCTCTCACATTTGTTCCCCTTCTCTTCCCCCGTGTTCACTGATACCCGAGAGCAGAGAATCGACGGAGACATTCCATTTAGTTCTGAGTATTCCAAGGCTTCTCATCCTCTGCATCCTTTTCTGACTGTGGCTCTCTATCTGCGTTCTCCTCTGCTGCAGGAGGAAGCTTTGATGACGGCTCAGCAGCGCAGTGCTCGGGAAGCATAGCCAGACACAATTAGGAGTCATTTTATTGCTATGCTCTTGGAGTTGAACAGTAGTACTTTGTTTTCTCCTAGCTCACCGGACTCCCAAGTATCATGTTCCAGTTCACCCAAGCATCATTGGTTCCTTTCTTTGCAGTAGACCTCAAAACAGATGTAGGTTGGTTTCTCCTGCAAGCTTTGTGCTGCTATTACACTAGTATATCTTGCAGGCAAGACTCCATTGTACATTGAAAGATCTGCTGGTGTTTCCTCCTTTGGTAGTATGCACAATACCTTCCTGGACCAAAAAAAAAAATGTTATCGTGCAGGGATAGAGGTGCTACGGAGGCACAAGCTTGACTTTTCTGTGTCCAACGAGTTCGTGTGTGTTCTCTCCAGCAACCGGGTCTTGCTTTGTCATGACAACAGGCAGGATTGTTCAGTTTCCCAGAAGATCCCTTTGGAGAACAATCCATTTGCAAGGAACCCATTCCTAGTATTGGCAACTTGGTCACAAGAGATGAACTGTAGTAAGTTGACATTTAAAAAAAACCTTTTTCACATTATCTTTTAAGACTTTGTTTTTTCTGGCAGTTCTGGGGAAGGAATGTTCTGCCTTACACCTATGAGATAAATGCCTCAGCCCTGAGCTATCTATCAATCCTTTGAAATTTTGGCTTCTTAAATTCGGAAACCTTCTCAGTAAGTTGCTGAAACTCCTCTTGAATTCACTGTTCCCCAGGTAGGCCTTGAACTTATTGTCATTCTGTCTTAGGCCCAAGAGTAACTAGAATTACAATCGCAATAGACCTGGCTATAACTTACATCCAAATATTTTTGCTTGTTGGCTATGCTATTGCTTAGTATAGAGCATGTGGAACAATCTTAAATGGGATTAGGTGAGACCAGCAGTCTTTCCTTACCTCTGGAATACAGGGAGCGCTCTAGTCTTTTGGTTTTAAGTATATTGTCAGCAGTAGAATTTTCAGAGATGCCTTATCTGGTCCAGAAAACCCCCTCGTTCCCACCTCCCCCCTCCATTTGCTTTGGCACATTACCATGAATGTGTGTTTAATTTGGTCAAGTACTTTCTCTTTGCCAATTGATATAGTGATATGTGCTGAATAACACTGATTTCTTTCATTTTAAATGTTAAAGCCACTGTGAGATACATTCAGCTTGGTCATAACACATTATAATGTTTTAATGTATTGCTAGTTTGAGCTAAATCATGCCGTCCATCATGCTTGTGGACAGAGCTGTGCTTCCTTGTTTAGCTTTCCAGTTGAGGTCATATTGTCCTCATAAGCCACATTTTTTTTTCCATCTTTATTAACTTGAGTATTTCTTATTTACATTTCGATTGTTATTCCCCTTCCCGGTTTCCGGGCCAACATACCCTAACCCCTCCCCCTCCCCTTCTATATGGGTGTTCCCCTCCCCATCCTCCCCCATTACCACCCTCCCCCAACAATCACGTTCACTGGGGTTCAGTCTTAGCAGGACCAAGGGCTTCCCCTTCCACTGGTGCTCTTACTAGGATATTCATTGCTACCTATGACTTTTGGAGCCCAGGGTCAGTCCATGTATAGTCTTTGGGTAGTGGCTTAGTCCTGGAAGCTCTGGTTGCTTGGCATTGTTGTTCATATGGGGTCTTGAGCCCCTTCAAGCTTTTTCAGTCCTTTCTCTGATCCTTCAACAGGGGTCCCGTTCTCAGTTCAGTGGTTTGCTGCTGGCATTCGCCTCTCATAAGCCACATTAAAATGAGTTCTCACCTCTGTTTCCTGAAAGACTTCATTTAAGATTCCTACTACTTCCTCTATTCATGTTCACAGAGTGCAGCAGTGAAGCCATCTGCACCTTAAGGCTTCTTTGTGGGAAGATGGTTAATTATAAAATTCAATATCCCTAGGAAATATGGACTTACTTTAATTATTTCTCCTTGTGTCAGTTGGCTAATTTGTGGTTTGCAATGAAAGCATCCTTTTCAATTGAGTTGCTAGATTTGTGGTTGTCAAGCTGCTCATAATTACAGTGTCCATGTTGCTGCGTCTTCCTTCCGCTGAGTTGCTCTTTTCTCTCTCCCTTTTCCTCTTGGTCAATCAGGTAATTGGTCTATTTGGGATACTTTGTGGAAGAGAATATGTGTATATCTCCACATTAACATCATCTCCTTTTTCTCTGTTGTGTCTCAGCTGTTATCGCTTTCATCATCTTCGTTTCCATGATTTCCTTCTAATTGGAATACCGCTTTAAAAAACACACTTTACTCCTCCTTTTGAGCATTTTATACATACAGAAACTATGTCGGTCATCGCCATCACAGCTCACCAACTCCTCTTGCTCTCCCTGGACCCCCTTCTGCATGCCTTTCCCATATCTATGTCCTCTTCTTCCTTTTTTTTCCTTTTAAATAATTCATTGAATCCAATTATTACTCTCTGCTTTAGCATGGACATCATACCAGCAGAAATATGATTCTCCATTTCCAAAATCAATACATCAGATAGGGATAAAGGGTTATTACATCCTCCATCATCAGTGCTGGAATTATAGACTGGCTTGATAGTGTGTAGTAGGTCTTATAATCGTAACTATAGTTTTTTTTTTCATAAGTGCAACAGCCATGGTTTTTGCAGAAGACATCTCCTCACATTTCCTCCTACCCTCTGGTTTTTAGATTCTCTACCCCCTCTTTGTCAATACTCCCTGAGCTTTGGGAATGTCTGAACAGATATTTTACTTAGGGCTGTGCATTCAACAGAAACTTATTCTCAGCACTTTGACCACTTGTGAATCTCTACATTGGCGGTGGCTCATTCCAAATGAAGTTTCTTTGTCCAAAGTTGAGAGTTCTACTAATTTATGTTATACATTTTAATATATAAGAAGTAGTCTGGCAACAAATGTATTTAGTGAAATACCAATAATATAGCCCTTTCCTGGCCATGAATTTTTTACTAGGTGTACAGTGCCAGAGACCATGTCCTCCTGTAGAGAGGCTTCAAATGCAGTCAGAAAGAACTTAGTCACTGCCCCCCATCCCTCCTGCACCATATCCCCACAAGAGTCAGGCCATTATTGCTGCCTGACAGGTCTGTATCGTAGCATGCAAGGTCTATCACAGAATAAATCAATTGATGGCTTTTCTCCTCGGTGCATTGCAAAAATCCTCTCTATTTTGAAAGCCCGCTAACATGGACAGAGTGCTCATGTCATCCCAGGTTGATTTCAGTGTGTACCGAAGCCAAAGTGTGTTACGTCTTCAACAACAGGCCCTTGCCTTTTAACTGTGGCCTGCAACCAAGAGCATTGGCAATGTCCTGGTGGTTTTGAGGGCCCTAAGGCTCCCCAGACCAGTATCCTTATGGGTAGTATCTACCCCTGGGACTACTGTACTTGTTTAGTAACCAATATCTTATGAGGGCAGCTTTGTCAGCCAATATGGCAGATTTTTATTCAAGCTCTTCACTGCAAAAGCAACAAAATAACAACAACCAAAACTGCTTTGTACCTTTTAACTAATTACAGAGTGAAGGGTTTCCAAAATGTTCCTTTATACGTGATGAGCTTCAGTCAGCTCATTCTCTATTTCCTTCTTTGCTTTCTTTTTGCATTTCGTTCTGTTGTTGTGTTTTGTTGTTGTTTTAGACAGGGTTTCTCAGTGTTACCCTCTTTTGCTTCTTCCCTCATTCCTCTCCTTGCTTAAGCCTTGCATCCCCAGTACTTTCTCTTACTTCCCGTGCTCTACGTCACCACCGCCCTTTTTTTTTCTTTTAAACTATATTTTAATACTTCCTTTTTAAATTAAAATATAATTGCCTCATCCCTTCTTCCCATTCCTCCTTTCTTCCTTCAACCTTTCCCATGCACACTCACATTTCTTGCTCAAATTCATGGCCTCTATTTTTTAAATTAATATGTATATGTGTGAGTATGTGTGTGCGTATATGTATTTCATTTCTCCATTCTTTTATCCATTCATTCATTTTATATCCTGATCGAAATCCCCTTCAGTCCAGTATCCCCCTCAGGCAGCCTCTCCCCCATTCCCCCCATCTCCTTCACCTCTGAGAAGGGGAAAGTCACTCCTGGATATAACCCACCCTGGCACCTCAAGTCACTGCAGGACTAAGTATGTCCTCTTTCACTGAGGCCGGAAGACAGATGATCACAATTCACAGGTAGACAATAGAGTCAGGGTACGCCCCTGCTTTAGTTGTTGAAGAACCCACATGAAGACCAAAATGCACATCTGCTACATATGTGGGGGGGTGGATAGGCCCCACCTCTGTATGCACTTTGATTGGTGATTTAGTCTCTGGGAGCCTCTAGGGGTCCAGGTTAGTTAACTCTGTTGGTCTCCTGCCCCCTGCAGGTTTTTCAATCCTTTCTCCAACACTTCCACAAGATTTTCCAAGCTCTGTCTGATGTTTTACTGTTGGTCTCTTCATCTATTTTGTCCAGCTACTGGGTGGACCCTCTCAGCAGACAGTTATGCTAAGTTCTTGCTTGCAAGCATAACTGCGTAGCATTAAAAGAGTCATGGACTAGTTCTTGTCCATGGGATTGATCTCATATCTGGATAGTCATTGGTTGGTAACCCTCTTTCATGTCTAAACATTTTCTACTTTCATTAGCTCTCAGTGAGCTTCTTCCTAAAATTGTTTCTTCTTTCAAATTGCTAACTATGGGATAAGTGTCTTTATACAAATTAACCTATATTTTTATTATGAAATGCACTAATTTCCTTTAAACACATTTTAAGGTGTGCACGTACGCATGCGCGCATGTGCACACAGGAGCTACCTAACATGGGTACTAGGATTCAATGGGTACTGGGATTCAAACTCAACTCCTCCGGGAGAAAGCACATGATCTTAATCACTGAGCCATCCTTGAAGCTCATCCCCCTTTCCTTTGGTAATATGCTTTTCCTCATGAGGCTGCCTGTGTGGAATGGTGCAGGCACAATGTCTATTGTTTCCAAAGACCTCCCTTTGGCTGCCTACTGGTGGATAAAGAGCATCAGTGGTGGAGAGAAACCAGCTCACCCTCAGTTTACTTTTCATCCAGAAGGTCTCTTTAAATTGGAACTTTTTTGCATCTTCATGTAACACAATGTTTGCAAGTTTTTACATATGCTTCCCAGAATAAATTTTATATACCTTATATATAAAATTATCTTATCTGTGGGATTTCCACCCTTCTGACTCTTTTTAGGTTGACTAATTTCTGTTGCTGTTGTTTGCTATTCAGTTTGTGTGTGTGCACACATGTGTAAGGGAGGTGCACACGTGTGTATGGGGACCCAATATTGACTGAAGGTACCTTTCTATTTCTCACCACCCTAGTTTTTGAAACAGTCTCTCGCTGAACCCAGAGTTCACCACTTCAGTTCAAGAGCTCAGCCTGTCTCTAATTCTCCTATGTGCAGTCCTATGCCATGGAGCTCAGGTTTTAATGGGTGCTGGAAAACTGTGCTTAGATCCTCATGCTTGGGGGACAAGCACTTTACTAACTGTTCTATCTCCTAGCCACTATATTCACTTTCAAAGCATATCTTTTATTTTTACTTGTCACTTCATACCTAGGGATTACACTATGCAATGCTACCATTTATAATCCTCGACGCAAATTTGCCACTCCATGTATTACAGAAGTGTGATGGGTACCACTGTATTTTCAGTTTGAATCACTGTGCTCAAGATATCTTTGAACCAAAAAATGCCTTCAATTTATAAGCCCCACCCACCCAAGAAGAGATAACTCCTAGAATGTTGGGGGATGGTTTGCATATACAAAGTTGCTTGCCCTAACTGCACAGAATATGTGCTTGATTACACCTAGACAGGAAATGCATAGACAAGAAGTATGTCAGAATATATGCTTGTTTCTGATTGGACAAAGATGGGATGTAGCCTTGAACTCAAGCTTCTGCCTTCTCTGCTTCTCAAATTCTGGGATTACAGACATGTGCCACCCTCTAGTTAGACTACCTGACACTGTACCATGGGACTGCTATTCTTTGAGAATCTGGATTTCCTTTCTAAGAGCTTTCATGTTTTCTCTCTCAGGAATTTA
This sequence comes from Rattus rattus, assembly GCF_011064425.1. Taxonomy (NCBI): domain Eukaryota; kingdom Metazoa; phylum Chordata; class Mammalia; order Rodentia; family Muridae; genus Rattus; species Rattus rattus. Next base: position 5,805,990 of record NC_046170.1, read on the forward strand.
CTTTAGATCAATGGCATTGCATTCAATCCAGGTTAGGGTTTTGTTAGGAGTGATTTAAAGTGAGTTTTTCTCTGAGAAAAGGAGCCTATCAGCTCTATTTATAAGGAGTAGACTTTCTGAGATTCTAATTGAATAACTTCTTGAGACTTTTTCATGTGATTTTATCAGAACTCTAATCTTTCATACTCTCATTGATCCATAAAGAAAGCTACTTTGGGCCAGTCCTCCCAGAATTCCATCCCACCTGTAGAAATTGGCATTTAGCCCAAGACCAAGGCAAATCACTCCACAGGTCTCTGTGCCTCTTTCTTTGCCTCTTTTTTTTCTGATATAGTAACCCTGAATTCTCATCTCTTTCTTCTGCCCAATGAGAAAATTCCTCTCTGACCATGACTGCCCCATGGCTGTGTAGAAATGCACCCCCCCACCAGAATCCATCCAAGGCACACATGGAGTCCCCCTTCATGGATTTTCATTCTTTGTGTTTCCCATTTTCTGCAAATATCTACTTCAGAAACTTTGTCCATTTATAAGTTAGGTTGTGGTTGGAATACATGCAGTCTGTCCATAACTCTTTCTTTGACAGAACTGGAAATCCATTTTAGTTATATTTACTTCCCATTAAATTTTGTTGGACCTATTCAACATGCCTACAGCTAGAGCATTCCTTTACCTGGTCTTTCTTTGTTTACAAAAGCAGAAAGGACTTGATTATTTGACCAAAATAGATAAATTTTCTCATAGGCATCAGTGACAGCTGGTTTTGTATATTTGTATATCACAAAAGGATAAAGGATCTTTAGATTGGGTAATAGGAAACTTTGGTATCGCTAAATGATTTGTCAGGGTTCATGGGATGTATTTAGTGAGAAAAAGACAGGTCTAAGATGAAAACCATGAAGCTTCAAATCTCACTTTCAGAGCCTTAATCCTCTGGGCTGTATTTGGGGCTGGGAAATAATAGGAAATAGCATGGAGTGAGGTCGTTAGAGAATGGCAGTGCTACCGATAAATTTAATTTAAATGCATCTCATTTCACACCCTGCATCTTTCTCCTCTGAGATGGCTGAAAGAATATGTTACATCTTTTAACTCTCTCATCACTGAAAGAGAAAAAGAAAAAAGGTTAGTGACAGTTTCCTGGCCTAAGTGATACCCAGCAGCATATTTCTAGGGAGATGCTGCTGTTGTGGGATCCGTGGGCACACATGTCTGCTCATATATTGGGTCATATTTTATATCAGTTGGTGCACTTATTAAAAAGTTGCAAGTAACCTACGAGCATTTCATTTCATTACCCATTGAATTTTTTGCAAAGTATTACTTAGTTATAGGTATCAATAATCAAAAATAAATCTTTCCACTATGACATGTTTTCTCTTCCAGTGTTTTCCTCCATTGAGAAACATTGATTTACATAATATTTTAACTGTCATGATTTTCTATCTTTCAGGTGGAGAATTCCCATGGCACTGTTCTGGATGTGTAATGTTAAAAGGCTTGGCATTCAATGCTTTTGCTTTTCAAGCCTCTAACTGTGAAGATACAAGAATCAGGCCGGCACCAACCACTTCAATGTTTTGCTTAGAAACACAGTGGATGATTGTGTGCCAGGCACTTCCTTCATGTTGAGAAAGACTGAACTCGTCAGGGATCCAAAGTGACAACATTCTGCTTTGTGCAGCTTTTCACAAGCCCTGGACCTGTATTAAATGAAGCCTTTGACATGGGTGCCCTTGGAAAATTCCCATGCCGATTAGCAGCCCAGTTCTAGCTACCTGGTTCTAATTATCTTGTTGAACAGCTTGAGAGGAGTTTTCTTTGCCTTGCAAGAAAATACCAAACCAGAGGAGTTAGCACAGTTTGAGATGTTTTGGTTGAAAGAAACTAGTTTTGGAGTCCTCGAAATGTCTGAAACCAAATTTAACACATTTGCAAAGCGAAAAGACCCCAGGAGACTTCTACGTGGGTAGTTGGCTGTCTTATAGCAATGATGGAATTTTGTCATGCTCTTAATAGAAGAAAAAAACACACATAGCTAACTAATGAACTTACATGGCATAAAGTTAAACCTATCCGTGTTTTCAAATTCTATACACTAAAAGACTTTCCAAGAAAAAGAAAACATTACTGTTCATTTCTTTAAAAGTATCAGTATAGTTTTCTGTCATTGATAAGTCTTTATCTTGATCGCCAAACTGCAATAGCAACCATGTTATTTAGTTCTGATTCTCACACATTCTCCCTCCCTGACCTATCAGTTCATCCTATATATTCAAAGGAAAACCATCTGAGAGGCTAAGGAATATACTCATGCTCGAGTCGGGGGAGCACTCGGGAAGTTCCCCTCCTAGTAGAAGAGTACTGGGTAGTAAATGGCTATTTCCAGAGGGCGTAGCCATTTTTTTCATAGATGGGGACCCTTGTGGGCTGTGGCCATTCCAGTGGATGGGCCTATGCCCATGTGCACTTGGTGAACACAATGCATTATAAAAAGAGAGAGAGAGGAAAAAAAAGAGCACAGGAAGTTAGAAGGGAAATGTGGTAGGTAAGTGTGTGGTTTGAATGAAAATGGCTCCCACAGGCCCCTTTGGAGTGGCACTAATACAAGGTATATCCTTGTTGGAGGAAGTCTATCATTGCAGGATGGACTTTGAGGTTTTCTGTGCTTGAGCTGGGCTCATAGTCACTCTCTTCCTGCCGCCTGCTGATCTGGATATAGAACTTTCAAATACCCCTCAAGCACTAGGCGTGCCTGTATGCCGACGTGCTTACCATCACACTGACAAGGGACCAAACCTCTGAACTACAAGTCAGCCCCAAGTCAATGCGATCCTTTATAAGAGCTGCCATGGTCATGGTGTCTCATCACAAGAGACCCTAACTAAGACAGTATGATACATATAGGAAGACTTGGCAGGGAGGGAGCGTGGGGAGGATTTTATCAAAACACATGGTACACATGTATAAAATTCTCAAGCATTAAACAGAGAAATGTATTCCATTTCACACAACTCATAGTAGGACATATCTAGATATAAAATTTAAACCATGTGATTTGGATGTAGCAATTTTTTTAAAGATTAATATTCATTCCTGGTGTATAGTTGTTTGTTGGATTTATATGTTTGGGAGCTCGGGTGTTCTCAGAGACCAGAAGAGCGAGCATGAAATCCCTCAGAGCTGAAGTTACAGGCACTGAGGATTCCGCGTACCCTGATGCTAGGGACTAACGTTCGTTCTTTTGTAAGAGCAGTACATGCTTTGAACCATGTTTCAGCCCCTTCTACTCCTGGCTTTTGAGATAAAATCTTATTTGACTAAGTTATCCTCCGACTCACTACATAGGTGAAAACGAGCATGACCTTGAGCTTCTTATCCTTCTGCCTCTGCCTCTCTGGTGCTGGGGTTACGGTGTACATTTTTCGTGCCCTGCTCCATAGGGTAGAGCTTTGTGCATGCTAGGCACTACACCACGAGCAATAGATCCCCAGTCTGTGTGTGGCACATTTTAAACTGTATAGCCGATACCTAACGAGATGAAGATGATAGATGAATATTGTCCTTAGTAGCGTCTCTTCTTCTTCCCAACATCTATCAGTATTGTGAACTATAGCTCTGGCGGGCCTCAGACTTGTGATCTTACTGCCTTAGCCTCTCAAGGGCAGGGTGGCCAGACCTGCACCATCACACTTAGTTACCCTTGCCTCTTATAACCTTTCAATGACCCCTATATTTAGTCGGTTCCTTTTTCTTATGTACTTATTATTGCCAACATAGTCAGTGAACTTTTTGTCGTGAACACGTTTTTGAAGCAAACTCTATGTTGTGCTTGACATGAAGAGTGTCTCGAGGTAAAGAGACTGTTTTCACCATTATGATTAAGGGCTTTGGTGCTTTCCTTGTGCTGTACCCCAACTAAAAGAGGGAAAAGGTTACTCAATTCTTTGTTTTTAATACACTAGTCTCTAATCACAAAATGTGAGCTCTTTCTGTTACGCTAAGGAGCTTTGTTCAGACTGACAGTTAATTTTTTTTTACTGACACAGTTTAACCACGGGAGTGAAAGGGAAGTGAAGTTTTGGATCGAAATATTTTGAATAGTAGGCCAACGTGTGTTGCTATTAGTAAATTTAGTAACTCTCCGAACATTCGTTAATAATGTCAGCAAGGCTGCCAGTGTATGATATTGTGTGGGATTATACAAGAGCACATGAAGTAGGCATGGGAATGTGCTGGGGGCTGGGGTATGGGAGCTGGAAGGTGGGAAGGAGTGGAGGTGGATATAATCAGAATATATTTAGGTGTGTTTGAAATTTTCAAACAATAAACTATTTTTAGTTTTCCTTTATCGGCCTTATGCCTGGTCACTCAACATACTACTCAGACAGTTCTTAAAATAACTTTTAAAATAGGAGTATCAGAAGCTACTGAAAAATTCTAAACACTGGAGGAAAATTCATTCTATGTAAAATGGAAAACACAGAAAATTGCAGAATCAAACAATGAAAATGAATGGTATTAGTATACAGTGTTTTAGCGAGATTGATGGATGCCTTACTAAAGTAAGAAAGATGTTCGAAGGGGTTAATTTTTTAAGTAGTGGACACTTTGCAACAAAACCATGGCCACTTACTCATCGGGACCTGTGTGACTTCTTAAAGCAAACAGAAAATATATATCATTTACTTTGAAAGAGATGAAGGCATGTGGCTGTGGCAGGGGCTTTAAAGTAAAATTTTCTGTTCCTGCTTGCTCATTCTTCTTCATTTTCTGTGGGAGACAAGGTTTAGTGGCAGGAGTGGCCCAGTCAACACTCATAATAAGAGGTTATCCTACAGGAGTGGCTTAGATTAGCTTGCAAATCAGAGAGAATTGTTACTACCTAAGAGAAGAAACAGTTTCTTTTTAGACCAAGTTTCTGGAGCTTACCTTTATATCACTAAATAGGAGTAGTCCAAAGTGTTTTACAGTGAGCGGCAGATGATGTTTAGAAAAAAATAAGTCATAGAAATAGGATTTAAAACTTTGAAAATCAAGCTGACTTTTCATTCACATAAAATACATATTGTTCTTGCATACTTAAGTATCCATTCTTTCTCAGTCTGAAATTTCATCTGTCCCCCATATTTATGCCATATACAAGTATGTATTGAAATCATGTATTAGTTTAACATAGAAGAAATATTCAAAGTGTTATTTTAATTGATTTGCCGAGGAGCATTTCACACATCACCTTGTTTGCTAAATTTAACTGAGCAAGTCATTACTCACGTGTCCACAGTTGGGTAATCCTCATCCAAATGCAATATTAGAACATTCTCACATACCACAAAGAAATTCTATCATCTATAGAATGAACTGAAGATGTTGTCATGACTGAAGTAGAAAAATTGGGATATCAAATGGAAGAAGTAATAATGAAAAACTGATGAGAATGAGTGAAAGACAAGTTACGTTATAAGGGAAATCTAATATAATAGTAACAATAATAACACATGAGACGTTAATCATAATAAGTTATGGCAATGATGGCTGTCAAAGGACACATAGTAATGTCACTGATAGGTAATATTTCCCCTGGGCTACAGTTAGCTTTTCATTACCCAACCATTTTCTTTCACAGGTAGAATGACTCTTTCAGAAGTGATGGTGTTGGAAACAGACAGGAATGCCATAGACACTGGATCATATTGAATGCTGGGCTACAACACACTCAATGTCTCATATGCAGAATGGCTGTGAATATTAAGAGGAATAATTTAATGTCACTGAAAGCATTACTATCCTTTACACAGTTCTTTATAGAAAAGATGAGGTGATTTGGTGAAGGTTAACTAGAGTGAAGCCCAATTTATAACTAAAGCAACTTGAACCCATGTCCTCAATGTCATCCAGACAATGTTCTTATTGTCAAACAGTACCCCTTTAGATGACTGGTTTTGTTCAAAGGTAGAAAGAATTCCCTCCTGTACTTGATAATTTTATATCAACTTGACACAAGTCATCTGAGGGGAGGAAACCTCAATTAAGAAAAATGTTTCCCTAAGATGGACCTGTATTCATGCCTGCAGGGCATTTTAGTATTTAATAAATGACAGGAAGAGCCCAGCCCACTGTGGGTGGTGCCATCCTTAAGCTGATGATTCCAGATTTTATAAAAATTTAAAAACCAGATTGAGCAAGCCAATAAAGCAGTACCCCTCCATGGTCTATGCCTCAGCTCGAGCATCTAGACTCCTGCCCTTCTTGAGTTCTTGTCCTGACCTCCTTGAAGATGAACAGGGATGTGAAGAGTGAGCCAAATAAATGCTTTCCTGTCCAACTTGGTATGCTGTGTCTATGACGTTCCTGTCTGTTCACTTCTGAAATGCAGACTTCCGGTCTATGAAAGAAAATCCTTGGGTAGTGAAAAGCTAACCATAGCACAGAGGAAATATTACCCTGTATCCTTTGGCAGCCAACATTGCTGAACTTCCATGGTAGTTCATCACAGAAATAGTAACCTTAACTAAGAGATTTAAAGGAGGAGGAGGAGGAGGGAGGAGGAGGAGGAGGAGGAGGAGGAGGAGGAGGAGGGGAGGAGGAGGAGGAGAGAAGAAGAAGAAGAAGAAGAAGAAGAAGAAGAAGAAGAAGAAGAAGAAGAAGAAGAAGAAGAAGAAGAAGAAGAAGAAGAATGTAAAGAAGAAAAGAAGAAGAAGAAGAAGAAGAAGAAGAAGAAGAAGAAGAAGAAGAAGAAGAAGAAGAAGAAGAAGAAGAAGAAGAAGAAGAAGAAGAAGAAGAAGAAGATGTCCTCTTGCTTAAGCAACAAACGTATTCATTGTAGAGACATAAGCCATGGACAATAAGTTGCTTTAACTGTTATCATTGCCCCTTTGGTAAGCAACGGGGTTCTACTTTTTCAGCATAGAATATGTATTTATAAATCTCTCTTTCACAGTATTTGGCTAATATATTTTTGATATTCATATTATGAATGCATAACTCTTTTTATATGTTTCCAGATAATTTATTTTAGTAAATGTATTTGACTTTTTCAAGATGTGGAACACATTGAAATCAATCTTAGTAATTACTGGAAGATATTTTTAATTCCTTTTTTACAGATTTATTTTTTAATTTTGGTGTGTTTCTCTATATATAAATACACATTATTGAGTGTAGGTACTCCTGGAGGACATAAATATTGGTTTCTTTGCTCTGAAATTAGAGGTAATGGTGAACTGCATGACATGGATGTTGAGAAGCAAACTAAGGTACTCTGGAAGAGTGGCAAATATTTTTAACCATTTATCCATCTCTCCAATCCCCTCAGTTATTTTAGTGGTGACCAATGATAGTCCCTTCAGTCTGCATTTGCTCATCTGTTCATGCCTAAATATATAGACAATATATCCTAGGCATTGCTCTGGACTCCGGGTGCTCATCAATAAATAATCAATGTTCCTGCCTTTGTAGTCTTTCACTCTAGTGTAAGAAATAAAATGACTTTAAAGAGATCAATGGCAGGTGGGCACGAGCTTTTCTAAGTGTCCTTTTTAAAACTAAAACTGAAATATCTCAAATGATGTGATAGGAGGAAGATAATCACAGGATTTCTCCTTGATGAGGCATATTTAATACAAGATTTCACATTAAGAAGGAATCTGTCATGCTTGATTTTTTTTTCTCTTTTGTATCTGCAGGATGGCATTTCAGGCCAAGCAGAGGGTTAGTTCAAAAGCTTATAGAAAAGGAAAACGTTGCTTGGAAATCAGACAAGAATCCCTTGGTTCAATCTAGTAATTGAATTGGAAAATGATGAAGAACTAAGGAGGTACAGCAAGAGATTAGAATTCATTCTAAATATAATGTGAAGACACTTGAAGCTCACAAGTTTTATGGAGAGAGTGAAATGAATTACAATTCTTCGCCCTGCATAGCGGTGCTCTTTCATAGGATGCAAAGACTGATTGGGTGAGAAGAAAAGACAAAACCTTTAGAAAGGTCAGGTCTGAGCTGCCTTTAAGAGTGGACGTATTGGGCTGGAGATCTCTCCAGCTCAGCGGTTAAGAGAACTGGCTGCTCTTCCAGAGGTCCTGAGTTCAATTGCCAGCAACCACATGGTGGCTCACAACCATCTGTAGTGGGATCTGATGCCTTCTTCTGTGTATCTGATGATGGCCACAGCATACTCATACATTAAATAAATCTTTGAGTGAACATATTAAGGAGAGATTGAATGTATGACTCTGGACATTAGAGAAAGTCTTCTACCAAAGATACAGATTTGAATGACAAGTTTATAGACAGCCTTCAAAGGCACAGTTTCATCTGAAAGAAAGCAAACCTTACTTGAGCCAGCACATTAGGAACTGAAATAGCTGAAGATTAATAAGAATATAATATGTGCTCAAGGGTCTTGAGGAGGAGTTGCTAGGAAAACAAGAAAAAAAAGCTGTTATGCAGGCGAGGACATCATGAACTCTCAAGAGGCTAAAATTGGAAAATGTGTGAGACATGCTTGGATTTGACTGCATGGGGACGCTGGTGTTCAGGAAGCTATGGCAGAGTTGCAACCAGGGATCATGAAAAGTGAGAGATGTGTTTGCATTCTTTCTTCTCTTCTGTTTTGTTTCCATTTGTAATAGAATGTATAGTTGCCCCAAAGCTTTGCCAACATCTCACTTAGCAAGTTACAATCATTTCCTAAATACTGTGTGTGGAAACCATTCTCCAATAGAATGTCACAGGGTTTCTGGAAGAAATGTCAAGCTTTGGACCTGGGACAAAAGCTTGGGTCTCTAGCATCTACTAGTGCAAGAAAGTAGGAAGCATGTTGAGTCATGGAAGAGTTACCGAGACTGCAATAGCTCTACTGGTGAGTGCTGGATTAGTTTGAGAGGCGAGACAAATCAGTGTTCCATTCTAACTTACTGTAAAGATGTCTTAAGAGTTCATGCTGCTCTAAATTATTAAGAAAATTAAGGGGAAAGAAGAAAAATCTTTTCTCTGTATTTTTTAAGTTTTTGGTTATAGAGCATATATGTGGTGGATGTCCAGTTGCCTGTGCACACTTATCTGTGTGTATACATGTATGCACATGTGGAGTCAGAGGCTGACCTAGAGCATCATTCCTCCTCAGGCACTGTCTACCATGTTTGTTGAGATGAGGTCTCTCATTCTACATTAGGGGTCACATATTGGAGTAGGATGGCTAGGCAGTGAGTCACAGAGTCCTCCCTGTCGCTGCACTCCCAGTTCTGAGATTTCACGTAAGGGTTTCCATGTCTAGCTTATTGTTTTAAATATTGGCTCTGGGGAATAAATCTTGGGTTCTTATATTTTATATGGCAAGCCCTTTGATGAGTGAGCCTTTCTTAGATGAATTACACTAAAATTTCCATCTGAAGTGAGCAACACACACACACACACACACACACACACACACACACACACACACACACACACACACACACTGTCTTGTGATTTGAATGCTTGTTACCCAGATGATAGCATTACTGTGGAATCTTGGAACATTTAGGAAGTTGGGTCAAGCCAGTGAGGTAGGTCTTTAGGGCAAGGCTTTGAAGGATTTACCAACCCATAAATCTTAGTTTACTCTCTGCTTCATAGCCTGTTGAGATTTAAACAGCATTTGCCATCCATTCCTCAGACTATAAATGTTTTCTTTCTAACCCACAGAGGACTAAATTCTCTAAAGTGGAGAGTTAAAACTACCCTTCCTTCTTCCTTCCTTTAGGTACATATAGCAAAGTAGAGACAAACTAACTAGCATGTGTTTTGTGGATGTATCCCACATATAAGAAGGTGGAGAGTAACTGCTGACTTCTGTTTAGCTAGTAAGGTAATTGTGTGGAAATAGTAAGACGGGTAGTTTGCTATGAGTCCACCTGACAGAAACTTAGTCAATTAGGAATTAGGATCAACATCAGTAATGATAGCATAGCAATAGAACAGTCATATAGCATTAAACAGATGAGTGTTGTATAAATCAAAGGGGTGCATTTTCTTTGCAATTTTGCTCTTAAAAAATCCATAACACTAATGTAACTCGATATGAGAAACAAAAATACCAAAACAAAAACCTGAAGCATCTGTCAGAGCATACTAAGGAAGGATGGCAGACAGATATGATAAGGGAACACAGATTGATAGATTTATAAAAAGATGAAGAGAGGATATATCCCAGGTTTCAGCACCAATGCTGTGTTTTTAGAAAGATAGAGGGGGGATTATGTTCTATTGAGTTCTGAGGAAAGGGGGATACCTCAGCAGGCCCATGCTGAGGCATCCTTTCCCCCTGTGGGACCAGCCACATGATGGTATAATATAGAATAGAGTTTATTCAGGGCATAAGCAGGGTAGTTAAGAGGGTAGTAGGGCAGAGAAAGAGAGAGAGAAGTAGGGAAATTGAAGAGTAGAGGAGGAGAGGAATAGAGGAGTAGAGTAGAGGCCAGCCAGGAGCATGTGGAGAGGAGGAGGGAGGGGATTGGGGAAAGAAGGGACAAAGGGGCAAGGGAGAGCAAGAAGAAGCAGGGGCAAGAGCAAGAAAGTGAGGAGGGGGCAAGTAGCCCCTTTTACAGTGTCAGGCATACTTGGCTGTTGCCAGGTAACCGTGGGGGTTTCTTTAAATGTACATGGAGAGAAACAAACTCATTATTTCCTGTAGAGCCTAAGTATGAATCTGAAAGTGTCCTCAGGAAGACTCTTCTGCAGGAACCTAAAATAGTGAATCAATTCCATTCAAATGAGAGTTGCATCTGAGGATGGAGAGATGGCCTTTGAAGAGGACTCAGGATCTACTCTCAGCATAAAGCCACCTTTAACTATAGCTCCAGGGCATCTATCACTCTCTTATGGGTTCTGTAGGCCCTGAACTCACACAAACACATATCCACTCATGCACATAATTAAATAACAACAAAATAAATGAAATATTTTTCAAAGACAGTCACTGATATAACAGGTGTGTCTGAGTGAAGCAACCTTGGGGCCCAATCATGAAACACACATTTATTTATATTATTTATGTGACTCAGCTCTTCCTGTGAGATAAGAAAGGGTCCAGGTCACTGCTCCTAGTATAGAAGAATATAAGCACAGTAAAATGAAAGACTCTTGGTCAAGAAGTTGTCAGTCATTCTGAGAGTGAGAAACCATTTTTCTTGCCTAAGTTTGGACTTACAAGGTAGGCTGAAGACCACAGATGAGAGATTGCTGTAATAATGAGACTTAAATGTGTCTTGAAAAGTCATGGTATTACAGTAAGCATAGGGAAGTATTATAGCACAATAACCAAATATTCCCATTATTTACTTTTTAAAGAGTTTATAGCCAATGGTTTGCCTAACATTCCGTTTTAAAAACTTTAAAGTGTTTTTGTTCTATACATTTTAAATGCATATTAGTTTCCTGATTTAAACTAGCTTTGAAAACATTGCTGATATGGCTTGGGTGAATTAGGATGAATCACCTTTAAATGTCAAGAGCTGTCACTGAATTAATTAATAATATATTTGCATTTATGTGATGGTGGCATATTTATCAGTTTGTTTAATATCAATTAGGGCCTTTCGCATTGATTTAGGGTGACATTGGAATATCAACTTTTAAAATTAAGTTATTTTTAAAAGTCCCTTATAGAAATACATTCAGAATAAAATTTCTTCACATGATTAATGTTCCAGAAAGCATACAGAGTAGAATTTAGTTACAATAGGAAGACATGGCACACAATATTGAAAAACTGACTCAACTAAATTATGTCATGGGTTGTTGGGGTCTTGACATGAGACGTGTAGAATATAGAAATATTACTTTTTGTATTGAGGTCTATATATTGATGTCTATATGCAGGTGAGGGCTGGCACAAGTTAAGCCAAGGCCAATGATTGAACAGTAAAAATATAAAATGGGACAAAGCTTTGGTAAGGTGGGGAGAGACGGGGAAGGACAACGAGAATCAAGATGGAGAAAGAGAAGGATGACCCAGATTCTGGTGGTCTTGAATTGTCAAGGTAGCTGGGATGGATTTCTGTAGGCAAATTTATCTTATCTAGGTGGGCAGTTTACATCCTTATCAATTGGTTGTGAATTCACTGTGAGGATGCATTGTGGATTGAGAATTTATTGTGTACATCTGATTGATAAATTACAGTTTATTGAGTCATGATTTCACTGGGTTGTTGGGAATGTTGAGCAGAGGCCGTGGCAGGGAGCCGTGATAGGACAGCCCATGCTGGACTTCTCAAGCCCTGATTTTACCAGAGAGTTGGAAGCAGAGGGTTCATGGCTAGCAGAGAGCCGCCAAGAGATATACTAATTAGAAATAAACTATGGTTAGTTCCATTTGGCCCCACGAGTGCCAAAACTAACACTAGAGACCAGTGTGGCAAGATGCCACGCTGGAACTGCCTACGGACCGCCTGGGTCAGAGAGCACTTGGGGGCAGCGTGTAAAGATACCCCGCAATGCCATAGAGCTAACACTAGAAAGCAGCCTGGCTAGAACGGCTTGCGGACCGCCCAGGTCAGAGAGAGCCGGGGAGAGAAGCACAGAACGGTTACCCGAGGGAACCCGTCATGCCAATTTTTTTACCACAACAGAGGTCATGCAAAATAAAGTAAAAAACATGTTGCCAATTTTCTACACTGATTATAAACAAAAACATTTAGATTAACAATAATGTTTATGCAATTATAAAGTAAAATAAAGTTACCTGAGTAAACAAATAACTGTTAAATCTTTAGAATATACTGGTAATAAATAACTGGCATGTTCTTGCCTAGAAAAAACTATTGCTTTTGTCCTCAGCATACAAGTAACATTATAAAGATTGAGCATGTTGTATTCATGTATTTAAGAATGTGTGTGTGTGTGTGTGTGTATTACATGGATGCACACCACACATATCCATTATATAACATACATTTATACATATGGAAAAACAACTGAAAAAGAGGTCTTGAATTTTAATGGGAGAGCAAGGAGGGTAATATGTAGGTTGATGTCTATATGTAGGTGAGGGCTGGTGCAATCTAAGGCAAGGCCTGTAAAAAGTAAGGAGGTAAGTAAGTTTTTGTAAGGCCAGGGAGAAGAGGAAAATAAAGTAAGGACCAAGATAGAGGCAGAGGAGGATGACCCATATCCGTGTGACCTTAAGTGGTCACAGGTACTTGTGAATATTTCTCTGTTTTTAAGGTTTAGATATTTATTATACATAAGTACAGTGTTGCTGTCTTCAGACACACCAGAAGAGGGCATCAGATCTCATTACAGATGCTTATTTGACACCATACGGTTACTGAGATTTGCACTCAAGACCTCTGGAAGAGCAGTCAGTGTTCTTAACCACTGCCATCTCTCCAGCCCTGAATATTCCCTAAGGGATGGATTTCTAGAGGTAAATTTATCTTATCTAGGCGGGCGGTTTATATTATCAATTGGTTGTGAGTTTATTGTGTGGACGTATTATGGATTGAGAATGTAACATATAAATCTGATTGCTAAATTATAAGCTCTAGAGTCCTGATTTTAACGAGACGTTGCGAGTTTATATTGTAACTACCAGGGGGCAGTTGCTGGGAGTGTGGGCAGAGTCCGCAATAGGGAGCCGTGATAGGCCAGCCCCTGCTGGACCATTGGGGTTCTGATTATACCGGGTAGCTGGAACCAGAGAGTTCCCGGCTGGCAGAGAGACAGCTGGAAGAGGGCGGCTAGCAATGAAGGCGGAGAGACTGCCGGGGCTAGAAGATAGCTAGAGGTAACATGGCATGGTGCCACACTAGAGACAGCCACTGCTGAGATGAAGATACCCCGCAGATGCCAGGTGGCCCTACGGTGCCGGAACTAACACGGGATAAAAGATTCTACATTTAATAATTACGGAGACGGGAATATGGGAGGGAATAGGGGGATATAAGGGAAGAGGAAGATGTAATTATAAGCTCAAGGAATAAAAGAAATATTTTTTAAAAGAATATGGTACTAAATTGGGATTTTCAAAAACAAGCACTGGCCTCATAGGTAAAATTAGAGTTTCTGATTTTTTTCTCATTCCTACACACTCTATGGTTGCCAAGCCTGTTTGGCCACTGTCCCCTCCTCAGGCTCCCAATGATGTCGTTGAATTTCTTCGAATTTCATATCCACCTAGAGGTAAATTTGATATAGTGGTCCAGTAACCAATACCATGGAGATTAATCAGGCATATATACTTAGAAGTATCTCTCATATTGTTTTCTGCTATTTATAAATAAATTTTAAAGAGAAAGGCTAGAAAAGGCAAGTTAACCACTCATATCAAAGACAGAAGCAGACAGATGTCAATTTAAATCATGCAGGTTAAGTAGCAAACATAGGCAGGCAAACTATGCGATATAAGTCAATTTACAATATTTTCTTCCTCTCTACCAAATAATATACTATCTAGAGTAGCTGAAACATCATTTGCTAAATAAATATGTCCATTCTTCTCCTGGTAGATGGGTGATACATTGCCTAGAGTTAGCCACATGCCAGCTTCAAAACCTTTTTATTGTATACTATTTTTTTACTATTTCCAAAGGAGGCAGAACGTCTTTCCAAACACCTGCTGACAATGGTATGTTTCTAGAAACCTAAATTATGCTTATACCACCCATAGAAATGGAAGGAGTAATACAAGATATAGTATTTAAAACATCTGTTCACAAAAGACTTCTAAGAAGGCAAATTCTATGTTCTCCCTTTCGGTTTCAGTCAGGAACTAAGTATAAAACATGACACACAAAAGTTCAATACTCGATTCCGTTCTTTCTCATTTTGTTTTGTTGTTGTTTTAAGTTTCTTTAAAAAAAAAAAGGAATCATTTCTAGAAAGTGTCCTTTTCTACATTTCAGTAGTGCCGTGAAATACTTCATCAGAACAGCTGTTTGTCTATCAATAAAAGCATAATTGAGCAAAATTCTTAACGTTTTAAACTTGCCCCCTATTAGTCACAAGTGTTATATTTCAATAACCCACAGTTTAAAAACTCTCGAAGGCATATTTATGTTCCAAGAATATTAAGCCACCTTTATTTAGAAAGCTAAGTAAGGAAATAAAGGAGAAATAAGGTGATTTGGTAATGTTCCTGAAAACATTTTCAAATAAGCAATAATCATCTGAATGTTGGGATCGAGTGCAAACCTCAATTAAAAACGGTGTGCTCCGTTTGATTTGCTAAAACAATACGAACAGTCATCCTTCAAGCATGCTAAAAAAAGAAAGGTCACCTGTCTTGGCAAAAGAGTCTTGTTGGCTGCTTCTTTTCAATTGTTGTGTTTTTCCTCATTAAAACACATTTTATATAATTGGGGTTTTGGGTTAAGTCACAAGTAGATTATTTTCTTACCTGCTACCTCTTAAATGTCCTCAATAAATCTATCTTTAAAAACCACACTTTTTTTTTAGTTTATTTCACTGAAGATTCCTTTGGAGCTTGAAGTGAGAATCCTGAGACAAGTTGGGACATGAACAGAGGCAGAACCTGTACTGGAAACAGGTCAGCATTCTTCTCTGTCAGAAGAGTAGCCACAGATTAAATAAGAAAGAAAAAAAAAACATCACAACCAAAACAACCCCGGAATATTATCCCTTTTATCCCTTTCTAACTGGAAAGTTATCTCCCCTTTTCCAACTCCCCTCCCTCCCTTTGTAGCTTAGGGTATTAATTTCCTACTGTTCCACTTGAATTCTTACCTAAGAAGCACCTCATCTTGGCAGTAGAGTGAGTACATGAAACATGTTGGGGTTGGAGTAGGGGACATTAGATGCTCCATTTCTAACCTTTGTGAATTTAGAGCGGCCTGTTTCTGTGTCTCACTTTCCCGGTCTTGTGGCCCAGGTCCATTAAAGTGTGCTGCGTTTCACGACATGTGTTTGAGCTTATTTTAGAAACTTTAATGAATTTTTCAAGGCAGACATTGTTTTGGAAATGACTAGAAAACAATGCAGCGTCTGTTGTTACCTGATTTTATTTACACCAAAAAGGCGGATGTGTGAACTGAGGACACACAGGTGCGGTTTCCAGACCACAGAGTCCTCCACAAAAACTTAGTTCAATCTTGGTTAGAAAGTTTAGAGTAGTGTTCATTCAAAGAAGATTTGAGTGAATAATTTGGGTTAGAATCTAGATACAGACACTAAACCCAGACACTATGGTGGTTGCCAATAAGTGCTTGTTGACAGGAGCCTGGTAGAGCTGTTTCCTGAGAGGCTCTGCCAGAGCCTGACAAATACAGCGGTGGATGCTCCCGGGCAACCATTGGACTGAGCATGGGGTTCCCAATGGAGGAGTTAGAGAAAGGACCGAAGGAGCTGAAGGGGTTTGCATCCCCTAGGAAGAACATCAGTATCAACCAACCAGAGCTCCCAGGGACTAAACCACCAATCAAAGAGTACACACAGAGGGACCCACGGCTCAGCCGCATATGTAGCAGAAAATTACCACCAAAGGTAAATGAATGCAAGAAGCCTGAAGCCAAGTCAGGATCTCAGATGCTTGCCTCTGTGGTTTCAGTATCTTCTGACCCACATGAGAGAGTGTGAGCAATTCTCATTGCTGTCCCTCGGAATTTATTCCATAGTTAGTGCTCGACGTCCTCTGTAAATGACAAGAACAGTTACTAACTATTGCGGTTGTAATTTCTATTATCTGCTTCACTCCGGTACCTAGATTGTTTTTTAAAAAAATGAAAGAAGAGGGAGAATATGGTCATTTTATTTGATGTTGACAATTAGTATGGGGAAACCCCTAATCTACTTCTCTATTTGCTGGCTTGGCTCCCTCCCCAGCGGTGTTACCCAAATACTTGCTGTTTCTCCTGGCTATGAGTTCATGGTCCATCTCTCCTCATGGTGCCTTCTTCTCTCTCCTCCTTGTTCTCCTCTCTTATTGATGCTCTCCACCCCCAACAAATTAATTCAAAACCCACATATCTCTAATCCCCCCAGTAATTGGCTGAAGCCATTTTAATTTTTTTTTTCTTTTCTTTTTTTCGGAGCTGGGGACCGAACCCAGGGCCTTGTGCTTGCTAGGCAAGCGCTCTACCACTGAGCCAAATCCCCAACCCCAGCCATTTTAATTTAACCAATAGTTTTAAATTAAGGAGCGAGGTTTGCACAACAAAAGCTGGTAAATATGAGAATTCACTCCTATGCCTAGGCCTGCAGGTACTGAAGTTAGCACTACAATACATAACGACAACCAAACCTCGACTGAAGGAGGAGGAGGAGGACACAAGGAGGAGGGGGAAGGGGAGGAGGAGTACAAGGAGGAGGGGGAAGAAGGGGAAGAGGATCATGGGGCGGAGGAAAAAGAGAAGACACCAGATACCAGGTGTGGGTTTCCCTAGAGTAATAATCAGTGCAGATAAGGATGGAGAGAATTAAGGGCATTTATGAGACTGAATTTGGCCTTTGCTAAGGAATTCTTTTTTTAAATCCTGACCATCTATGACTCAGTGACATGAAATGTTTACTTCTCAAAGGTTTTGCTTGCTTATTTCTTTTCCTTCCACGTTTGCCGATTAACTTCCAAAGGAGTTCACGTAAAATAGTTAAAATTATTTGCTCTCTTTGCTTTCTGGTGTTAAGCATCATAATTATTTTCATTGTGAATTTCATATTTCACATTTCAAAAGTCTTTAGTTTCAGCCTTCGAACGGATAATGTATTATGTATAAAATGCCATAGTTTGAACTGTGTCCACTAGACTTTTACCACTGACACAAAATATCAGAAATAATCAACTAGAAATGAAAGTCAGGAAATATGATTTCAGAGGGTTGAGTCCACATCCGGTTTGTCTATTGGTTTCTGGCCTGTAAATGTCAGCATACCACAGATGGTGCCTTTTACCTCATAGCTGAAAGGAATGAGAGTCAGTTACAGAAAGAGAGAGGTGGTCTGAGACCTTGATGGCACGGCAGCTTGACTTAACTTCTCCAAATGGGGCCTCCGTCATAAGAGGTAGACTGCTACCTCATACAGACATAATTTAGAGCCAAGCCTTCAGTGCATGGTCTTTGGGAGCAGGTTCAGATCTAAACTACTGCATAAATGTATACAATAATTCATTTAATCACAAGTCTACAGACAGACATTTGTGAGGTTTGTTTATATTTAATGCTAGCAAAGTATTAGAATAATTGTGCTGTTCTTATCTATATACAGGTACTGTTACCTAAACATGTATACTTACAAAGCATTATTTTCCATATGGTTTTCTAAAATCACTTCCCACCTATGTTAAATCAAGCAATTCTGGCCTCCATGTTTAGATATGCTTCTATTTTTTTTTAAACAGGTCCTGGTCCATATCGACAGGATTTCAAGCAGTGGTTTTCATCCTGTTGGTTGGAGTCCTTTGCAGGGGTGTGTATATCAAATAGTCCTTTACTTAAGGCCACCAAGAAACACACATTTACCTTGTGATTCATATCAGTAGGAGATTACAGTCATGAAGTAGCAGTGAAAATAATTTTGTGGTTAGGGGTCACCCCACATCATGAGGAATGGCATTAAAGGGTTGCAGCATCAGAAAGTTTGAGAAATGCTGATTTAAAGAACTACATTAGGCTGACTAGAAATCAGGAGCCAGTTGTAGACCGGAACATGTGACATCGGTCCAATCTTCACTTATAGTTCATTGAAAGATCTCTTCTTGTACTTGACCCTGTCAGCTATTCCTGCATTCAAGCTTTCAGTCCTTTCAGTTTCTTTGTAAAATGGTAGAATGTCACCTTAGACAAAGAGGTGCTGTGCTCCTTGCATGAAGAGCTACAGGTAACCTGCAATGACGAGAGTAGAAAGAACATACCCTCTGGCTGTCCAAGGCCAAAGGGTCAGCGCTGAAAAGATGCGTACAAGTAACATTACACAAAGGGAGCAGGTGGGATGAGAAATATATGCATATATAATGTGCATACATAAACTTATATAGGCACATACCAATAATTGATAAAAGGAAGAGGCCATAGATTTGACAGAGAGCAAGGAGAGATATATTGGAGAGTTTGAGAGAAGGAGGAAGGGAGGAATGACTTAATTATAATCTCAAATTTAAAAGCAATATTAAAAATATATGGAAGCAGTAGGTAAAGGTTCCCAGAACTCAAAGAACCCAGGGCACATCTGCACTACACGACCCAAACAGAAACTTGTTCTTCAAGGAATTCAAAATTATTTTTATTTAAAAAAATGTATATTTCTAAAACTCTTTATGGGGAGAAGACAATAGTCCAAGAACCAGAGAGAGGAATAACTTCCTTGAAACTTACAGGGGAAATGAAACATGAGAGAACCAAGAATAGATCCTTCCTGTCTGGTGACGACTGCTGGAATCTTCTCTTAGAAAGAAAACAAATGATCCATATGTTTGGGGGGGCGTTGTTATGGTTTGGTTTTGTTGTTTGTTTGTTCGAAATATGAGCTCAATACAGTGTCACATGGAACGAGGTTCTCTGTCATATTTACGGACATGATCCTTTTGTTCACAGGATACCATCCAAGATTCTCCCATGTCAGAAGTAAGCAGAGCGATGGCCTCTTGTTACCACCCAGAGCATCAACACCTGGAGATTTTAAGGACGTTATTAAAATCGTTTGTTTAAAATGACTTTTCCTTTAAATATAGAGCTTACTCTCTAAGATGGCAGTTTCCAATCTGAAGGCCAGAATGAACAAGGATGTGATTGCTAGCAGGGGTGATTATACTTTTGTCTTTGAAAGGGTTTCCTTCGCCCAGTGTGTCAGCTCTACTAGTAGATTGAGACTAAGCGAGGCAGGATGAAAAGCCTCAGATGGAAGGGAATTTAACAGTCCCATGGAAATGACTTGCTCCTCAGATGCCCAGTTCTTTCAAAAGCAGTGCTAGGATTAAGGAAAAAGGATTTTCTTACAGTAACTTTATCTCCAAATGAAAAGATTGTTTTCTCCGTGTTGGATCGAATGAGCATCCATGACCCATCACATACCTCTGAGTAGAAGCTGCCTCTGTGGTTCTGCCTATTTCTTTTTCCTCCTACCTTTCCTCTGCTTCTGAGTCCAAAAGTGACATTAGCACTCTTTATATTAGAGATGAAATTAACTACTTAGCCAGATCCCTAAAGTGGAGGACATAACACTCAGAAGCAAGCATTTCATTTGCCAAAATGCACGTTATCTAATGCAATAAATGATGATAGTGTGTCTTTAGGCCCTGGTTGTTCTGTCATTTCGGGAAATAATAAAGACTTTTCATTTTCTCCCTTAGATCATAAGTGCTGTGTTATTAGTGCCGTCTCAGCGTTAAACCAGGTTGCAAGCTGCTTATTCTTCAAAATGAAGCTTTATTTTTTCAGTTTAATTGCTTTCTCAGGAGCATTATTAACTTCCAGAAGGGGTTGGAAAAAAATGAAAGCAGCTGAATTTGTGGCTCTGTATATCTGATGCTAAGAAGTACCATTTCAAACCCAATGCAACAGTGCTGCCGCAATTATCAAGGATATTACTTACGAATATCCATTGCATGGTAATTATAAGAGAATGATCTTTTAAATACCAGGTGTAAGAACCATCTGCATTTTTTTCTTTCAGTGTGTCAAGTAAAGAATTATCCTGTTATCCCGAGGGACCAAATAATGCCCAAACTCCCTGGACTTTTTGCAAAATAAATCTTTAATCCATTTTGTGCGTGAATCAATCATCAAATTGCAGTTTCCCCCCTCCTTAATGGTTCTCAATCTCCTCATCTTATTTTCACAGACCTATGCTTGGTGTCAGAACACAGACATCTGCTACACCATCGTCTCCTCCCAAATGGCTTCCCCATCTGCCAAACCGAGGGATAGACTGAGTTCTCTAAAGCAGAATCCGTAGTGTGTGTGTGTGTGTGTGTGTGTGTGTGTGTGTGTGTGTGTGTGTGTGTGTGTGTGTTGGTTTTACTCGAGAGGCTTATAGTCAATAAAAGCTGAATAGTCCAACAGTAGACTTTTGTACACTGTGGGCACTAAGAACTCAGAAGTTGATCAACCCACAAAGCTGGGTTCCTTGTAAGTCCCAGTGTGGTGTCAAGGACCTAGAGCCTTCCTGGAGAGTCTGTGCCCTTCAACTTCCTGTGGGAACTTCAAGAAGCTGGAGACTAATGTCAGAAAAATATGCAGCAGCAGCAACAACAGTGTCTGTTCACTCACCAACAAGAAACAAAGGCAATCCAGCAAGCAGCACTGATTTTCACTCATACTCCTGTATGTCTTGGCCAACACCAGAAGCTTCTACACACTTTAGGGAAGGATCTTTTCATTTCAGCTATTCCTCATTGATACTACCCTCACTGACACATCCAGAGGGATAACACATAGTTGATTCCAGTCCAAGAAACTTGACAACCAAGATTAACTACCACGCAGGATGATCACTAAGTCAGCTGTATACTATCCCCCAGGGATGGTTTCAACATCTATATAGATGCACATCATCGATCAAGGTGAAACAAAAACAATAGTGCTCAGAACTCTGTGTGCTGGCGTGATTAGCCATTTCTGCCTCTGCTGCTCCTAAGAGAATGATTGACTGCTCTCTGACGTGTCTCTTTTGCTCCATTTTGTCCAACCAAGTTTGTAAATGTCGTGAATCTCTTAACCACCACTGTGAAGAAATTTAAAAGAGCAGATGCTCTGTGATTCCTCCAATCATATATATGCACTTAGGGAAAGTGGAGGCATGCGGGGACCACGTGCTTCCATGTTTGGGTGAAATATGAGGTAATTCTATGCACTCATCTTTCTAGCAAGTGGCTTGCTGTTCCTACTGATGAGATGGAATTAATGTTGGGAATACAGTGTGGATCTCATGTGGGCAAGTTGGACACTCAAAAAGGAGCAGGACCTAAAATAGACTCGATACAGAATCATTTATTCAGACATCTCTCAGGAGTCACTGGCCAGAATTCATTCTTTGCTGGTGGAAGTAACATATTCAGGAATATCTTATAATCAATAAAGTAACATATTCAAGAATATCGTATGATCAATAAAGTAAAATATTCAGGAATATCGTATGATCGATAAAGTAACATATTCAGGAATATCGTATGATCAATAAAGTAAGATATTCAGGAATATCGTATGATCAATAAAGTAGCAACGGAAAGGTGTTGGCTGCTTCAGTTTATCTTGTTCTCTCCTCTCACAATCCCCTACCCCTACCCCCTCTCTCTCCCTCTTTCCCTCTCTCCATCTTGTAGGTCTCAGCATATAATTTGCACATCTCACATTTTGTACAGCTTCTTTAGGATAAGTCAATGGCCTTTCAAATAGCATCTCATTTCATTTTAAGGAACTCACTCTAAGAGAAAAGTCGAGGAGCCTTGGGTACCCTGCATTTTGCTGCTCCTAATGCTGTTGTTGTTGTTGCTGCTGCTGCTGTTTTTGTTGTTGCTGTTGTTGTTGTTGTTGCTGCTGCTGCTGTTGGTGTTATTGCTGTTGCTGTTGTTGTTACTGATGTTACTAGGGGTGTTTTGTTTTGTTTTAAGTTTTTGGTGGAGTGGATGTATAAAGCTGGCACTGAGCTTAGTTTATAGCTAAAGATACCTTGAACTTCTACTCTTCCTACCTCTAGCTTCTACGTTCTGGATCACAGCTATGAATGTGTCACCATACCCAGTGGCTATGTTAGCACTCTACCAACTGAGGGTCATCTCCAACTTTAGTGAAATTCACAATGCAAAGAAAATCATGCAAAAGCCACCGCCCTGAAAACGCAGTATTGTCAATGTTAAAATATACATCTGAGTTTGCAACACGGGGACGAGACCGACACAGAGTCTTGCATTTTGTGATATCCCTTTTTTTTCGTGAAGTTCTTTCAATGCGTGTAAAGATGAGTGAGAGAAATAAGACTGAGAGTGGGAGTGGCCACTTTTACCTCCATATCATTTGCTTCTGCTTCTTTACAGGAATTATACTTAATAAAACATATTTCCAAGTATTACTGAAAGTCAAGTTTTCCCTGTACCTTTGAGCTAGACAGCAAAAGACAACAAAAGCATTTAGCATATTTTAAGTAACAATCACCATGTAGTAATCACAGGGAGGAAGAGATGTTTAACAGTCAAATGATCTGCTGAGGCGTTTCTAGCTATTATTGCCCCCAGGGTGGACCTGCTTCTTAGTACCTTAGGCTGTTCTGTTCCATATTAAAATCCATTAGCCATGTAAAAATGACAGCTTAGAATGGGGGTGTTTAAATTAGAAAGAAAGCAAACAGTAAGGTTCTGTTCTAGGTACCTGGAAGAACTAAAAGGATTTCTCCCTGCAAGCTTTCTTTTACAAATTCCAGCCTTAATTGTGACCACATAGAAACATGGAGAGGTGATGTCCACATGAAATGAGCTCCACAACGGAAGTGGTTGGTGCTCAGAAGTGTAAAACCGGGAGAGTTAACTAACATGACCTACTGACCTACATGTGAAATAAAGAAAACTATTAAACTCTTAAAAAAATAGCAAAGGAGAATATAAAACACCTTGCTTGAGATAATGAGATTTACAGATTTTATATATTGCACCAAAGCATTTTGGTATTCTGAATATGCTTGGCCCAGGGAGTTACACTAATAGGAGGTATAGCCTTGTTAGGGTAGGTGTGACTATGTTGGAGGAAATATGTCATTGTGGGGTTGGACTTTGAGACCCCACCACTAGCTGCATGGAAGTCAGTCTTCTCCTGATTGCCTTTGCATCAAGATATAGAACTCTTGGCTCCTTTTCCACTACCATGTCTGCCTGGACACTGCCATGTTTCCTGCCACAATAATGGACTGAACCTCTGAACCTGTAAGCCAGCCCCAATTAAATGCTGTTCATTATAACAGTTGCCTTGGTCACCATGTCTTTTCTCAGCAATGAAAACCTAAGACATGTTCTAACAACTAAGACATGTTCTACTAAAACAAAGTGAAACAAAAAAGCCAAATCATAAAAATTTAAGAATCCATTCTCTGTGCAGGAGCACTGTCAAAAGAATAAGAACTACCATAGACAAACATTTGCAAAGCAGTTATTTTCAGATAAGGGTATGGTATACCTACTCTACAATGAATGCTTTATTATATAAATGATAATTAACCTCATGACACAATGTTCTATGTCATCACCCACTATTGAATTGGATATAAATGATAAGGAGTGTCCACTACTTACTGTTGGGACAGCCACAGTCAAAACTATGACACAAACAGATGCAGGTAAGGATAGCAGCAAGAGAAACGTGGGCAACAGTCTCAAAAAACCAGACTTTGTGTGATTAAGACCCTACAGGCCTTGGCAGCATTTACCCAAACAAGTTAAAATTATGTCCCCAGAAAGAAAAAAATCTGTGTGAGAATGTTTACAGAAACATTATTTGTAATTGCCAAACATGGAAGCAAGCTCCATATCCTACAGAACATGAATATATACACTTGGATATTCAAATGATGGGATATTATTCACTTTACCAATGAGAAATGATTCATCCAAGAATAGTTAGTATAGAACATTAAGTGCTTATAATAAAGTAAGAGAAAAATTATAAAAATTCTTCAACCCTGATCACTGGTTTGTTCCTTCTGACTTGGTCAGCTTGCTTTCTTCTTTTCTGTAGCCTAGGACCTCCTGCCCAGGAGTACAGCATTCATAATGGGCTGCGCTCTCCTGCATTAATCACACTAATTAAAATACCCCCCAGACACGTCCACAGAGTTATTTGATAGGGGCAATCCTCCAGTGAGGAGCCTTCTTTCTAGATGACGTTAGTTTGTGTCAAGTTGAACAAAAAATTATGTCATATCTGTTAGCTTTATTGAAATGTACAGAGCATACAACTCCAGAAGGGAACAGTGAAGGAAACCATATACTTTGGGTGATAAGAATCTTCCAGTCAGAGTAGGTTCACTGACTTCTAAACAAACCATTCTGATACGTAATGCTAGCAGCAGGAGAGTTATACAAGGTAGGAAAGAAATATGTAGAAGCTATGAAAACTATCTGAACACTCTTCCCTTTTTTTGTTGCTTTTTAAAAAAGTAGACTGTAGAGAGCTGAACCCAACTTCAGGCAGTAATTTTCCAAGTTCTGGCCTGTGGATAAAGAATTAAAAGGGGGTGCTTTCGAGAACAGCGAGAAGACTTTTGTTCAGAAGCATGCCAGTTGGGACGCTGTGGGAAAGGGAAGCAAACATAAGACTGGACCAAATCTCCATGGTCTTTTTGGGTGAATGACAGGTCAGGCTGCTGTATTCACCTACGCTGATGCCAACACGAACAAAGGCATCACCTGGGAGAGGATACAATGAGATTATTTGCAGAATCCCAAGAAAGATGTCCCTGGGGCTAAAATGATCTTTGCTGAGATGAAGAAAGGAAGAAAGAGAAGACCTCATAGCTTATCTTTAAAAGGGTACTACTACTACGAATACCCTTTGCCTTATTATGAATCATATGTTTCCTAGATTTTTAAAACTGTGTTTTTTGTTGAAATAGAATTATAATGCCTTCGACCCCTTGCTTTCCTCCTTCCCACCTCTTCCAGCTACCTTCCGCTGACGGCCTCCCATGTCCCTCCCAATGTCAAGATAATAGCCATTTTCCCATGTGATTAGTATTGTTACATATATATATATATATATATATATATATATATATATATATATACATTTGTTATATGCATACCGGCTTATAACATATATACCTACATAACCCATGTATGCATATATGCTTCTATGTGGGTTCAGGCTGACCAGTCTGCATTCAACAATGAATAATGGGGCTCATCCCTAAAAGAGGATAATTCTTCTCCCAGGAATTATGAGAATCTTACAGTTCGTTGTCTAGCGATGGGAGACAGTAAAATGCACTCTCATCCACACTAGCATGCCTGATGATATTATTCATGCACCCATTTCCAGGAAACACTGTTTCACTGCAGACTTCCTTATGATTTGGTTCTTACAACACGTGTGTCCCTTACAGGCAATGTTCCCTGAGCCACAGATGCAGGAACTGTATGTGATACTAAGGTATCCGTTAGAGCTTGGCTCCCCCCACCTGTTGATCTCTGTATTGTGTCCAGCTATGGTTTTTTGTCATAGTTTCTATCTAGATATAATGAGAGGCTTTTTTGGCAAGTGACTACAGCTACAGCATCTCCAGGAAAGTTGCATCTCGCATGCAAAAGGAGTTCATGGATTATAGGTCTAGAATCACACTTTTGAGGTTTTCACAGATCATGAATGGCTGTCGGCATATTTTGGGTGGTTCTGATTGAAGTCAAGTTGGCATGTAATAAAAAAATGTTAAAATGAATACACTAAGAAAAATCGGGTGTAATAATTGGGTAAAAATGACAGCAAAACAGCACTGATTCTGTAATGGTTTCTCATTGTCCCCTTATCTATTAAAAAAAAAAAAGAGTAAAGCAAGAAGCAGAATTCACTAACAACCAGGATGTATATGTCAGCATAAAAGTTTCTTTGTGTGGTATTTTTGCTATAATTTCCCCGTAATATTCATACATCTCATGCATATTATGTATTGATAATATATCTCAGTTTCAGTCTACACTTCATTGTTAAAGGTGTCTTGCAATATGCTACAATTTAAAAATAATTTCTGCAAAGGAGTTTTGCTTGCCTATAGTCAGTGAGTCTATGATAAAGATGAGATTTGAACTCATGAAAACCATACGAAGCACAGCTCACATCCAGATGACACATACATAATAAAACTTCAGGAAAGAATGCCAAATGAGTTCCGCTCGTTTCCACTCACTGGTGCCTCTAGATGGAACAGATCTGAATACCTAAGTGAACTGAGTACATGCATATGCTTTTTAAAAAGTTTAGCCTTTTCCAATTCTGTAAGTGTTAACATTAATTAAACATATACTTTGAAGGAAAAGGACCTCCCGTAGATGGCATATGCTGCAGTTCAGCTATTTTTGAGTATTGTACAGAAGTTTTATAATGACTACTTTCTGGAATGTCATATTGTTTCCCAAATTGCTGGTCTGATGCCAACTGGTGTGACTTGGTGCTGTTTGTTTCCTACGCCTAGGGAAAATGTCAGGTTCTTTCTAAATTAAGCAATTCAATTATGCAACTGCCTCCTTCAACCCCATATCGTCTTTCTGTGCTACTATATTGAATGTCATGGGAAAACGAGAAGAGTCACTTAGTCTTAGAGTCTCCGCTAATCTTTGCACTCTTACGCGTCTAGTCACTTGACCTTTCCGAGAATTGTATGCATACTCGTATAACGCATATGCACACACACACACCTACATATAGACACATACACACTGTTCCATGAATACATTGTGTAGCAAAATTTAGGACAAATCTCCATATTCATCATCAAATTATAAAGTGAAGACATTACGTCATAGCATTCAATGCCTACTACAAGCTACCCACAAGTATATCGGGTAATTGAAGAAAATGGACTTTTCTTTCAAAATGAGTGCTTCGGTACTCCTGTGTATGCTGTAAGAAAATACAAGAAATGTGGCAGAACACATGACTTAATGTCACATACCCAGATCAAAGTATTTTAACCCAGAAATATTCCTGTCCAAAGGAAAGACGGGCAAAATAAAAACGGAGCAGAGGCTAAAGGTAGGGCCATCTGAGGACCACCCCACCATCCATCCTGTCTGCAGACACCAACCCCAACACTGTTGCCAAGAAGTGTTTGTGGACAGGAACCTGGTGTGACTATTCCTCGGGAGGTTCTGCAAGCAACAGACCAATGCAAATGTGGATGCTGGGAATCAAGCATCAGACTGAGGTCAGGTACCCCAGTGGGGGAGCTGGCAGAAGGGCTGCAGGAGAGGAGGGAATTGCAGCCCCATAGGAAGAACAATGTTGGCTGTCCTAACCACCCAGTACTGCCAGGGACTAGACCACCAACCAAGGAGTGTACAGGGAGGATGCATGGCTCCAAATGAATATGTAGCAGAGGATGGTCTTCTCTGACATCAATGGGAGGGAAGGGCATTGGTCCTATGGAAATTTGATGCCCCAGCAGGACAGGAGACAGTGGATGGGTGGGGGAGCAATCTCCTAGAGGTAAAGGGGATAGGGGGAAGGGGGAAGAAGGCAGAAGTGGGATGGGCAGGTTGTGGAGAGATAACAGGGAAGTGGGATATCATTTGAGATGTACGAGAATGGAATGCTTAATTGCAATAGAAAATCAATACACCTGATCTCACTGCCCAGGGGGATGAACCTAGGTCACTTGATAGAAAGTCAAGAGTATGTTCAATGTGACTTGCCCCAAGCCTCTGCTCAGTGCAGAAAATACAGAAAGTACATGACTAACAGAACCAGTGTTCAGCTAGGGGAGAACAGGAGCAATAGGACTAAGGACTGCAGTTGCAAGCTGAGTTTATCGTCCCTCATCCTCAATGACCTGAGCACACAATTTGTATAATATAGATCCTCAGCATTGGAAACATGACCAGTGATAAACTTCACAGTGCCTTCTTCTCTTCCGGAGAGCATACTGTTGGGGGATAGGTAAAGGTATAAGGTGTCTGTCTGAACTACATGGTCTGATTGATGTGTTCACATAGATTCCCCAACTCAATTTCAAGTTTAGAGTCAAATGTTTAACTTTTTCTCTTACTTTATTTATCTATTTCTTATTTTTAAAAATTATTTTTTAATTTTTCATTTAATATAATTCCACAATTTCTTCCACCCCTTCCACCCATAACTCTCCTTGCTCTTTTAAATTCATAGATTCTTTTTCCTTTATTATTACATGTATATGTAATGTGTGTGTGTGTATGTGTGTGTGTGTGTGTGTGTGTGTGTGTGTGTATTCGTACATGTAATGTTCTCAGTCTGTATAATGTTACTTGTATGTATGTTTTCCGAGATGACCGTTTGGAACTGGAGACCTAATTTGGTGTGTTCTTCTCTGGGAAGATGATTTCTTCTGCCTCTAGCATTCCTAGTTGCCTATAGTTCTTTGTGTAGGGTTGAACCCTTGAGTTCTCTAACCTTTTTACAGGAGTCCTTCATTAACATGTGCTTTCAGATACCTGGACTCTTCCACTAGTGCTGAGAGCTAAGTTACATTACAGCTCCCCACGCCCTCAGTTGGCAGTAAATAGGTAAATAGCTTTACTCCTTGAATTGTTTCTTTTGCTATTAGATGCTTCCTACACACGTGTGCACATGCATGCGCACACCCACACACACACACACACACACATATATATATATATATATATATATATATATACATAGAGATAAAGCATTCATATAACCACCAGCTTTCTGCTGCTTATAAAATAAAGAAATTATTTTGTAGAAAATAGAAAATTTGAATTTGATGTCCTCAATTTTCTGGCAGTTTCATAGTTCTAGGCATTGCATATGTATCTTTGTTCAATATCAATTTCATTTTGGATTCAGAAAAAGAGCGTCATCTAGATTTATTTTTTTGAATTTGCATATCAACATTTCAAAGTACCACTTTTTGAGGTGATTGTTCACACATTTCCTTGGTGATTCTTTTGTTTGTTTGTTTGTTCGTTTGGACATCAGTTTTCTATATATACATGGATTGATTTCAGGTTTGTCTAACATGTTCTTCCTGTGTCTCTGTATCTCTGTGTCTGTCTGTCTGTCTCTCTCTCTTTCTCTCTCCCCTCGTGTGTCTGTGTCTCTGTGTCTGTCTGTCCATCTGTCTGTCTCTCCCTCTCTCTCTCCCTTTCCCTCCTCTCTCCCTCCCCCCCCTCTCTCTCTGTGTGTGTGTGTGTGTGTGTGTGTAAGCAAGTACTGTGTTGTTTCGTCACTGCAGTTTTGTCAAATGCTTGACACTGGAATATTATGAGCATCTCGCTTTGCTGTTTGTACTCAGGATGGTTTTTGATTACTCAGTCTTTTGTAGCCCAATATTGAACTTTATTATTTTTCTAACTCTATGAAGAATGTCATTGGCATTTTGATACAGGTTGCACTGAATCGACAAGTGAATTTTAAAAGCACGTGGGTTTTTGCACTATTAATTTTAGCCAAGCATCAATATGAATATCTTTTCAGTAGTTTTTATTTTAAATAACGTTAATAACAGGCTGAGGTTTTTGCTTTCATAGGACTGTTATTACAGTGAATGACACTCCTTCTTTGATGTATCTTTTCAGCAAAAACTTTGGTTATATCTGCAGGTTTTTTGTCCATCACCAAATTCATTCCTTGTCTGTAATTGTTCTTTGTTGGAGCCTTTAGTATTTGCTATACATAAAAATCAAGTCATCTGCAAACTGGGACAACTGAACTTCTTTCTTCCCTTCTGATTTAGAATCACGATGATTCTGTCTCTTACCTGAATGTCTTTGCTAATATTCCCGATGTGTTGAATCATAAAGGGTAGCCTGTGTGCCTTTGACGTATACCAGCTTCTTAGAGAAAATTTGTTTTGTTTGTTCATATGTTTGTTTGTTTTGTTTTTACATTTGCTTTTCATGGGTCTGACCATATATCCATTTTGGAGTAAAAGTAAGTTTCTTTATGCCCAAGTTGGTGAGCACTCTTATCACAAAAGGGAGGTAAAACTTTATGAAATATTTTCTAAGCATTTATTTGAATAATCACTATTGGGTTTGCGGTTCATTGTGATGAAGTGATGTCATATTTAATTAAGCATACCTAGTGAACCCTTGTTTCATTCATGAGATTTGTAAAGTACTCTTTTGACATGGATCAACTTTCAAAATATATAAGAAAATCAACAACAATATAGTAATAACAATTCAATTATAAGAACTATAATCTGAATAGATATTCCTGAAAAGAAGATCTATAATAAAGTGCTTTAAAACTTCTCAGTTTAACTAATTACATTAAGCCAATGCAAATAAAAAAAACTGTTTGAATCAATTTTGTCAAAAAAGACCAAAGCTAGCAAAGACCAATGAGGGTGTGGAGAAGAGATATTCTTGTAAGGCCTCCTGGGAGTGAAAATAATGTAGCCACTGTAGGGAAACAGTGAGTAGCTCAGGCATAGCTGAGCATAGAAGCACCTTGTGAAGTAGCTGTCAAGTGGCAGACCATAGATGAATAGAAGTTCTAAAAGGCTGAACTCTGCAGTTATTGCAGAATTCCTCACACCAGCACTGTGTCCATCAAGGATGAGGCAATAAGCACAATTGAGAATTATTTTGCTTCAAAAGATGAAAGTCTTTTGTTTTGTTTTTGCAACAACATGGATGAAACTTGGGGCTGTTAAGTGAAATAAACCAGTTCATAGGAGTACAAATACCATATTTTCTTGATAATTTGCAGAAACAAATGCTTGTTGCTGTCAAAGAGGAAGAATAGAACCTTGGGAAGTAGAGACAAAGTATTCCCAGGCACAGGCTGAGTCTGGCATAGAGCCCAGTGAAAACTCACATAAAAAGACAGAGTCCTCAAAATACCAGTAAGCCAGAACAGTTACTTGAACACGCTATATTTTACATTTAATATTATAAGTAGATATGACTAGATAACATGTGGCTACCATGTTAGTATAGAGGGTGACTCATATGTCAAGAATCAATGTAAAATGACTCATGTGGATTACACTTCATACTACTTAAAATAATCATGTGATAGGCAAATTTGTGCAGAATCACACTAGAGCACTAGCAACACCATTTGTAAGGCAGAACTGTTTCATAGAGAAAGTCACTTCATTCTCCCATTCATCTGATTTTTACCAGGCATAGCTTCCTAGAAATATTCACCCTTGATTGTATGCATACATATGTTCACACACACATACTTACACACACACATATACCCACGCACACGTAGTCATGATTCGGCAGGGGACTTTTGACCCTCTGTGTTTTTCTAAAGCTACAGACACTATATTTCATAAAGTGCTGATTTTATACATTTATATAGTATACATTTATGTATCACCTACACACATAGGTTTTAACTCGATGTGTGATGAAACCTGGATCATTAGCTATTGAGCAACATTAGTTAGGAAAATAGGAAGAAAAATAGTTTCTACCTAATTCAGCCCAAGTGCTGTTTTTCTCCCAAAGACAGTTTTTTTTATTTTAGTTAATAGTTAGCTGAAGCCTTAGATGCAAAGCATACAGGCACCCACGTCTGCATGTGTGCCCAAAAGAAAATGGTTATCACGTCTCATATCAAACACACATTTTTCTATTTCAGCATGGGATTTAGTGGAACTCTAAACACAGCTCTTTTTCGTTCCTGGGGAGTTCGCTTTGTATAGTCTCTTGCTTTCTTTGTAGTTCTCTAATAAAGACGTCTGGACTGAGAGAAGGAATACAATGGTCACCACACACTGCTTTGTTCTTATTGTTATTGTCGCTAATAACACCAAGCCGCCATCTGAATAAGTTATAAAATAAGGGGGTTTCGTTTGTCTCGTGTCTATCGTCTAAAAGCAAAAGCCCTCTAGGATGGCAAGCTTCTCGAGAGCAGAGGCTCACTGTAGCCCGATAAAACTACATGGTAAGAGACATGGCGACCTTCTACATGGTAAGAGACATGGCGACCTTCTACATGGTAAGAGGCATGGCGACCTTCTACATGGTAAGAGGCATGGCGACCTTCTACATGGTAAGAGACATGGCGACCTTCTACATGGTAAGAGACATGGCGACCTTCTACATGGTAAGAGGCATGGCGACCTTCTACATGGTAAGAGACATGGCGACCTTCTACATGGTAAGAGGCATGGCAACCTTCTACATGGTAAGAGACATGGCGACCTTCTACATGGTAAGAGGCATGGCAACCTTCTACATGGTAAAAAACATGGCGACCTTCTAAATATCTTCTTCTCTCTCACTCTTCTTGAGGACACACTGGTATTCAACCTAGAAGCTTCATTCTGTTGATTTCAGGTAATCCTAATTGGGATTGGTAAGTAATGCATTTCCGTTAATTTCCTTTGGGGGAGTCATGCAGAATTAAGGGAATAGAAATAATAGTATATTTTATAGATTAAAAGTTCACAGTGATATTAAAGTGAGTCAATTCTCTGAGGTTGGCAAACGAAAATTTTAGTTTGTACTTTTGCACTGAATTCCTTCCAAGCACCATTATTTTAGCGTTTGGCTTCTCAGCATTAATTATGATTATGGAGTTATCCTGATTATTTCCTCATATTTTCACATTCTTCTTCGGATGAGTTTCCAGCAGGTGGAGGGGTGGCGAAATACGAATGAGAATAGTTATTGGGTTAGACAATGTGAGTCCTTATGATCGGATTTCAGAGAGGTACTCTAAACACAATACCCATCCCTGCTGCTGCT
Organism: Rattus rattus; assembly: GCF_011064425.1. Classification (NCBI taxonomy): domain Eukaryota; kingdom Metazoa; phylum Chordata; class Mammalia; order Rodentia; family Muridae; genus Rattus; species Rattus rattus. Next base: position 5,839,327 of record NC_046170.1, read on the forward strand.
TTGATTTCTAATCAATTTTCATTATCAGAGAACCGGAGAGTACAAAGCTAACTACATTACACTCAATGCAAAAGCGTAAAAACTGTAGTCCATGAACCGTGTGCTGTGTGTCCTAAGAATATGATGCTTTCTCCACTAATGTTGAACGAAGAGGAGAGACCATGATGGGGGGTATGGGGGGAAAAAACCCTCTCTTTCCCATTAAAATTTGGCAGCACAGGAAAAATGGTGAGCAGATGGCATTCATGATTTCTGATCTGCATTTTCCTAGCAGTGTAACCTTGGACAATGGACTGAAACTTTGAAACACTTCCACTGCATTCAAAAAACAAAACAAACCAAAACAAAAAACAAACAAACAAACAAAAAACCAAATGAAAAAAATGTTCACTAAAATGTTACTTGGCTTCTTTCTATGAAAATCAATATCCTCAATGTTTCCAGCAGAGCAGTAAGAACTCCAAGCCTCTGTTTTGTGAGAATTCCATATGTTAATAGAGAAACATTCCAATAAATTATTAAACTCTCTCACCTGGTGATAAAAACTATTAGCTGTTCTGGTCAGGCACATAGCCTGTTGCAGTAGTCTGTTGCAACGGAATGTAAATGAGTCCTTTGGTACAAATATGGCTGTCTGAATGCCTGCCTCACAGCCGCAATGGAACCTCACTGGGCAACGTGGGCGTGAACAAGAGCAAGCTTGCTAATGTTCAGCATAAGGATTCCCATCTCTACGAAATCTGACTTTTTATTTATTAAACACAGGGACCTATCAGATAGAAAGGACTTTAGGAGATCAGAAACTACCAAAGCATGTAAGTAGTCCCTTTCTATGGTAATGCTCTCTCTATCCTGTTATAAATGGTCTGACATGAATTAAGGATAGAAACCAGAAAAGAAATTGGAACATAGGGTTATGGTGGGCTTCTTTAAATATTTTGAAATCAAGCACAATAAGATTTGAATAGAGTTTGGCTCAGCAGTATGACATTGTAATCTATGTATTCATTGTAGGGAAATGAATAAAATACTTTAGGAAATTTTTGATATTTTATCCCCAACAGTTGTATGTCCTGATTGTCCTTTTCTACTTCTTCAATATTCTGGAACTTTTTTGTTGCTCAGGGTTGGGGCTTTGTCTTCAACCTATGATTCTCTGCCCTTCCTTTAAGTTTCCTTCTTGATGCTTCATTATACAGAAGTAAAAGATTGGTAATATCTAAGCATTCACATTCAAAATACATTAACCTAGAAAATTACAGTATGTGACTTAAGTTTGAGGAACGATGCTATGTAACTAGTGGTTAAAAATAAAATAGATTCCTACTCCAGAAATATTTACACTTTATATAGACACATTCTAAAGTGTCTACTATTGAAATGTCTTCACAAGAAGAAAATAAATATATTTAATAGGAAAACTTAGGTCTTGTATCACAGATTTTTATCCCTGGTCCAGAGGATCCTAAAGCAAGAGAATCATAGATTCAAATTGCTTCTGAGAATCTTCCGGTCTTGAAATAAATGTAAAAGGAGGGACAGGGCTGAAGTTTGAGAAGAGAACAGTAGTTCAGGATGTGGTTGACCCTAGGGTAAATTCTCAGTACTGTCACCACCAACAAAAAGATAGATAGATAGATAGATAGATAGAGAGAGAGAGAGAGAGAGAGAGAGAGACAGAGACAGAGACAGAGACAGAGACAGAGACAGAGACAGAGACAGAGAGACAGAGACACAACAGAGACAGACAGAGAGAGGACAAAAGAAGGTGGAAGAAAAAGAAAAAGGAAAGAAAAGCAGCACTAGCTGCTTAGAAAATTGGCTACATCAGTGGATCTTCAGATGGGCAATCACCTTGAACCTATTGATTAGCATTATGGAAAACAACTGAAAGGTAGAATTCAAAAAAAAAACCAAACTAGAAACAAACTATTAACTCCATAAGGAAAAGGAGGAAGTAGTTAAGGAGTACAGTGGGATATCAAAAGACCAATGGGTCTGAAACTCAATAAAACTCCACAAATTTATCTGTGATGGAGCTGAGATATGTTTGTTATTAAAGGGGCAAATCAAAACCCTCAGAATATACATCAGATTGTCATAGGCTAAGTCATGGAAGCACAAGTCGTTGTAGAAAGTTAGGGACGTTCCTAATGACAATGTTCCATGCTTCCATGCATCCTCGTCTAACAAAGGGGAGTTAGAGAGAAAATTACACTTTGCTTTCTGTTTTGTTGATATCCCTGGGAGGCCTGCTCTTTTCTGAAGGGGAACCGAGGAGTGGATCTGGAGAGTGGGGAATTTGGGAGTAGGTATTGGGAGGAAGAGATAGTGTAGTCAGAATGTAATATATGAAGGAGGAATAAATTAAAAATAATCATGAGAGATATAGACACAGAGACAGAAAAAGAGGAGAAAAACAGACAGGCAGAGCCAGCAGGACAGAGGTGAATCAAGTCTGCAACTATGAGGTATTAGCAGAAAAAAAAATGGCAAGAAATGAATGCATTTGTATGTTGTCTAAAATGCTCACGATTTGAATTTATACTTGAACATTTTCTTACTAGCTAGAATTTCAGCACTGATGTTGTAAGGTACATACGGTTCAGGTTTTGTTCATTTGAAGTGTGCATCAGTCCCGTTGTGTCAGGAAGACAGTTTCCTTGGAGCCACCCACCACCTATGGCTCTTACAATCTCTTTGCCTCCTTTTCCCCGTAGATACCTGAGCCTTGAGGGGGATGGATTTGATAAAGACATCCTACTCCTAACCAAGAAGCTGCTTGAAACTGATACCTACCGGGTAAGGAAAAAATCAGTTTTCTTCAGTGAATTGTCTCTGGGTATATGAAGTCTACTCCAGGGCAAGCCACATGCCCAGGAGTAATCAGCCAGCACAAAATGGAACCCATGATATTTTATATGTGGCTTTGCTTGTTTTGATAAATTGTATCTCATTGAGTTATTTTGTTAGGCTGGGGTTTTTTTGTTTGTTTGTTTTGAGGGGTGTTCCTTTGAGAGAAAGAGAAAAAACAGTTGGGTAGAAAGGTGAAAATTATCAAAATATTGCATTAAATTTTAAATGAAAATAAATCAATACAAACAATAAGTAAATTAAAATGAAGGTAATTTTCTAAAGGCAAATGCCAGGAAAGGATGCTGTTTTATTTTCAAATTTTATCTATTTATGTAAACACGTAAGTATATACTATTATAGCTACCTTTTGTTAAAAACTTTACATGTAATGTGCGGTATATTTTGTGTGAAATATTTAATCAATATTAATAATAATATTGTCAAATTTCATGTTTTCGCATGTGTGGGTGTTTTGCCTGGATGTATGTTCGGGCAGCACATTCTTGCCTGGTGCCTTTGATGTGAGGGGGATGTCAGATACCCTGTGACTTAAGTTATAAGTGGTTTGAGACACCATAAAGTCATTGGGATCCCCTGAATGGCCTTAAGATGCCTGCCAGCCAACCATTTGGGTGCTGGAAATTAATCAGAGGGGATCTTGATCTCATACAAGAACAGCCAGTGCTTTTTAACTACTAAGCCGTCTGTGCAGACCCCAGTATTTATAATAATCTTGATATGTAAGTCAGAGCGTTTACATCCTATGTATAAAGACACAGAACTGTATAATAAGAAAAAAATGAAAATGTCATCAACGAATTTGTATAATTAATGCATAGCAAAGTTGGAGTTTAAGGGCAGGACTATCTAACTGAAATTTCTGGGATTTCCGAAAAGCCATACTACCCACCCCCTGAAGAGCTACATATGTTGTATGCACGTTGCCAGAGCTGTCCGTGTTATTTATCTCTCTAGCCAGGTGGGTTTGCCTACGACAAATATTAACTAGGGTAACAGCTGTACAGCATAACTGTGTTGGATAAACTGGGACAAGCACAATCTTACGGGCATTGAACGGATGAGTTACCACGTGACATCACGTACTATGGTCTACCTGGAGGGCTCTTCGCAAGAATGTGAACTATTACCTAATCTGCATTTATAAAATGCAGCCTTGCATTCAATTTGCAGGAATTATTCATCGCAAATGGTTGATTTCCTGCCTTTCCTCAGATTTGGGTAAGTGACTCAATTATAATCAAGAAACAGCAGAGCACGCAATGCAATCACCACTGTGGATCTCGAGCTCTGATGGGATGCTGCTCTGATATTAAATGCAAGCTGAAAAGGGGACGGAGAGTAAATGAAGTATTTGCACTTACCGTTTCAGAAAAACTAATAGGAAATTTTCGTCATCCTACAAGCGCTCTTCCTCAAATTTGCTATCCTGACATATCTAGGTATTGTGACGATACATCAGTGTGAGAACAACAGATCTGCACTGGTAATGACACAATTGCAAATGCTTCAGTGCGGGTGAGAAATTAGGCTCGGCGGCTCGGCAAGTGGTTCTTACTCTGTTCTTTTAATAGCTTCTTAGTGAAGAGCTCAGTGTGCTGCTGCTTCCCATCAAGCCCTGTGTTTATCTCTTTCGTGGTTTGTGGTGGAGGACTCTTGGGGATGTGTAACTTCTTTTTTTTTTCTCTCTCTCTCCAGACCTCTATAAAAATGAGGCATTCCTTCTGTGAGGAAAGAAAGTCCGTACTGGAAAACACACTGGACCACTTTGATCCCTGGCTCACTTTTGTTGGGGCAATAGCAGAACAAGAATTTCTCAGTCCGTGGTTTCTTTCAAGTCACACACCGATTGGCTCAGACAAACAGCACCGTTAAAAACAACCACTGGACTCATTTAACGAACATTAGCGCAAACCCAACGTAGGGACCCAAGGAGCTGGCAAACATTGGCTTGCACTTGCAGGCGACACACTTTCCTCAAACCTTTTTAAATAGAGCAAAGAGGGTCCTTCCCAAAAGGGTCCTTCCTTGAGTCCCAAACTAGTAACATCAGTCTCTAAATAGGGCTCGCCGGAATATCCCACTGCAGGAGCCGTGCCAGACCTATTAAGAGTAGGTCTCAGAACGTCCTAGGGCCACTTTTAACATCCTTGAGGCCAATTTGTATTATGTGTTTAAGTCAATCTATAATCTTGGTCTCCACAAACTCATGTATCTCAGGTATCGAGTATAGTTTGCCCTATAGGGTGGCACATAAATGTAATTCAAGGGCTGCAGGGGAATAAGGCAGTAGGGTTTCAGCTAAGTATAGCTACATAGCCTGAACTACGTAGTAAGCTGGAGGCTGGCTTCTGCTATAGAGTAGGGTGCAGTCTTAAAAATAAAACAACCAGCATTGGAGATACGGCTCAGTAGCTAAGGGCGCTCGCCGCTCTTGCAGAGGGCTACAGTTTGGTTCTCAACACCCACATGGGAGCACATAACCGTCTACAATTACGGTTACAGTAGATCCAATGCCCTCTTCTTGCCTCTATTGTCACTAGACATACATGCTGGTAACACTCATATGTACAAAGTAAAAACAAGTAATTTTTAAAATTGCATTAGTTTTCCCTAATTTTGGTATTTTTCTTCGGCATATAAAAATAATAAATAAATTGAATAAATTCTTATACTCTTTTTTAATTGGATATTTCTTATTTACATTTCAAATATTATCCCCTTTCCCGTTTTCCCGACCATAAGCCCCCTATCCCACTCCCTTCCCCTTCTTCTATAAGGATATTTCCCCTCCCCAACCACCTCCCCTTCCCGCCCCCCTGCCCCCGACATTCTCCTACACTGAGGGATCCAGCCTTGGCAGGATCAAGGGCTTCTCCTCCCACTGGTGCCCAACAAGGCCATTCTCTGCTACATATGCAGCCGGAGCCATGGGTCTATCCATGAATAGTCTTTGGGTTGTGGTTTAGTCCCTGGGAGCTCTGGTTGGTTGGTATTGTTGTACTTATGGGGTTGCAAGCCCCTTCAGCTCTTTCAATCCTTTCTCTAATTCCTCCAACAGGACCCCATTCTTAGTTCAATGGTTTGTTGCTAGCATTCGCCTCTGTATTTGACAAACTCTGACTGTGCCTCTCAGATAGAATTTTCTTTGAGAAATTTAAGAGCTCTCACTGTGTATCCCAAGTTGACCTTGAACTTGTGGTTCTCTTCTGCCCTTCCTATCTAATATCGGAGCTACAGGTGTGTGACGCCATACTCACCTCTAGGCTTTTGTTTTAATTCTCATTTTTCAAACACTCTAAGAACCACTTTACATAGTAATTCATTTCCTATTCATCAGTGTTTATATGAATCAAGGAAATTAACCCAGGGCCCTTCCAATCAGATGTTTACAACTCAGAAAGACTTAGGGTTTTCACTCTATGAATCAATATTAGATGTCAGAGCTCTAACTGGATGGAATATTTGGACAACGATTCCAAAATGTCTTGTGCATTTTCCATCAGTAAGTCCACCACGTCATTGAATATTGAGTATGATCTTCAGGAATTCAGAGTTTTTCCTTTGTAGCTACGTTCTTATGCCTAGATACCCTACAAAATACAGTAACTATTCAAATAAATACTTGTCAAAACTGTTCACATTTCATGTGTCAGTCAAAAAGGAATGCAAACACTCCCTATGGAAAAGAGCATGCAGGATCCCAAGTCCATGCTTTCTAAAAGCTAAGCGCTTTTGCTGGGGTATATATTTACACTTTGTGACATATATAATATATATTATATATATTACATATATATGAAAAATTATAGTTTTTGTAAAACGTTTATAAATGTGAGACCACTGTAGCTGTCTTCAGACACACCAGAAGAGGGCATCAGATCCCATTACAGATGGTTGTGAGCCACCATGGGGTTTCTGGGATTTGAACTCAGGACCTCTGGAAGAGCAGTCAGTGCTCTTAACCGCTGAGCCATCACTCTAGCCTGGAAAGCCTTTAAAATGTATACATTTTAAAATAATCTAGATTATCTATATGTTTTTCTATGTTTTTGGCTTTTGTAAACTAAAGACTATTTTATTTCTGTAATATTTTATTTAATTTTTCATACAGTATATTTTTCCATATTTTTACACACCCCATCTCCTCTCAGCTCTCTTCCACCTCTCTACTAACTCAAGTTCATGTTCTCTCTCTTTTTCTCCCTCAAAAAACACAAAAAACCAAACACAATGTTTATATATATATATTTATCAGAAAACAGAACTTGCTTCATGTTCTCTATGAAATATTTTTTTAAAATCTACCATCAATATAGAGCTGATGATCCATTTTGTAGTTTTATATTTGGGAGCTCTGAAAGGTCATTTTATTTTGCAATCATGTTTATAAGCAGCGGAAGGATAAACACAAAGGCCAGAAGAAAATGCTTTATAACGGACTTTTTAAAACATAGAGCATAGAACTCTACCATCATAGCAGAAAAGATACTACCCTTCACCTGCTCACCAGTTTCTTCCTTGGAAGTTAAAATAAATGTCGAAAATAATCACCAGAAGATATAAATTTTAATTAAAATATATTCATGTAATAGATAAGTATATTCAGATTGTGAATTGGGAAAGAACTGAAAATTTAACATTTAAAAGTTTTATCAAAAATAGATTCTTGTTTGATACAATACGTCTTAATCTCTGGTTCCGTCCCTGCCTCCCAGACACTCCCCTCTACTCCATACATAAGGCCGCTCCATTTTCTTCACAGAAAATAGCAAGCCTCCAAGAGAAAACAGCCAAACAGGACAAAAAACAGTAAGACAAGGCAGAAGTCCTCATGTTGAGGCTGGACAAGGCAACTAATAGGAGGGGAGGCTACAATCCACAGATCCAGAAAGGTTAGGTAGAGAGGAGAGTTACAAGGGGAAGAACGGGTTTCCCTCAGAAATGAATAAGGCGAGATTCTCCGCGTGCCTAGGTTCCCGTGTGTGTTGAAGAGAGAGAGGGGACAGGAACAGGAGACATATTGTGCGGGGCGGGGCAAGGGAGAGGATCTCAAGAGCAGGCAAAAGGGTCAGAGACTCACCCACTCCCACTGCTAGGAATCCCACAAAAGCACCAAGCTAACAGCCATAACATCTTACATCTTTCCAGAGGACCTGGTGCAGACATATGCTTACCATTTCAGTCTCTGGGAACCCACGTGATCCCTGTTTAGTTAATTCAGTGGACCATGTTCTCCTGGTTCCATGTTCTACTCCATAATCTCTAAATCCTACAATCTTTCTTACCTTCTATTCCCTTCTGCGGGGTTCCCCATCTCTGAGGGGAGGGACTTGATGGAGACCTCCAATAGGCCTCTCTCTCTCTCTCTCTCTCTCTCTCTCTCTCTCTCTCTCTCTCTCCTTCTCTCTCCTTTTCTCCTTCCTTCCCTCCCTCTCTCCCTATGTGGCTAGGAGTCTCTGCACCTGCTCCAATCTTCTACTGGAGAAAGCCTTTCTGATAATGATTGGGCTAGGCACTGATCTGTGAGTATAGCAAAGTATCCCTAAGTCTCTGAGGCATCCAACATCCAGTTCCTAGTCATTCAGGCAGTGTTCAGGATGAGCTCCTTCTTGAGGAGGAGGCCTCAAGTTAAATCAGACACTGATTGGCTTCACTCACAAGTTCTTTACCACAACTGGCCCAGCCCATCCTGCGAGCTGGACAGGCTGTAAGTTTGAGGTCTTGGGACTGGGTTGGTGTCTAGGATTCTCTTTGCATAGCTCACAGAGTACCTATTGTGACAGAGACTAGAATGTAGGAGTGAAGACTCCAAGCCTGCATCAGCTCAACTTCTCTGTGTTCAAATGAGCTGGCAGGAAATTGCCCTCGGGAATAGGCCCCCATTGTCAGATTTCATAAAGGAAGCTTCTGTCCTAGCATCAAACTTGGTAGCTCAGGGATCTGCATGGGACCACTTCAGCCAATCAACTTAATCAAAAGTAACCCAAGGCCTCCACTGGAAGCCTTGCCTCACTACAAAAGATAACAATTCAGACTCCAAATCCTCCATTAGTAGGAGTATTCAATAGTGTTACCCTCATAAAGGCCACACTTCTACTGCAGTAGGTTTCCGCATCAGCCACAAATGCCTCCCAAATCTGCCTACCTCTCCCTGAACTCTCTCCCTCTACCCACCCATGCACAATCTCTCCTGTTCCTGTCCCCTCCCCACCCCCACTAGGCACATGGAGAATCTAGTCTATTATTTTTTTCCAGGGAAACCTGTGCTGCTTCTTATGGCCTCCTCCTATTTACCTAACCTCTCTGGATCGATGGACTGTAGCCTGATTATAATTTACTTTACAGCTAATATTCACTTACAAGTGAGTACATACCATATTTGTTTTCCTGGTCCTCGGTTACCTCACTTGAGATAATATTTTTGAAGTTTCATCCATTTGCCTGCAAATTTTGTGATGTCATTTCTTTTTAACCACAGAGTAATACTCCATTTTATACATGTACCATATTTCATTTACTCTTCAGTTAAGGGGTGTCTACATTGTTTTCAGTTCCTGGAAATAATGATTGAAACTGCTATGAGCACTGTTAAGCAAGTGTCCTTGTAGTAGAAATAATCATCCTTTGGGTATATGTCCAAGACTAGTATAGCTGGGTCTTGAGGTAGTTTGATCCCCAGTTTTCTGGGGAACCAGTATTTTGATTTTTACAGGGGTTGCATAAGTTTGCATTTCCACCAACAATGTTGGACTGTCCCCCTTGTTCCACATCCTTAGCATCATGTGCTGTCTCTTGTATTGAAAATGTAACATTTTCTAGAAACCTAACTCATGTTTCAAATTTAATATTCATGTTCATATATTTTAGTGATTAAATAGGATTTTTATTCTTTGAGAATTCCATACAGTATATTTTTACTACATTCTTTTCTGTCTCTCAACTCCTCCTAGATCCTCCCTCATCTATACCCACCCAACTTCTTGTTCTTTTCCCTCTTAAAAACAAAACAACAAGAACAAGAGAAAATTACTAGACATTAAATTTGTGTGGGCTAACTATTGCAGAGCATGGGGCTCCACTCATGTCTGACCATTGAGTGGAGTTGATCAGTGGCCAGTGTCACTCCAACAAAGTCCACTTATTTTAGTTCTCCTAACAGCTATTTATTATTCTTGTTTGTCTTCCTGGCTGGGATAGGACTTTGTTATCACTCCCTTCTCCATCCTGGGATTTCATCTGATTTGAGCTTGTGTGGGTCTTGTACATATTACCCCAGTCTCTGCAGGTTCATGTGTGGATAGTATGTTTCCTAAATAATATGAATTTCAATTGACAGGTATGAAGACCTAAGCAGAGAAAACAACTCATGGTTTCCACTCATGAGAACTGCTATGGTTTGTACATGCTCAGCCCAGGGAGTGCCCCTATCAGGAGGTGTGACCCTATTGGAGTAGGTGTGGCTTTGTTAGAGTTGGTAGTCACAGCACTGTGGGTATAGGCTTTAAGTCCCTCCTCCTAGTTTTCTGGAAGCCAGTATTCTGCTAGCAGCCTTCAGATGAAGAGGTAGAACTCTCAGCTCCTCCTGTGCCATGCCTGCCTGGATGCTGCCATGTTCCCACCTTGATGATAACCAAGTGAACCTCTTATCCTGTAAGCCAGATGCAAATAAATGTTGTCCTTCTAAGAGTTGCCTTGGTCATGGTGTCTGTTCACCCCTAAGTAAGACAAGGACTGTTAAACAAGTCAAGTTACAGTGCTATAACAAAAATTGAGTTCTATCGTTTGATAATATCACCACCTAGCCTACAGACAACCTAAGGTTTGGACACTTGCCATTCACTAAATACTATGTGTTAATCTAAAATGTAGCTCTGTATCATGGTTCTACTCATGCTGCAAATTATGAGCAAATTATGATCTTGCATTCATGTTAGTAGTTGTCAACCTACTGTAGCACAAAATCACCTGAAAGGATTTTTAATTTGCAGTTAAATTCGGGCTATCATCTTCAATTTCTGATTGGGCAAATCTAGAACGTGGATAAAAGTGTGTTCCTGTTTTGAGGCATCTGCAGAGGCAGCGTAGCTAGTTTTCTAGGAATCCCGGAGGAAACTACTGCTTTACCGAATGTTTCTCTTCCTCTTCAGGGTGCTCTTCATCTTCCCTGGGAAAGGCTTGTTATGCATGACTTACGGTTTCTGCACCATGACTTCCGGTTTCTGCAGCAGTTCTTTGCGTGGCAAATGAGTATTGTCATGGTGCCTGGAGCTCAAATGCTCCTCTGTGCCTGAAAAGTGGAAAGGAAGGACATATAACATCTACCTAAATTGGTTTGAAAAGAACACTGGATGAAAATCATTTTGTTCTATCCGTGGCAGCCATGTTAAAGACGTACCTGCCTCCATCAAATTTCCCTCAGACTCAGCAAGCAATGGGTTTTTGTTTGTTTCCTTGGACTGTTTTAAACCTGGAGCACATATCGAGTCCCTATTGTCAAGATCTTAGGAACTAAAAAGTCAATGGACAAGCAACAGGAAATCTATGCCTCACAAATTCCCCAAGAGGAGCAATTCAAACAAGGTATCAGGCCCTATTGAATAATCGTAATAAACAGTTGGTTTCACGTGGGAGGATAAATCCTAAGTGAATATTTGTTAGTGTGGGCAGAAGCACTCTATCCATTTTGTACATCAGGATCCCAAAGCAAGTAACGTTTCTGCCACATCAGTCTTTTGACTTTCTTTTAATATTGAATAAATTTTCAATATGTTTAACAAGTTTATTGAAATACGGTTTCTTTATCATAGAATTCTCTGATTTTACGTACACACTGAGTTTAACCTTAACAGCTTTTGTTGTATTTATGGAGCTGTTTTGAAACATTCCCCCGGATGAACTTTCTAATTGTAACCGTCCCATCAAGATCACTTGTACTGGGTTAGAGTTACTCTGCATGTCTCTCTCTAGTCCCTAGTTATCTTCTGCATCCATTGGTTTGACTTTTCTGAGTATTTCATGTAGAAATAAATAAAATTCCCTGCTGTCAACTTTTTGCCAACCTATACAGATCTTGTCGATTGGCCCTGAGATCTAAGGACCTGAAGAAATGGGACTGACTATAGTCGGAAACTGTAAACAACCTTACTTCAATTCCTATGTACTATTATGTATACATGTATGAACAAAGAAAGCAATGATCCAAAGGAGGTTGTTTGAATTAAGGAAATCATGATTAGAAAGCTATGTAAATAAACTTAAGTAAGCACACACAAACTATTAACAGAGCACTCCCTTCCCAGTGAACTCTGTCAGGACAGACAATTGAAGCACATGTGCATGGACTAACTAGAGATTATATCTGGGACGGTGCAAAATATGTTGGGAGGCCATATCCAGTTTCAGGGTACATTAATCATATTGAGTTCTATAGATATGGCCTGTTGTCCAACAAGGCTAAAAGAACAGAATGGAAGTGATGAGGAATGTCAGTCTTACTAATTTTATATCTTAAGAGAGTCTTTGTTGAAAATTCATTAGGGTAAAAGAGGAAGTGTGAATTCAGAAACTTTAAAACGTAATTATCGTTGTCCTGCTGACAGACAATATGACACGTTGTTTGGGTCAGGGCTTTTGTGTTTTTTCCTGAAGTCTAGTTTATACTCAGACTTTTGTGGTAGCTGAAGGTTATCCTGAGTCAGTTTGGTAGGAGATGGGTTTTGGCAGAGTCCACATCAAATGGGGAGTCCCAAGTCTCTATTTCCCAATTGTGCTTCCTGGATCTGCCATAATAGTATCAAATACTATCAAATTGGAAAACAAAGCTTTTCCACCAGGTAGATCTGAATGTCAATCTTGTCTCTAATTAACTTTTCACAATCTCAAACAGAATTCCTGGGGATCGTGAAATCTCAGTTATGGCTTTACTACAATCTCAAATTTAAATCATAAAAAATTTTGCATACCGCAATGCCTAGGGGCTAATACCCCTCAACACTGGTGGAATTTTACAGTCTAGAAGAGCTGTTGGTCAGTCAGATATATTTTACGACTCTAATTTTGCCTCATCTCATTTTACGAGCTTTTAGTGTCAAAGTATTGCTTGGAAAAATACTGAAGATTAATAAATATCTGTTGATGCTACAATCCAAACATAAAAATTATAAATTAAAAAATTACCATTTAAATCTTTACTAATAGGTCCATAATAGGTATTTGAGGCAGAGGCAAGAAAGAAAGAAGGCCTTTTCCAGATTTAGTTGTCATAGCAGTCAGAGCTGAAGATTCACCTCATGTCTCTAATTATAAATGAAAGCCACACATTAAACAAAGGGACCAGGGAGTTCACACTTCCTTAATTAGGGGTTCACAGGGATGCTAGGTTTGGCCACACTGGCTTCATTTCCATTACTTCATGCTGACATTCTCTGTAACCTCACTGTAGGTAAGTTTTCTTCCCAGTCATGTACTTTGTGACAGGTTAGCAACAATTCCAACTTCATGCTCCATTTTCTCTGCCTCCTGAGGCAATTTCCTACCCTTGCACTTCGTTATTTCCTCAGCTTTGTCTCTCCGACCTGTAAGGTACTTCATGATGGGAGCTACACTTTGAATATCAACACTTCAATTGCTCTCCTGGCCAAATACTATCTATGTCACTTGCAGGGGAGGATTTTAATATATAGGTCATCATCTTACATTAAATAGCTGGTCAAGACTATGGACTGAGTTGTTTCAAAAATAAATCTCATCACACCTCACAGGCTTTTATCATCATGAAACTAAAAGTCCCCTGATCAGGTTTCTGATCAGGTCCCGGGTCTCCTCTTCCACCACTGCCTCGTTAGGTGTGATGGGAAATGTTGAACTGTGTGATACGCCCTAAATTGATGATGGCATTTAGAGTGCTATATCCTTCTGCAGAAGCCGCCTTCTCTACCTCTGGGATTCTCGCCTGTACTGTGCTCTGTGCTTCTTAAGCCAATCCTGCCTTCCTTGCTTCTGTTTGAGTGGTCTTTGCGATTCACTACCTTCCACCCCCTGACTCTCAGATGTCTTGGAATTCTATTTGTATGCTTAGAGTAACCTGGCTAGGACTCAGTTATACAGTACAGCTCACTGGTTCAAGGTTTTTTTTTATCTTAACTCATTTTAGAATTTGGGGGTGGGACCTATTTTGTCATGTGGTTGGCTTACCAGGAGTTCTTACCCTTAAGGAAAACTGATTGCCCTTCTCCTAGCAGGTATCAAATACAAATAGCAACTGATGATGGGATCACAGATACAGTTTCCTCTTTCTATACTAAAATTTTGTCTGACTTGAGCTTGCCAATGTCTTATGCATGCTATAGCAACCACTGTGAGGTCATATTTGCAACTGCCCTGTTTAGTCTAGAAAACATAACTTTCCTCATGCTATGTATCACTTCTGGTTTGCATAATCTTTCTGCCCTCTCTTCTGTGAAGATTCCAGAGCCATGAGGGAATTGTGTATGTCTGTTCTAGGACTGAGAGTATCCACATTCTGTTATTCTCTGTATTAGTTGTCAGCTACTGCAAGGAGAAGCATCAAGGAGGATTTTAATGCATATTTTTAATACTAAGGAAACTTCCCAAATTGTCATGACACAAAGATATCACCTTTGTAATCTAGTGAAGTTGACCAGGAAGAGAACCATAGTCTAGTGAAGGAATGTTCATGGAAGTGGAAGGCTAGCTGTATTTTGGAAAGATCTAAGCAGTACAGCTCTGCTAGGGAGTACAGAAGTCACTGAGAGTGAAAAGGAGAAAAATGAAATGTTTTTGAACCACCAATTCCAACCCCGTACAATCTATAGCCATACAAGGGGCAGCAGCCCTTGGACTCCTGAGGGTAGCAGAATGTAATGGGTAGCACCAAAGAGAATAATTATTGGTTTTCTTGTTTAAAAAGTGCTCTAGTGCTTAGAAGTATTGGGAGAATGACAAAGTACCTAGACCCTTCATCTTCCTCCTTTGCTGAGGCTAAAAGGAGAGAATAAATAACAGCTGGGAGAAAAGATCAATGAAGGCCTCGCCTGCAATAACAGATGGACAGTACCAGGCCAAGGGAAACTATAAATGCTACAGAACCTCATTCCTCATCCTTTGAACTGAAGGTCTCCTCTGACCAGACCATTAAAGATCAACTGCAGCTCTTCCCTTGAGCACAGGTGCTTGCTTTACTTATCGTCCTGCCCAGCAAGCTAGCAGGGCACTGAACGCTTGTCTGCAGACATATTGCAGGCTTTCTCTGAGGGATAATCCATAAACTTCATAAAAGTTACATTTATCTATCAAGACCCACAAAGTTCATATTATCCACAGTAGGGTATTTACTTCTCCTTCTTCCATTAGGAATAGCATCAAACGTAGTGAGCCTGGCCAGGACCAAGGTGCCCAGGACACACATCCAATTGTTTTCCTGCCTCTCAATAGTGATGGATGGAGGTAACTGAGTTTTTCATCCAGGACTACCACACTCCTTTAGATTGTGCTGTAAGAGGACAGGTCTTCTGCCACTGCAGTTTCCTGAGCATGATGGAGTGAGGTCATTTTCAGCTGTGTCCTGGAGCCCCTTGGAATCTGTCTTGGAGAAAGAGATTCATAGATAATGGCAACGAACACAGGGGTGGGGGAGGTCTTAATTTTACGCTTCTATTCCTGTATATGCTTTTCTATAAAAGAGACAACATTGTGTTTGGTTGTGGTGGCACAGGGCTTTTTGACTGAGTATCTTCCTTATAAAAATAATAGTGTTAGTTCTTGGGATATCTTGGGATATCCAAGCTAATGTTCACTGTCAACTTGCCTGGTGCTTAGAATATCCTACATCATACAACACAAGATAACTTAACACAACATAACCTAACCTAACATAACATAGCATAAAAAATAATGTAATTAAACCTAACAACACAACATAAACAGGATAAAATATAAACATAACACAATACAACACAATATAACTTGAATATAACATTAAACATTTAAACATCACAACATAGCATAAACATACTGTTATATAACATAAACCTATACTTAAAGGGAAGTGAAGATTTACCCTGAGTAAACCTATACCTCCTGAATAAAAAGGACGGAAGGATCAGGAAAGTTCAACAATGTCAACATGCATTACTGATGCACATCTGTGAACACTGTGATGAGAAGTCTTAGGCATCCTGCCTTCACGGCTTCTTCACCATGATGTATGCTCATCCAATCAGGATTCCCAGAGTCCAGCCTGGTGTCACAGGGTAAACTGCACTAGGCAGCAAAAAAGGGAGAAAATAGCGTTCTCTATTGTAGTCAAAGCTGCAGCTTTGCTGTTGGCAATTTCTATCTTCAATTGCATGGCCAAAAGCTGCTTACTTTTACAATTTCTACCTTCTTTCACTCTTTACCTGCTGTGGCCAAAAGTCACTGGCTTCTGGCAATTAACTCCTGTTGATAGCAGCAGGGGCCCTCACTGGCCAGAAGAGAGGGTTGTAGTTCATTCACTCTTCATAATCCAGAGAGAAAGGATGAAAAGGAGAAAGTCAAGCACACACACTCAGAGACACAGACAAACAGACAAACATTATATACATATATTATATATATATATATATATATATATATATATATATATATTATAACAAACAGATATACACGTGGTCCCTAATGGAGAAGTTAGAGAAAGGACTGAAGTAGTTGAGGAGGTTTGCAACCCTGTAGGATGAACAACAATGTCAAGCAACCAGACACCCCAGAGGTCCCAGGGACTAAACAACCAACTAAAGAGTACACATGGAGCAACCCATGGCTCCAGCTGCATATGTAGCAGAGGAGAGGCCCTTGGTCCTGTGAAGGCTCAATACTCCAGTGTAGGGGAATGGCAGGGCAGGGAGGCAGGAGGGAGTGGGTGGATAGGTGGGTGGGGGCAGCATCCTCATGGAGGCAGGGGGTCTGGAAATGTGATAGGGAGTTTCCAGAGGTGAAACTGGGAAAGGGGATAACATTTGAAATTTAAATGAAGAAAATAAAGAATATATATATGATGGATGGTGCAGAGCCGCAAAAACCACACTTTACTTCTTTTCTCTTGTAATTTTTTATCATTGTTATTATTGTTGTTGTTGTTGTTATTAGACAAAAGTTGTTTTTTTATAAAATTACCTCATAGATAAAATGTTTCACAAAAGGGAAGCTACAGAAGGATGCCAAAAGTAAATTCAAAGCAGTTTCATTCTGTAAGCTCATTATAAGTTCAACTAACAGTTTCACATGGCCTTGCTTTATCATAGTGCACACCTGTGGTTTTATCCTTGGACTTGACCTAGCATGAATATTTTTCCTTGATCACAATTATGTCCCAACCTTGTTTCTCTGCTTAGGGAAATTAATAAAAGCTCATTGTATACTGTATCATGTAATCTTTTCTTTTAAAACTATTCTATGAGGCAGGGGCATATTTTGTTCTTGATTCTAATTTCATTACACCTTTCTCGCAAAACAACTAAAGTCATCTCCTTAAACTTTCTTCCTAAAATTATTTGAACCAAGTTAGAAATTCTATAAGGTCATTAATTCATCTAAACATCATTAATTCATGAATGTTCATTTCCATGTTGAGCTGCAGGAAATTTGCCAACAGGGTGGGCTGATGGCCAAGAATCATTAGGCTATGTGAGAATGACAGGAAAGGCATGTCATCAGTAAGAAGCAATTCTGGGGTCAAGCCATTGGGGCTGTGACTCTCCAGAGTGCACCCATAGCAACCATGAAAAACGGTGGACAATCTCCAGAAAACTCATTTGCTTGCCATAGCCTAAATGGCTTCTATCAATGATCAAAACAATTTCTTTCTCCATTTAGCTTCTTTCAGTAACTATTTTAACACCAAAACAAGAAAACTCACTAACTCATTATTTGATCTCTAAGTTGTTTAACATCTTACTATGAGCATAATTTAAAACGTGCAATTCTCTATGTCATAGAGAGCTACAAATAAAAAGCACTGTGTTAAATATGAAGTGCTGAGAAGGTGTTCGTTCAGCTAGCTGTCATTTGGCATACTCTAGTTTTTAAGCAAAGGCTATTCTTATTTAGCTCTCTCCTAACTGGCTATCACATAAGATGATTTCAGTAAACACAGGTTACTTTCCTTGGCCATATTTTTAATTTATTTTATTTTTTGAATTTATAATGCAATTGTATCATCACTATTTCCCTTTCTTCCTTGTGTCATCCCTGAAGGGGTGGTTCTAATGCTCTGATTGGGAATCTGCCTGAGAACTCTGAAGGTCCTGTTCCCTATTGGTTCTTGATTGATCAATAAAGATGCCAGCAGCTAACGACAAGGTGAAAGATGCAAGACTTCCAATTTTCTGCAGTCAGGCTAGTATATGGAGGAGAGGAGAAAAGACTCTTCAGTCTTCAGAAGTAGAAGGAGCTACCAGCCATGTGAAATCTAGGGTGGAGTGGCCATTGGCTGCTTCCCCAATGGGGCCTTGGGTAGCAGGCAGGAAATTAGAAACCTAACTATGCTGACGGCAGATTTAGGGTCTTGAGCTGGGAATGAAAGTAACTGAGCAACCAAACTGAGCAACCAAGGAAAGGGCAGAAGTAGAGGTGCTGAGCTGGGAGTGAGGATAAGGGCATGTCAGCCACTGGATGCTTAGAAGTGCCCGGCCATTGAGCTAAAGCATATCAAAAATAAGCTAATGTGTGTGTGTGTGTCTTTCATCTGCAGAAACAAGGGAATCTGGGTGGGGCTGGTAGGGTGGTCCACCTGGAGCTTAAAACAATGTAGTAGGAACTTCACACTACACATCCTATACACTCTTCCTTGCTCTCTTTCAAGCTTATGGCCTCTGTTTTCATTAATTGTTATATGTAATGTGTGTATGTATATATACATGCATTTCTAAATATATGAGTATATCCTAGTTAGTTTATATAATTTTATTTGTACGTACGTTTTCACTGATGACCATTTGGCCAGTTTGTGTACTCATCCCTTAGTTGCCTATAGCTCTTTACGTAAAATCGAGGTCTTGTACTCATTCTGTTTTCTACTTAGACATGTCTACTCTTGTGGTTGTCCTTGTTTACCTCATGTTGAGGCTACGGTGTTAGAGAGACTTTATGGGTGTAGAAACCATTATTAAGAGACAAAATCTCAGAGCAAACTCCCTGACTCTCTGGCTCTTGTAATCTTTATGTCCCATCTTCTGCAACATTCCCATCTCTTCATGTCCTGCAAACAACTTTTAAAGGAAATATTTCTAGAGGCAGTCACCATGATCTATAAAAAGCAGAACTCGGAAAGAGGGAATCACTAAGTGGGAACGTCATTGTGGGCAAATTTCTCAGAAGACCAGTTTATCCTAAAGACATAGAACAAACCTAAGTGTCGTCACTGTTTAAGTAAGGTGACGTTTTGATATTTCATTATAATTTACAGTTAAGATCACATTTTTGTCCTGTACATATCTATTGCTCAAATGTAAATATTAGTAAAATGTATAAATATAGTACTATTTGCTCACTTGGAAGCCAGAATTTTTCTCTATAAGAGCATGTTCTAAGTGCTAAGTCATTTTTACATTAATCTGAAGTGCTCTCACAAGGAAACACACACACACACACACACACACACACAGACACACACACACACACACAACCACAAGGACCAGCACTACCACCACACATACCCTAGATATTGGACTCATATAGGTCTGAATCCTGTCACCTGTCTGTCAAAGTCACAAGTCTTTCGTTGAGCTATTTGAACCTGAACTCAACATTAGTGACTGTACATGAGCTTGTAAAACACAGGAAGTCATATAATCCGAGCAAAATCCATATAGCTATGAGTTAGAGAAATTACAAGCAATAGATATCACTTACAAAATCTTCTTCCTTGGTGACAGGATAGTGGTAGAGAGCCATTACCATTTTGTCCTTCAGAGAAGTTTTAGAAAGCACTGGGAAGACTCAGCCTGAATAATAGAACTAAGAATAAAACTGGAGCAGCAAACAGTAGGTTCATTACAATAACAGCATGGTGTTCCTGAAACTCTAAGCAGGGAATCCTAGATTGTATTCAGTGCTAACTGTGCATATTACTGGAATTACAATACAATTAGGTTGCCACTGTAGCAAATGTCTCCAGTCACTGTGCTGGGTACCTAGTCAGTTCAGCTTTTGACTGATTTCTGTGGTAGCCCGTACAAACTCAATAGAAGAAGAAAACACTCCTTGGGGCATTATGCTGGATTATGCTACAAATTCACATTTCTGTTTCTTCTTTTTTTTTAAAAAAAGTATTCTTTAACTGGGGTTTCATCCAATGGTGCCTTATAAGAAAATGTCAGCAAGGGTAGAAGTTAAAGAGCCCTACTTACACTATTCTTTATAAAATTGGGTGGGTAGGCAGAGGCAGGCAGATCTCTGTGAGTTTGAAGCCAGCCTAATTTACATAGTGAGGTGCAGAACAGCCAGGGATAGGTAGAAAGATCCTGTCAAAATAAAGCTAAACAAAACAAAACAAAAAAGGGGAAAAACTATCATTTATAAATCAGTTGTCTTGTGAGTAAATAAAATCCAACCATTTGCATAGAAGGAGAGCGTGTTGCATCTGCTCCAAAAAGGAACATTTAAAGTAGAAGTTACAAAGTACTGAAATAAAGTACACTACAGTCTGACCTAACTCCTCCCCCTCCCCCAAAGATTTACTACAGTGCCAATAATTTAATGCTGTGTTCTAAACTGATTTCTTTACACAGTGGTGCACAACAACAACAACAGCAACAACAGAAACCTCTGAGATAAAGATTTCCTTTTTCTAATTCCAACAAAAATGGAAAGGTTTCCCTCTTCGTACATTAACTCTTATATTACATACTTCTAGCAAACTACCCATCTTACTCACATATTCTGGATTTCATGTTCTTGTAGCTTTGACCTTCGTTTTTTTCTGTTCCCAGTAATTCTGATGTGTGTCATCAGCTTCAGTCCTCAGCTCTATTGCTGGAGCAGTACCTGTCAGTAAAAATGTTAGATGCCTTCAGCCTCCGATCTACCACCTTTCTCTGCCTGCCCTTTAATGATGGAGCTCCTTGGGGCTCAATTTGAACTCTCCTAATTCTATCCTTCTTGTCTAGGCAAATTTATTTCTCCTCAAAGTTAAATTACCATCCATTTTGATGACTCAAAATTTATGTGTTCAACCTAGACATCTCTTTTAACCATAGAATCTTACATATGACTATTGCTTTGGTAATACTATTTTAATATCTCGAAGACACTTAAAAGTCAGTGAGTGACCAATGGAAATCCCAGAGCATCCCATACATCAAACCAAATGACCACCAGTGGTCCTTAAGTTATAAAAACTCATTTTTACTCATCAACTGTCTTGTCCTAAATATGTGAAAGTATTTTTGATTGGCCTTTCTATATCTAACTTTTCTAAGGTGAACGTCTAGCCTATTTCATAATTTCAATTTCAAGTACAGTTGACCATTGCATCTTGTATTAAACATTTACTGTTCTAATTATATCGCTTCCAACTTTATAATATTAATTTATGCCACACAGACGTCACAATCTTTGTAAATGCATTTATGACTTCATGGATTTGAGATTTTAAAAACAAAACAAAACAAAATGAGACAACAGCAAGTGTTTAAGCCATGTTACATTGCCCTTCAAATACAGTGCAGCCTCCAAGTTGGCTTTGTACACTGCATCGTCAAACAGAATCCTCCCCTCTGTGCATTGCTAGTGAAACTCTTCCTTCTTGAATATGACACTTTCTCCAGCTTGTAATTCCCTCTAAGGTCTTCATATCTATGGGGTTGCTCCTTCTCTTCTCTTTGTACACTGAGCATCATTATTCTTCTGGGATCATTATACATGTTGCTTCTTCAGAGAAGTCAACTCTGGACCAACTGATAACCCCTCACTAATTTGAAGGGCACCTTGTACTCCATCTTTATAAAGAATATTTTTATAAATTATTCTTCAAATACCTCAAATTCTGTCTTGGTCATTAACTGTAGAGTTTATGAAAGATAAACTTTACACAAAACTGCTAAGAATTTTGTCTTCCATTCTTTATGCCAGGTAAAATATTTCTTTTTCTCTACTCTTTATAGGTCTAGCTTTATCTCACACACATCTATATTCAGATTTCTAATCTCCAGTTCTTCAGAATATTAGGTTATTTGCAAATGATATCATTGCAGATTTAATTAGTTAAGATGCTGAGTCATACTTAACTAAGGTGGTTCTTAAGACAACATGATTTATATACTTAAAAGGAGATAAGAGAGGCTATGACTGGAAAGTTTAAATAAAGGAAGAGACAAATTGAGGTGATCTAGCTAAAAGTGGAGATGCAGAAAGATAGATGGACACTTCCAGAGAAAGATGGTGCTTACTAGAGTTTCAGAGGGAACAAGGCACTGTTAACCATTGATTTTGAGTCTTCCACAACTGTGAGAATAACTGCCTTTTACTTAAGTATTTTGTAGTGCTGGTTTATTACAGCACCCTAGAAAATCAGTATAGCTTCTATCCAAGTCCTCATGCCTTCTTTATTATTATTGTTATTGTTGTTGTTATTGTTATTATTATTAATTATTTTTTATTTAGATTCCCATTCTGAATGTTTCCCCTTCCCAGTCTCCCTCAAAGTTCTCATGTGCAGTGCATTCTTCTACTCTGTGAACATAATATATACTTGATAATAAATAATAATATGACATTGATATATTCTGGATATACAAAGAATTTATCACCATTAAGGAAAACAAGCAAACAAAAAATTGTTGTAAAAAAGTACCTGACCCCCAAATCTTGCCTTTAGGTCTTTAAGAATATTTAAGTACAAATACTTAAAGAAGTAGGATGCGTTATAGTCACAAACCAAAGTCTACTGAAATGTCTTCATAGAATAAGCAAACTACAGATTCTACAATCAATGGTATACTATTGAAAAATAAATTGTACAGTGATACACAAATAATATCTACCAATCTTGAGAGGTCTCCTAAGAAATAAAATCCTTAAGAATGGAAAAGTTTCGGTTTCCCAGGGAAGCAGATTGCGCTCCTAGGAGAGAACTACTGACAGTGTGCTGATAGCCATTGATGGCTCTAACAAAGGGAGAATAAGCTCAGAGCTCAGTCAGTTCCTGGGACATTTGGCTCAGGGAAACAAAGAGGCCATAGCTGAGCACATTCCTGGAATTTCCTCAAGGTCTCACCAAATATAACATATAACATAGCAGCCAATCAGAAACTGACCCATGTAACTTCCACAGCACCCACCAATGGCATTTTAGATTACCTAATCTTTGCTAAAACTCCCTTAGTTTTCTATAAAAAAGGTTTTCATGCCTTTGTCTGGGGTCTCCATTTTGAGGAATGGTAGATCCCTGTAGGCTGGATTTCTGTAGAATAAAAGCTCTTTGCTTTTACATACTATTTGAGTCTGGGATGTTCTTCATCAATATTTGAACCCTCGCAATCTCAAATGCATTACTGTAAGTGAAAGAAACTCGACTCAAAAACATATGTACCATCCATTCACTCTGGCCATGACAATCTAGAAACAACAAAAATGGAAGAGGGAAGAAAAGTATCACTGTAGTAGTGAAAACAGCATTTGAACATGAAAGTTAAACACAATAAATATTCTTAAACTTTCTTTGTTTTTGTTTTTTGTTGTTTGTTCATTGTTTGTTGTTGTAGCTGTTCTTATTTATTTATTTATTTATTTATCTATTTATTTATTTATTGGTGTTCTGGTTGTGGCTTGGTTGTTGAGAAGCAAATCATTTGCCTGTGGACCTTAAAAACTATGTATAATTTTAAGTTTTATGAAATGAAAGGACATAGCACCAAACTAAATATAGGGGGAGATAACTTTTGAAACTAAAATAATCTGTGTGGTTTATGTTGCTTCTCTTCTTTGTGAGAAAATGCCTCATTTTTTTTAATAGCAGTTCATAATTTTCAAAGACATCATCAGTACTATATCCATCCTAAAATAAAAATCTGCTATGTGGAGATGGTTTCTACCGTCATCTGCCACTACATATTCCATGAAGAAGAACATTTTGTTTGGATTTGTTTATGTGCCTAAGGTCTCTTTCATTCCTTAAGACTAACCCAGAGCTAGCCCTGAACAGCAGCAGCTGGAAGTCATTGGTTTATAATAGTGGCTTCCCATTCTGTAGCCTCAGCAAAGGGAGTGGCTTGGTCCAGTCCAGTTTCTAATGAACAGTTGTCCCCATTTTAAGGGTTTTGCTAATTGTTATCCCGCTGTCAGATTTAGTGGATCCCTAAGAGAGAATGAACCCCAGAGGCTGAAAAACCCCACAGGTTGGTGTTGAATTTAACAATTTAAAATGCTTGTTGCTGCTGGTCTCACTGATTCTCCACTGGCTTTGGGACATGAGGAGTATCTCACCATGGTTGGGTAGGTAGATAGTAGTATAACAACCCCTCCTTCCAGTATGCCTTCTGGCCAGCCAGTAAATGCATTTTAGAACCATTAACGCAACACCTACCTGTCCTACAGCAAACCACAAAGAAAACAGTTTGGGAACAATCTTTCTTATTTAAATATCCATAAAATGTGCAAATTCTGGCTTTAATTTTTCTGCTAGTCAATCTGGTTGGCCTATAGTTGGAGCAAACAAATCTTAATTACTCTAGTGTGGACTGGTATTCTCTCAGGCAATCACCAGACTTGGCTTCTAAATCATTCTTCCTTTTAATATAGTTTGATAGATCCAATTACTAATTTGCCACTACCACTAAGGAAAACAGACTGTTTTTCAAGGATTCCAGGGTAACACTATCTTACTTAGGTCACCATGACCTAATATTTAGTTACTGGCTTGGCAAGAAGACTTACTCAATTCTCTCACAGCCCCTACACTAATAAGATTCACAAAGCTAATCCTTTCTAAAAATTCAAATGTAAGATTGCAGTATAATAAAAATAAAATAAAATAACTTGTAAATATTTGATTGACACTAGTCTTGATGATTTTTTTTGCTTCCACTAGTAGCCCTTCCAGTGGTAAAGATATTGAAGTAGCAGACCCTTGCATGGGGTAAAGCGATGTTCCCTTCATGGTTATGTCCTGCATCACTCAGTAAGAGTGTAAGAAACAAATCTATTTGGATTTAAACTTCTGCTTCCTTAAAGCTAAGAAGAAAGCACAATTAATACTATTTGTTTGAATATGGCTTTTCTAAGCAAATTCACTTAAAAAGTAAGTCTTGGCACAGAGGAGGCAGCTTGGTCAGTAGTGTAATCATCACATAGCTGGGAGAGCCCAAGTTTGGTCTTCAGTATCCACATCAAAAAGCTGGCTGCAGTAGTGTACACCTGTGTTGCAATGAAAAGAGCAGAGAGGAGCACCGTGGTGGTGGTGGTGATTGTGGTGATGGTGGTAATAGTGGTGGTGGTGGTGGTGGTGGTGGTGGTGGTGGTGATAGTGGTGGTGGTGGTGGTGGTGGTGGTGGTGGTGGTGGTGGTGGTGGTGGTGGTGGTGATGGTGGTAGTAGTGGTGGTGGTGGTGGTGGTGGTGATAGTGGTGGTGGTGATGGTGGTGGTGGTAGGTGATGGTGGGGTGGTGGTAGTGGTGGTGGTGGTGGTGATGGTGGTGGTGGTGATGATGGTGATCATGATGGTGGTGGTGGTGGTGGTGGTGGTGATGGTGGTGGTGGTGGTGGTGGTGGTGGTGATGGTGGTGGTGGTGGTGGTGGTGGTGGTGGTGGTGATGGTGGTGGTGGTGATGGTGGTGGTGGTGGTGGTGGTGTCTTCCCTCGTAATTAATCTAGCTGGACCCACCACCTTCAGGCTACTTAGAAACACTATCTCACAAAATAAGTTGGAGAGAAGTTGAAAGGCACTCGATATTAACCTGTATCCTCCATGAGAATAGGAGCATCTGTTCTTAAGCATGTGTATATACAGAAAGGGGTAGGAGCTTCCACAGTACAGCCAAGTAATACCTTTTCTTCCTGCTGTTAAAGACAGCAGTAACATCCCTGCAAACCTCTCTAGCATCCCCTTTAAACATGAATACAACTTCTGACCACCCGTGTAACTCTTCCAAAGAAAAGTAGAGCTCAACTAAATGATAATAATAAAAATGTATTCTCAGTGTGTGTGTGTGTGTGTGTGTGTGTGTGTCTATGTGTGTGTGTGTTTGTGTAAAAGTATAAAAGGAAATGGTAAAAAAAAAAACCCTAGTAATTAACATCATAGGGTTCAGAATTTTAATAGACATCATTCAAAAAGTAAATGCTAGCAGTGAACACTTTCAACAAAAGTTCTTGGAAATTAAAAATAAAAAAATAATTTTAATGTGTTGAAATAAAAGTTGAAGTGATATTTCAGAAAGTAAGAGTGCTAGGTAGACATTAAAATAAAACCACGACTTACTTAAACAAACACCTGCTGGAGTTTGGGATGAATGGCCTGTAAGTACAAACCAAATTATAAATTTTAGAAAGAAGTGAGTAGTCATTATGTGCAAATCAGCATACTAGTATCTCTTTATAACCATTACACGATTATTACTCGGTAAAGAGGACCAGGAACTGCTTATTATTTAATTCATGGTGGTGATAAAAATTTTTGTGGGAGCTCATGTAAGAACACAAAGTGTTCTTATTAGTAACTTGATAGTATCTAAAATTGATGGAATGGAAAACAGCAACATAAATAAATTTTTAAATTAAAGAGAGATCTACCGGAACAGAGAGTTGGCAGACTTTGTATCGGGTGTGCTGATGAGTAGGAATGAGACTTTGTGGAGGAAGCCATGTGTCGTTTAACTGATGGGGTTCATCTGGTTTCCAGCACAAACTGAGCAAATCCTTCACTGAAGATCATCTGGTCCATGACACACTGAGGAATGATACCCCAGATTCAAATAGTGTGTAGATACAAAGAGTTTCATTCTGCAGAAGTCCAGCATGCTGGTCTCCCATTACCAGGACAGAGAGACAACCAAGAGGGTTCACTGACCTGATTTAAAGCACATTGGGCGATTCTAGGATAGGTGACCTTTATCTTACTCCAGCTCTAGGGACATTCTATAACCAGGACATGGGGGCTGGAAACTGTTGCTGAAGAAGTAGCTGAGGAAGTCTGGAAACTGCTGACTCATTGTCCTTGCCTCAGGCCATGTGGCGGGACAGCCTCTGAGGCCTGGACTTCCTTAGACCTGCCCAGTTCTTGGGAACAGAAATTTAGGTCTGAACTGCCAATTTGAAGCCTGTCCTGGAGTCAGCCTGTCTCACTACAATGTAACTTAATTCTAGCACTATCTACCTTAATGCTCTAAGGGCTGGCCCTCATTTCACATAGCAATCCCAAACAAAAACACAGAATATAACCTCTTCTAAGGCTCAACTAGTTTGCCAGGATGACTCATGTAATTTAGAGACATAAAGAATATTGTGAAGAAAGAAGAAACAGCAGTCAGATGGGGAAAAAATGTATCCACAGATGAGGAATGAGAATGGTTTAGGGATTTCATCCCTCTGGGAAAGTCCACAAACTCAGAGCCCATGATTTCTTCAAATGTGTTCTTTTGTATGTCTTTGTGTGTTTGTTTGTTTGTGGGGGCTTCCTTACCTGGGTCTAACTGTACAGCTTTTTCTTTTACGCTTGATCTTAGCCAAAGTCGAGAAGCAACAGCTTTTTCTTTTAAGATTTAAAAAAAAATGCCAATTTTAAAGAGAAGTTCATTGAGACACATATTTTTTTCAAGGGGAGATGAAATATTTCACCCTGCATGGAAGCTAGTTAGGCTCAGGAGGTAAATAACTTGATAGCTTCAGGAAGTCTCTGAAACTAACCAGATTCACTACTTTCCTTCCCTATGGATATGTAAGCAGTAAGGACTGCTGAGAGACACTCCCCAACAAGCCTAGCTGATTGGCAGTCACAGAAAGCTTGAGCTGCCTGAAAGAGACACCCTGCAACCTACTGGGCTGCCTCATGCAGGAACTCCAGGCTTGTAGCTCTGGATCTCCTCACCTATACCAGGTTGGACTTTTGGTGATGCTGCTCTCTTTGAGGCACTCCTGTAAGCAACCCCTCATCTACACTTCTCTAAGTAGCACAAAAGAAACTCATTGGTTTACCAAGTTGGACTCGCTGGCATCAGGACTTTGGTTGTCATTGGTTCCCTATCTGGCATGATTAAACACTGCTTCTGCTCTCCAGGTACAGTGTTGCACAAAACCTTGTTCTTGTGCAATCAGCTTTACTTTTAGCCTCTCACTTCCCTGGAGAGGAAATTAGAGCATCGGTTGGAAATTGGTCTTCACTTTGGCTCTTCTAGTTGTCTGCCCCTATCTTGAAGCCATCTAGAAACCTACACCCATGAGACATTTTATCAGCATCCACAAAAACACGTGTCACTTTTGGATAGCTCAAAGCTTTTAGGAGCCGTGTTTCAGGAACTAGGGACAGAGCCCAAATATGTATTTCAAATTATATCACACTGCCACAATTTATATGAGCTGTTAATATGTAAGGACCTGTTCTACAATTAATAACATCAAAAATATTCCCCGCAAACTTTAGATCATCATACATTGGCAGACTTATTGAAGATTGTATATTGCAAACCTCTATAGTTGATGCCCGTGATCAGGTTAGTTCCGAAAACAGTCAGCTCCTCGATATATAACTCAAATACCTGGCTGACATGAGAACTCTGCTTCAGGATTCAGTGACCTTTACTTTGGACACATGTCCCTAAATATACAACCCCTCTCAATGGCTCCAACCTGCACTGCTTTCCCTCCGTTCATTTAACTTGTCAAATTTATGCCTTGCTTTCGAATTAATGGATGTTTGCAATTTCTTGCATCAGTTTTCTCAAAATGAGCCAATCGCATAAGGTCATAAAAGCAGGTTTGTCATAAAATGCCTCTGATGAACACGAGCGGTTCTGTAGTACAAAAAGTCTTTCAGAGCAGAGTCACCCAGAAACATGGGCATACAGAGCTTGGATTTTATGGTCCATATCAATATTTTACTGTGGTTACAAATCTAGTGCAGATGCCAATATAGTTTATGTTGCCAAATGGTTCTTTTATTTCGCAGCACATGGTGTGTGTTCTATTTAGCGTCGAACACATCTGCTAGAACATTTTTTTTCTTTTCTCTCTCCTTGCATTTGTGTGTGTGTGTGTGTGTGTGTGTGTTGTGTGTGTGTTTGCAATTCTAGTTCCTCCAAAAATGCAAACGCGTACCTCAGCCCAATGCATGTTTTATGACTTATAAACATTGTTAAGCGATGCCATTCTAAACATTTGTGGGCTAGGAAATTACTGCTTTGGGAAAGGTATTTTTAGTGGCAAAAGTACTTTTCATCAATCTCAATTCTCCAGGTTTAAAAAACCTAAGCCGAGCAAGACGACTCCGCAGGCAGCTGGGCTTCAGAGTCCTTTGGGAGTGTGCAAATCGAGCAAGGGCAGGAGAAAGCAGGTGTTCTGTGCAATCCCGTTCCACTGGCTTCCCACTTACCCTTCTTACTGCACCTTAGACTCTTTCACCAGCTTGGCAGACAGTGCGTCAGAGGCAGGGGTGGAGAGACGGAGGAGCCGGAGTTATAGCTCTTCATGCCAATGAAAACTAGGAGGTGTGTTGTTTTCCAGAGCCTCTGCCAGTCCTCCACCTCCAGCGTCACCCAGCCTGTCTTCCCTACTGAGTTGAATCAACATTTTCTGAAGCAGTGATCAATGAGGGGTGTTGCTTGGAGAGGAACTGAATGATTTCGCACAGCGGGGAGATTCCAGATCGACAAGTGAGAACCGGAAGGAGAAAACAGACTTACGGTGGCTTTTCTAGCCGTCTCCCCCCACCCCCATTTCAGTAAGAAAGGTGCGTAATGGGAAGAGACGGAGAGAGATACTCTCATCCCTTCATCAACTTTGGTGGTATTTGCATTTTAGATTTGGGTAGATTAGCATATAAAGCTACAACAGCTGAACTGACAGGCAGACCCCCCCCCCCGTAAATGATAAAACAAATCACTGGACAGGCTGCCCCCCCCCCCGTCCCCCAACACACCTTTTTTTTTTTTTAAAATCTGGTTATAAGTTTCTTGGTTACTTCTACATCTTCTTAAGCCACTTTACATGCAGGAACTTAGCAGCCCCTACTGTTTTAACTGACACGCTGGAAACTTAGTTTTGTCTTAACCATGTTCCTTTATTTATGATAGAGAATACCATTAGGAACAAAGCTTTGTCCTGCGATGAAGGCTGAATTCTTTCTAAAATCAGCTCTTCCCTGCTTGAGTAAGAAGTATAGATCACTGTTTAGTGTCTAATAATTGTCAGCTGTCCTAAGAATAGGGGCGGGTAAGTGGGGATCCTTCAGACTGATTTAATATGGTGATTATTGTAGTGGGCTAGGTCCAGTCACTGTTGTAGAAGGAAAGGAACTGATGGGCAGACAGTGAAAACACCTTTCAGACAAAAGAAGGAAAAGAACCTTACTGAGTCCATTAACAGCTTCAAGAATACCACTACCTGCAATGTACTGTGGGTGTCCATGTGTACATGCATGTGTTGTGTGTGCATGCGTGCGCGTGCATGTGTGCGCACACATATGCATTTGAAAGAAATAATTTTATCACAAGTTTTTGGGGCTAGATTCTTTGTGTGCAGGTTATACCATGTGGAGAACCATAGTCCAGACTGGATGGACTACATTTCTGTGAAGTTAGTGTGAGCTGTTATCCATTTATCAATATCCAGTTGTGTGATCTCTGCCATGCTAAAACTTCCAAGGAAATCAGGGTCATGTAAATAGTGGCAGTCCTGGTCAGAGTGTGTGTCACGGGGCATCTGGTGTGGCGTCACAGCCTTCTTTGACTTGAACTTGACTGTGCATGTCCTTAGCAGGACTGGCTGCATTTGTGTCAGTGACAGTCTCTCCACTTCTCCCACGGACAGAGTAACAAACCCAATCTTGAAAAACTGGTTGGAAATCATTCTTTTTGTAACTGCTCCCAAGCGAGCGGGTACAAAGCATTGGCCCTACCTCTCATTTATATGTCTTTTGTATTTGAGTTCCATGGGGTGGCACAACAAAAGAACCATACTTTGGAGCGTTTTTTCATCGAATGCCCTTGTTGTTTGGTTCATGGAGCCCAGAGTAGCTTTCTTCATTGGCAGGGTTGAAAGCCTTGTTGAAGCATCACCTAGAGATGGCACAGTTGAACCCCGGGAAGCACAGGCTTGACAAAACAAGGTAAAAATACAGGAAATCAAGTGCAAGAAGTAAACAGAGGCCTGGGAGTGGTTTAAGTATGGGCAGGCAACAGGACAACTATGACATTCTTATCATCCAGCAATCTTGATCTGTTATGTTTTTCTGCAAGAGGAGGGGGAAGGAGGAGGAGGAAGAGGGGAGGGGGGGGGGGAAGGGAAGGGGGAGGGGAGGAGAGGAGACAGCAGCCATCTTAGAAATTCCCAATGTATATTACTTAGTCACTGCCTTTCTCCATATCTGTCTTCCTAGCAGAGAACCTGTCTGACTCCTAGTTCCCTGGCATGGCAGTTAAATGATCCTGGAGCATTAGAATTTAATAATCTTACTCCCTTGTTTTACAAATAGATGATAGTGAGGCTGAACATAGCCTTCAGCCTACAGACAATACAAGCTAGTTTATTCTGAGGTAAATATGAGTAGCCTTGGCATGGAGACTCGAATTCAGTACCGAAGGACAGGTTACAACTGGCAGAGTTTAAGAACTCTCACAGTCCCACAACAAAAGACATAGATCAAAGAATTAACAAAATATGTCATGGAAACTTTAGATAGCTTGGTTATAGCCAAGCACATGGGAGTGGGTCTGTAGGAGGATGACTCTATTAGACGTTTCAGACATGAATTGCACTCTCTGACTTGGAGGTGGAGAAAGTTAGTACTTTGATAACTTGATACATGTAAAAGTTTTAACCTAGTAGTCAAAAGAATGTTAATTCAAAGAAAGAAAGGGGTGATAAATGCCTGCTAAGAGGACTAAAGAGAGCCTAAGATTTCGCCCTGGACCTGTGGCATTCCAACTCTTTCCAAACATGAAGTGTTAAATGGCTGACCAGTAGGAGTTTGTTTGTGGGCACAATGGGTACTTCTTTTCCTCCTCTTAATGTTTACGAAGTCTCTTCTTCAACAGATTCTATCTTAATATCCAGAACCGTTCATTTTTACCCTTTACAGAATAATGCAAGCAATCTGCTCCATTTCAAATCTGGGTTACTCTGAGGGTTTTTTTTTTTTTTAATATAAAATTATTTTTAATTTCCACCATCTAGCTTTTGATGTTAAAATATGTATGCTTATGAAGCCTCAAGTAAGAATTAACTTTAAAGCCATGATAAGCAATTAATTCATTTGAGTTACCAGCCTTCAGTAACACTTCTAACTGTAAGATTTCGTTCCTAAAGAGGGCACACTTACAGTAAACGCTACTTCCTTTGGCAAAAACAAATGTGAGACTGGAGATAACGGGTTCTATCCAGTTACATTTAGGAAGCTGTGCATGTTGAGGTCTTCTTTACAAACGTAATCATGCAGCAGTTCGTAGTCTTAATTCTGAGGTCCATAGAACAATATCCTAATCAGCTGCCCTAGCATAAGCTTGTAAAACAACCCCATTCTGTGTTCAGTGTATTTATCTGCATAGTAAACATGGCATAGCATAAAATATCTGTGAAACCTGAGGGTGGTGATTAATCATCAGAAGTGACAGCCTAATCCGTGGTATCGGAACAGAAGTTTGACTCCGTGCATATTAAAATGACTTTAATAGAGTTTGGCTCCTTGTTGTATGGGGACTTTTAAGAGGAATGTGTTTAAAAAAAATCAATCGAGACTTATGGCTTCTTAGTAGAGTCTTGTTCTTCCTTTAGGAGAGTGAACTATAGCATCTAAGACCACATTCAAAGTGTTTATGCGTCTGAATGTAGTAGATAGGGTGGTTTAAATGAGCGCGGCTATGATACTCCCCTTCCCTACCCACCCTCCACCCCCACCATTGGCAGAACTGTTTGGAAAGGATTGGGGGGTGTGGTCTTGTTGGAGGAGGTGTGGTTTTGTTGGAGGAGGTGTGGTCTTGTTGGAGGAGGTGTGGTTGGAGGAGGTGTGGTTTTGTTGGAGGAGGTGTGGTCTTGTTGGAGGAGGTGTGGTCTTGTTGGAGGAGGTGTGGTCTTGTTGGAGGAGGTGTGGTCTTGTTGGAGGAGGTGTGGTCTTGTTGGAGGAGGTGTGTCTTTGGGAGAAGGCTTTGAGGCTTCCAAAGTCTATGGGATTCTTAGATCTCCCTGTCTTGTGCTTGTAAATCAAGATGTAAGCTCTCTGTTACTGCTTTAGCACCATGCTGCCTGCCTGTTGCCGTGAATTCCAACCATCACGGACTCTAACCCTCCGGAGAGTGAGCCCCAAATTAAATACTTTCTTCATGTCTTGATCATGGATGGCGTCTTACCACTCTGATAGAAAAGAAACTAGGATGGTGGGCATTCCTAAAATCCCAGGCATACTCTGGGGTTTGAAGATCTGGAAACTGAGACAGGAGACTTGTAAACTTGAAGTCAGTCTACACTAGATAGTAAGATTCCATTTCATGGAGTAACAATAGAAGATACCCACAGTCATTTTCTCTGTCAGATTTCTTTGTTGTTTTCTTGTTCTAATGGATAATCTCTACTCAAGAGGGAGAAAAATCAAATCCCTTCTCTCTGTACAGCTGTCAGGGTAGAGAGAAATTTATTCTGCCTTGCTGACTTACAATTTTCAGTAGAAATAAATTAGTTTTCACCATCAAAACCAGTGTGCTAAGGAAGAGGGCAGTAATCTACAGTTAGTAAGGGCCTTATACCAACTTTTCAGGTATTCTTCTTTGGAGGTGATGATAACTTGTTACTGTGGCATTAGAAGCTTGGCTTTGTTTTGTTGTTTGTTTTGGCAGCCATACGCCGGAGAGCCACCTGCTGGCCTCTACAAAGAAACACATCTTCAGCATTGGAGATCATGAGGCAAAAGGAAATCAAAAGAAACACCACCACCATTAAAACGGACCATTTGAAAAATAAATCTGTTGTTCGAGGCAGATAAGATGGCTCGGATGATAAAGGCTGAGACCTGGGTTCAATTTCCGGAAGCTACGTAAAGATGTGGAGAGAACCAACTCTTGCTAAATTGTATTCTAATCACAAAGATGGCATGGCTCTCTCTCTCTCTCTCTCTCTCTCTCTCTCTCTCTCTCTCTCTCTCTCACACACACACACACACACACACACACACACACGCACACACGCACATACACACGCACTCATATTCTTAATTAAAAGTGATCGTTTGCTGTATTAAGCAATTCCTCTCAGTTCACTGCTGACTGGGTCTCTAGTGCTGGTGGCTCTCCACAGAGATCTCTGGTCTGGCTAGGTGTGCGGATTCAAGTAAAGGGGAGAGAATTTGGACAGGGAGGGGCGTGGCTTTTCGCCGCCCCCACTGGTGCTGCTCCGCCTCTGTTTCTAGCCCGGCTGAGCCAGCAGGAGACTGGCTGGTGGGCGAGGGGTGCAGGAGAGCTTCTGGCAGCAATTTCAGGAGAGATCTTTTCCCCAAGCAGCAGTGTTACAGCTCTTAGGACAGAAGCTCTCAGACAATGGAATAATTCCTGCACCTTTTAAGCCTTCTGAACAGGATTCTTAAAAACAGTTTTTGGGACCGGTCAGGGTCTGATAGCAGGTACTTCCTATTGGTTTGGTCTGAGAGCTTGGGAATACGTCATATACATGTTTGGGGGCGTGGTCCTGCTTCTATGTGACAGATCTTTCTGTAGCCTATGTAACCTGTGGTCATGTTCTCCCCTGTGGAGGAGGGGCTTAGTGCGTTGCCCTATGTGACTGATCTGTCTCAAACTCTCTACAGGGGATTGTGGAGGGCTGTAGTTACGTGAGGGGCCGGACCTCCTAGGAGACTAGGAATATTCCTGCCATCCCTTTTAGTGTCTCCGTGGATTGGACCTATCTCAACCAGGAATTAGGGTACCTCTCACAGCCTGCTGCCCTACACTAACATTTAAATTGGGTTGTGTTAAAAAGTAACCTTGATCCATTAAGCATTAGAAAAGGCATTACTACAGTATTGCAATTCACTTTCTATTCTCTATACCTTAGAATTAGTATTCCTATTTTGTACTTGGGGAACTAGCTAGAAATAGGCTGGCAAATCTACACTGCTGAACCAAAGAGGAGCTGCTCCTCTAATCTCACCAGGCTGTGGTATATTTCGTTTTTCTTTAAACATTGCTTCTAAATTGCATATCAGCAAGCATTGGCGGTGCACACTTACATTTAATGTTTGTGATTTATTCTGATGCTCAGTTAAGACTGGTTCGCTGAGTCCAGAGCCTGAAGTAGAGCTTCTAGTATGCGATTCGGTGTTATTTGAAGAGTGTGTCCATAGTCCACCCCGCTTCTGCCTACACTGTTGAAGAACATTGAATTTCCAGTTGGGATTGCCTTGCAAGTTTTAGAACACGTTAGTTTTGCTTTTTGATGAACATGTGATTGGGTTTAACTCACCTTAGTCCTTGAGAGTTTTTGTCTTCTGTGTTTAGGCCCAGCAAAATATTAAGTATTTCGCTTTTGTGGTTTTTCTTACCTTCCATAATAACCAGTGTCTTCATGCTTAATTATGTAATTAAGCACATTCTTTCTACATTGTTTTCTAATTGCAATAACAAACAAAGGATCTGTGCAGTCTGGTCCGAGATTTGTGAAGCAGCAATCCGACTCTTTTATTGACAAGCCTGAAATCACTAGAGAACTTTAGTATCCCACCGAGTCATACTGTCTTCTTCAATAAGCATCAGGTTATTGACAAGTGTGGTGGTTTGAATAGGTATGGCCCCCATTGACTCATTTAAGTGCCTGGCTCACAGGGAGTAGCACTAGTAGGAGGCATGGCCTTGTAGGTGTAGTACAGCCTTGTTGGAGGAAATGCGTCACTGTTCGTGCAGACGGTGAAGTTGCGTATGCTCACGCCAGCTCACCTCCTGTTGCTGTATACCAGGACATAGAATTCTCAGCTCCTTCTCCAGCACCGTGCCTGCTGGAGGCTTCCACGCTTTCTGCCGCGATGATAATGGACCCAATCTCTGCATCTGTAACCTGGTCCCGATTTTACGTCCTTTATAAGAGTTGCCATTGTCTTGGCGTCTAGTTTCAGCAATAGAAACCTAGTAGGTGTTCTGGAACATTCTATCCCATGTAGACTTTTTTTAATGACTGCAAATATAAAACATTTGTCTTTTGAAGATATTTAATATCCCCAACTCTCCATTAAGCACTTCCTTTGAGGAATTATGCCATTTAATCTTTTTTTTTCCCCCAGCATTTGCTGAAGATATTGCTAATTCGTAGATCTACAATATCTTCAGTTCTATACAAATTGGGCCGTTTCGGGTAATACGACAGTTAACAATGAACTGCCATACTTGATGAACAATACAGCCGATACAATTGTGCTGTTCTGTAACGTTCAAGGACTGAGTGCTTAGGTCTTCTATGACTTCCAAGTAAGACGTCTGAAGAACTTCTGCTATGGAATCTGCGTTCAGAACTGTCATATCCTAAATAGTCATTAGCACAAACCTTTCCTCCATGACAGTTGGGCATTGTGTTTAGAATAAAAACAAGTTCTGTCTCTGGTATCTCTGAATGGGCTCCTTGAAACTCCTCCCCAGGGAGCTTCTGCCATTCTAAAGGAGGATTCCCTGCTCACCCTTTTACTGGTTCTTATAATCTTTCCTTGAAGCCTCTCCATTTACTTTATAGAGTTTGAAATTGGCTTCTCTATGTCCAAATCTGCAATTTTATCTTCCTCCAAGTTCTAATGGACAGTTTCTCTCTCTCTCTCTCTCTCTCTCTCTCTCTCTCTCTCTCTCTCTCCCCTTCCTTCCCTCCCTTCCCCCGTGTGTGTGTGTGTGTGTGTGTATGTGTGTGTGTGTGTTCACATGTGCGTGTGCGTGCACGCATGTATTTGTATGCCAACCTCTTAGCACCTGTACCCTCTTTGGTTCTCAGTAAATATTTATACATGGAACGAAATAGCTTTGTAATGAAACGTATTTCCTTATTTTACAGAAAAAGAGCTAGTACAAATGAAGCAGCACATATTAAGACCTATAGACTAGCCTAACTCTACATGAACCCACATCCTTCGGATGACACGCCTATTGCTCTTCCGCACGTACCTTTCACGTATACAGTTTCGTATATCCCTACAGATTCTCAGGAAGACCCTGTCATGGAGATTAAAACATAGAGCTGGATGCAGGGGTGCAACAAGAACACAGCAGATCAAACCAGAAGGATTGGGATCCCAAGGCCAGAATGGGCTAGAGAGGGAGCTGAAGGTTGGCTCAGTCAGCCAGCCTAAGGAATCCCTACCTCTCACCTTTGAGAAAGTAAACAACGGCTACAAAAGTGGGAGTCAGAGTGTCTAGTGATGTGCAGTTCAGTGGTAGAGTCCTAACCTCGTATCAACTAAGCCTTAGGGGCAACATGCAGCACAAGAATACAGTAAACAAACACATGCATAAATACGTAAACAAATGAGAATGGAAACACTGGATTCTGGACTATCTACAGCATGATGCAAAGAGAGGATTGTGGATGACTTTGAAAGGGAAAAGTTGTCTGCTTGGTGGAAAACCTTCTGGCCCGCTAGTTCTCAGAAAGTCAGCCTGGAGGCAGGCGTCCCTAAATAGTATGGACTCTTCTGCCTTACCCCTCCAGGGAGTGGGGAGGATGGTAATTAGCACTTGAAAGCTGAGGCTGGCGCTAAAGTTGATGGCCTCGCTGCAGGGAGCCTTTAATATAAAGTGCTGCCTTCATTAGCGATGCAGAGAATAAGCTTCCCTGATCTCTCTCAAGATTGAAAAGGGAAAATATGCTTTGGAAATCTACCTTTTTCTTAGTGACAGGGAGAAAGAATTCCCTGGACATCTGTCGGTTTAATCGTACGTCATGGACCTGCCCTGCATACAGAAAGGATTCACTTACAAAACGATCTTCATTAAAAAAAAGAAAAGAGCATGGATTCCCAGTTTATGTGGCAGATCTGTTAAAGCTGACTGACCGAGGTAGGCCTGGCAGCCTGCACTTCGATATATAGAATCATTTATTAGTTTCTTATGCCATAACCATACT
Organism: Rattus rattus; assembly: GCF_011064425.1. NCBI lineage: Eukaryota > Metazoa > Chordata > Mammalia > Rodentia > Muridae > Rattus > Rattus rattus. The sequence continues at coordinate 5,877,483 of NC_046170.1, forward strand.
TCATTGTATAGGCAGAGAATATTCAGGAGCCAGTTTCTACATCAAAAAAATAATAACTTCATCAACATATAATACCTACTGATCTGTTTGTTTCTCACAGAACTAAAATGAGTCTGAATCAACCACACTCAGTAAAAGGTTCTGTTTCCAGACTTTTAATGCTTTCACCAGCGCCCAAGTTAGCTTTATCAAGTGTCAATCAGGCAAGGATTCCTGTGCATAATTTGAAGCCCCCACACCCAATCTCCCATCCTCATTGTGGTAGGCTACTTCATGTCACCCTGACAAAAATACCTGAGTAAGTCAACTTGAAGGGGGGGGAGGGATTTACTCTGGCTTTTGATTTCAGATCTGTTCATTTTGATTCCATTGTGGTGGCCCTGTGGCAAAGGGCAGAATGCTCTGAAAGGGAAGGCATGGCAGAGCTGGCTACATCACAGTGACAGAGAGATAAAGAGAATGAAACAGCAAAGGACAGGCATCTCAATATGCCTTCTAAGGTCACCAACTCTAATAACCTACTTCTCTCAACTAATCGTTCCCTCCTAAAGGTCCTGCCATTCTCAATAGCACCATCAGCTGGCAGCCAAGCCTTGGACTGGTCCTTTCCAGTAAATGAGATCCTAACTGATGTGTTTTATAAAGCTAAGAATATGTTTTATAGAGCTCAGTAGAGTGTCGTGGGGGTGCCACCTCAGCAGGCCCATGCTGAGGCATCTCTCATCCCTGCACCCCCAACAGATACCAGTCATGCAATGGGTCAAGTGTAGAACAGAGTTTATTTGGGGACCTTGAAAGGAGGGTTGAGAAGGGAGTAAGAGATAGAAAAAAACAGGAGAGACAGAGACAGAGAGAGACAGAGAAAGACAGAGAGACAGAGAAAGGCAGAGAGAGAGGGAGAGAGAGAGAGAGAGAGAGAGAGAGAGAGAGAGAGAGAGAGAGAGAGAGGCAGAGAGAGAGAGAGAGAGAGAGGCAGAGAGAGAGAGAGAGAGAGAGGAGAAGGGAAGGGAAGGGGAGGGAAGGGAAGGGAAGGGGAAGGGGAAGGGAAGGGAAGGGAAGGGAAGGGAAGGGAAGAGGTGCTGGGGAGAGCAAAGGGGGTCAGAAAGTTAGAGATTCAGAAAGAGAGGGAGAAGCCAAATAGTCCCGTTTATTGCAACCTGGGCCTACCTGGCTGTTCCTAGGTAACTGTTGGGCAGAACATAGAAGGAATGGAAGCACTAAACATAGCAGTGGTCAGAGAACTATCGCCATAGATGACTAAGAGACATGTTTGTCTTCTTTAACCTTCCAGAAATATGTTGGCCAATCAAATGTCCAATGAATGGCCATGTGTTCAAGCTGTATGACCGTATCTCAAGGCCTGAGTGCATTTCTTTCATGTTGCCAAATCCTATGGAATTAACATTGTACACGTGAGATAACAAGAGAAATATGCATGAGAGTGGTGATAGGCGAAAACAGAAGCCATTCCACATAAACTTACTTTTCCACAATGCTATAAATTATTTCTATCATAGTGAGCCTGATAAAAAGAGACAGGGCAACTTAAGGGGCACAGGGAAAGATGAGCTTTTGCCTCAGAGTCTGGTTAAAGTCTCTTGACTGCTCAGTGTTAAAAATTCCAGAACAAGCATTTGTTGTGCAAGTTGCCTGCACAGAGTCAAAAATTTTAGCATAGAGAGATTTCAAATAAGAATGCTAGAACAGCAATGAACCATATTTAAGATCTAAACATATTAAGATCTCTCCTCTGCCTGCTGAAAAACTGCAGGTTTTAGGATTCAATCTCTCTCTCTCTCTCTCTCTCTCTCTCTCTCTCTCTCTCTCTCTCACACACACACACACACACACACACACACAAAACATATTTCTTTTAAACAGTATAAGTTTTAAAACTCATGTTCTTATTACCTTGTGCAAGCTTTGTAACCTCTGATCAGATTATAATCCTGCCCAAGGCATGTCCAGAGACCCCTGTTAAGTTTTTTTATCAGAAAAGCACGAAAAAATATTAAATATTTTCTTAACTATCTTTTGAAATGTTAACAAAACACACACACACACACACACACAGACACACCCTCTTTATGCTGATTCATGCTGAAATTTGTTTCTGTGGTGAAGCATCTGGCCTCACTTGACTGGAGGTCTCCGGAACCCAGCTTACATTGTCGCAGACATCAGCATTATGCTATGTCTCTGATTCCTGCTCTTTTGCCCATGACAGTGAAACCCACCATCTTGCCTACTTCTGAATACTTGATGATCAGGAGGTTCTTTTAAAAAAAAATCAATAGAAAAAAATGAATGCATAAGTGGAGAAAAACATGAGGGAGAATCAATTAATATTTTAGTCACTGGACTGGAGTTAAGGTAAAAAAAAACAACCTGGAGAGGATGTACCCTGTTAAAGACCAATATCTACAGAGGTTTCCAATTCAGGTTTCAGACTGATGTCTTATTGTTGGAAGGCAGACTGTGTGTATGTTCTTCAGACATACATGTTTCCCTTGTCCAACCATTCTTATAGCTATAATGCTACTGTGGCATCGATGTTAAAACTTCACCTGTGAATATGATCCTGCTCCACGCTAAGATCCTGCTTCATGCTGGACAATCGAGCCGAGCATCGTTCCCAGATAGACATGACCAGTCGCATCTATAATTGGCACCCACTAAGACACATCAAATGGTTTAAGATTGCACATCCATAGGTTTAAGACAGATCTGACAAGTGTAAATTGCACTGTCTCTGGTTTGGGTCTGCATGTGCAGTTTACATGCTGTGTTGCTTGAAGAAGACACTAAAACATTATTAGCCTCAGTTGCTTAATTTGCAAAAGAAAATAAAAGATGATTATCGACGAAGAGATTGCATTCAGATTAAGTCTCCCAATCCTTTTCTTATCAGTTTTGATCGTTACCTTAAACTGATACGTCAGCTTCACTTTCTTTGAATATCCTGTTAGAATTTTATTCTCTTGGTCCCTGGATGCCACTAATCATCGCCTTGACCTCAAATGCTTCAAGTTCTCCTACAGATAACCTCCTCTGCCCTCACCCAAATCCCTTTACTTTATTGTTGCTTTTTGGGCACCAAATGAACCCAGAGTCTCTCAGAGTAAGTATGGGCTCTTATCTCAATTTCATTCCCAGTCTGTCATAAGTCTTGATTTAAACAGCTAAGGGCTGACAAATTGCATGCTAGTCTATAATTTTTATGAATTCTACATGACATTTTAGAAGTCTCCGAAATCAGACATGGGAAACCAAATATGATAGAGATGCACTATATGCCAGTATAAAATTCTACAAGAATAGATAAAAATATTATAGATCATTTACTGTGTTTTAAGTTGCATAATTTTTATTGAGCAAGGAGTTGCAGCTAAGTTCTCACAGAAGCAAAACTCTTGGCTTTTGTGGACACTAAACGGCATGTGAGACTGGAGGAGGAAGCCCTCCTCTGCTTCCCAGTTGGAGAATGTTGGATGGATAACAGGAAAAGCCACTGGGGAGTAAAGAAAAAGTATGTTGTTATCAGGACATGATTGATTGGAAATGCTGGCTTTTTCTTCTCAAGTCTATTCTCCTTATTTTTTTTTAGACATCCATTATTTTGTTCTTTTAAATATATATATTTACATTAAAATATAATTATGTGACTTCCTCTTCCCTAGGCTTCTTTTGACCTCTCCCATGACTCCTCCTTCTAACCCGTCCTTTGTACCCTCCCCTTTACTCTTTTTCAACTTGATTGCCTCTTCCCTATGATGTGCACATATATGTAAATGCAACATGCTGAGTCTGTTCCTGGAAAGCTGTTTGAAAATCATAACAGAAGCACTTTAGACAAGCAATTTCTGTCCGGATACATCCAAGCCTTAGTCAATTACAAAAATCAGTAATTGTGTTCCCGATGAGAAAATTGGAAGTTTAGCTAAGGAATGGGATCCATTCTCAGGAGTGATGTTTTGTTTATTTGTTTGATTTATTAAGATTAACTGGAATTAACAATTAACACATTCCTTGTTCTTTCTTAGAGAGAGAGAGAGAGAGAGAGAGAGAGAGAGAGAGAGAGAGAGAGAGAGAGAGAGAGAGAGAATGATTATCATGTGTGTTTTCATTAGGAATCCTCCTCCTGTCAATTTCAATTGGCCCCAGTGACATTCAGATTTATTATGCTACATTAAGTTGATCTGTGATGAGACAGAGACTGCTTTATTTCATAAGTAGTTCACTATTGCACTTTTATATGCACTATTATCTCCTTATATTCCATTACCCATGCTCCTGTCCAAATGCATGGAGAGTATCAAAATCACCATAGAGAAGAAAGGAAGCCGAGGGAAGAGACAGGGTCCCTACAAACTGCCCACACTGACCAAACTGTCAGGAAGATAAAATAAATCAAAGATCGGTTTCATTTCAAACCTCAAACCATGCATTAAAGCCTTTTACAGCAACCAAAGCCAGGTTGCCAATATTTGACTTGGCCGTGAAATTCCCAAGAACCAATGAAAAGGAACAAGGCCAGTTAAAAAATTTAAATCCCCCCACCATACAAAAGATAAACAAGTCACTGAGCAAATCTGCCAATGGAGTCATTAGGGTGCTCTAATTCCAGTACAGCCAGCCTCTTCCAGGAAAGAAGAGGTAAAGCTTCGCGCTGATGAATAGATTTTTGTCTCAAACAGAAGGGATGAGCCTTGGTTTTTTGTTATAAGACTGAATAAACCATATTTTCCCACACCTTCTAAGTTTATCAGTGTGATACAGTCTACGGAGGTGGTTGTGTTTGTTTGCTCTGTAAGTTAAAAAATTAGAAGGCAAAACCTCAAGTGAAACAGGTAGCAGGAGAGAAATCTCCACCATCGCAGACCACAGCAGACCATCAGCAATTGAAGGAAGGCATTTACTGGAGGTGAGGAAGCACACACAAGCAGGGGATACCTACAGAAAGAAAGAACTTCTGCAGAAGTAGAGAGGGACTCCAGAGGCCAAAAATCCCAGGCTCTTCTCAAGGCCTGTGTTTTATAAAGTCCGAAGAGTTTACTTTCCGTAATTTATGTCCAACAATCGATGTGTAACTTATTCCTGATCAAGGCCTGTACTTGGCGAGCTGGTCCATTAGCAGGAGCTCTGCTGGCAAGAGAAAGAGGAAAGTCTTTGTTTTAAAACTGCCAAACTTAGAGCCGAAGACGTGGCTCAGTGGTCAAGAGCAAAAGACCAGGGCTTATTTCCCAGCATTCACAGAGCAGCTCACAACTGTCTGTAATTCCAGTTCTAGGTGACCTAATAGCTTCACAGACATACTGGCAGGAACATCTAAAAAATGTTTAAATTTTGGAGCTGGTGAGATGGATCAGCAGTTGGGAGCAATGGTGGCTGGTCCAGAGGACCAGAGCCCATCACATCCCTGTGAGAGCTGAGAACTTTCAAGGGATTCAACACCCTCACATAGATTGCTGGTATCAGGAACCGCTTTTGCCTCCAGCAGTGATGTCACCTGTCCATCTGTTGCCATGGCAATGGTCATACATTCCCAGCATACATTTGCTTCAGCTCCCACCTTCACCTGGGAGCAGTGATGTCACAGTCTCAATAAAAGGCCGACCCTTTCTGCCCACTTTTACCCTTCTCTTCTCTCCTCTCTCTCTTCCCCCCTCGTGTCTCCGTCCAACTCAGTAAACCTCTATGTGGGACTGTGTTGGCCAGGTGTGGTCTGTCCAGATTGGAGCTGCGATTCTATCACAACATATATACATGCAAGCAAAACACCAATGGACATAAAATAAAAATAACTCATTTATAAAACATGAATTAGTTTTAAAACAAAATTCATTTTTAAAAACAGAGTTAATTTTAAAAACAGAGTTAAATTTTTTAAAAAGCTAATTTATAAACAAAGCTGCCAGCCAGGCTTTGTCTCTGGTCAGGAAGGTGAGGAAGCCTCTATCTTTGAAGTTCACTGCCTTTTTTTTTTTTTTTTTTTTAACATAGTCATGGTCCCTCTCTCTATGTATCTGCTTACCAAAGAATATATCTAACTCCTATCATGGTCTCTCTGGCCTATCATGGATTATGCCTTAACAATAGTTAAAGTTAATTTATAGAGAGAACATTTGGACATAGTTCCTTAAGCTCATTACAGAGAGGACTAACTTTTGCTAAGACAGACTTTTCTGACGTTTAAATGAAAGCCAGGAATTAGCAAAACCCCTACAGTCGAGGCGATTCTATCAGAGGGTTTTGTGACTGTCTACCCAGATTGAGAGAGAAAATTTACCATATCTGGAGAAATGGATGGCTTGCTTATCGTTCGGGCAAGTTAAATCCCTTCTAGTTGATAAAGCCTTGAGTAATCAGGAAATGAAAGAGACTAATAGATTCACCCTTGATGAAAATTGACACCCACATGCAAGTCTGGAAGTGAATTTCCCACACAAAACCTGCTTGGGTAATGTAATTCAGGCCTAGAAGGCGCCATTTGTATGCAAACAGACTTAAGGACTTAGTGTGATTGCTTTCTGTCATCTGGATCACAAACAAGATGAACAGATTTAAAGTGGAAAAGGCTTATCTATAAACCTGGTAGAAAATAGACCCAGATAGCAGCACATAAAGAAGAGAAGGACTTAAAGGTGTGACGTGAGCATACCCAGCACATAGCACAGCTCTGGGAGAAGCAATCCTTGGGTTCTCAGTGCATTTGCTCACCTACTTCCTGTCATGTTGCGTGCATAACCATCTGATTTTAACCCCATGTCTACAAACAAGTAATGTAAAAAATATATATCCACAGTCGTTTTCTCATTTGTGTTCATTTTACTTGGGACATTGTGGGGTTTCCTTGGTGGTGGCTTTTGTTTTGTTTTGTTTTTCGTGTGTAACTGTGTTAGAGATTTGTTAATGTAGATATAAAAAAACCAATATGCACAATGGCACATTTAACACATTTAATGGATAAACGTTTTTCTTCTCGAATACGGTTTACTCATAAGGTTCCCTAACATGTATTACCATACCCAGAACTGAAAGAGAGACGATATCCTACCACTTTTTAATGCAACATTAGCCTCCAGTGGAAATCCATGCTGTCAAGTCAGGGCACATTTTAAATGTTAGTAGGAATTTTGGAATATTCTGTTGGAATTACTAGATGTTACAGGGGAAATGAGCATCCTTTCTTGGGGAATTTAGTCTCATCCATAAAAGAAATTAAGAACAGATTCAAAAGAAAGCTCAAAGGCAACTATATTAGCATTTAAAAGAAAAACTCAAGGTAGGCAAATTGGAAATCTCTGCACCTCCCTAGAGGAGAAAGTCAAAGAAAATACCAGGCCCTTTAACCTAGTTAAACCCCACAGAAGCCAACCCCATGGTGGTCAAGCAGCCATATTGTGGGTAGGAAACCTTTAGATAAGAGTAAAAATAAGTCTTAAGTCCCACATAAAACATACTTAATGCCCGGGCTAGCACCTCTTTCTACTCTAGGTGCTAGAAGATGAAGATAAAAGAAAAAAGTAATTTACGACTGTCTGAGTCAGAACTCATGGAAATGTGCTTACTTAGTTGATCTTCATGGCAACTCCTAGGGACTGTTCTGCATGTGGGGATTCTAGAAAGGACAGGGACATTACCTCACTGAAGGGATGATTAGTCTTCCTATCTATAAACGAGGGGGTTGAGCTATTCTACAGGATTAACTCTTAAGGGAAGAGACAATTACATGTCTCCACCTAGAAGGAGATTCTACACTTTACTACAACAGAAATTAGTTCATTGAGCTGGAACATTTTGATGAAAATCCTAAAAAGCAAACAAACAAAAACTGATAGTTTCTGTGATCAAGCAAAAGACAATTAATAATAGGAAATATATCTTTTTTTCTCATATGTAAATGAGAGGATTTTGTTTCTGTATCTGTCTGCTTTTTTGTTGGCAAGTGAGACGAAATTCAGTCCGACACCGACTAAATTCCACATAGATCTGCTGACTGTAGTAGCTAGGAAGAACCAGAATGAAGGAGATTCCAGCCTGACTGGACTGGGAAGGTAATGGACGACAAACACTTTAATATGTTTCCTCCCCATCTATTTTTTCAATAAAATTTTACCTTTGCGCACTTAAAATGCAGGTGACACATTAAGTAAACATAGTAAATACACCTGTAAGCCTTCCACTTTATCAGCCTTGTGCCCAGAGAGAAAGACAGGAAGCTCAAGCAAAAACCCATTTATCTTTGAATTTTCTGTTTAGTGACCTGTATTCGTGTCCAAACAAATAATTATAGCAAAAGTACTTAATGAACTTGATGGGGCTACTTCGGTCATAAAATTCCTCTCTAGATAAAAAACAAAACTTTAACAACAACAACAAAAACGAAACAAAACAAAACATTCTGAACTGTCAGGATAAGGGGTAAGAGGAGCATCATGAACTAAGAATGGTAGAAACATGAACCAATGAGTTGGAATGCATCCAGGATCCAATCTACAGTGAGCTAGGATAACACCTAGGATTGACTAAAATGTACCACATAATATGATTATAATCAGGACCTCACATACATAAACCCATTTAGTGCTTGTTGGGATGAGGTAGCAGAAGTATCTTGGTGGGTCAGAGCCACAGAGAGATCACATCGCACAACAGATCTTACACAAGAGGCTTATTGGAGCAGGATCGGGGTGGGGAAGGAGCGAAAGGCCATCTCAGAGTGGAGACATGAAAGACAGACAGACAGAGAGAGAGACAGACAGATGAGATGGGGGCATTGAGATCTTTGGATACCCAAGAAAGCTGGGAAGTTGGCCAAGTCCTGGAAGAGCATGCTGGTTTCCTTGATGTCTAGACTCTGTAGGACCTCAGGGACCAGTACAGGCCTAGTTGAAGCAGTCTTTAGGGCTAGACCTCCTGGAACTTTGAAGCTGTCTGCAATGCAGATTTTGGGGGAACACTTGGACCTGTCACATGGCCATAAGAGATAGAGACAGAAGATAAAGTCAAGGAGTTGAGGGGGAAATATTTCCTGAGACGTACATTTACCCATGGTCCTAATAGTTGGGGCAGGGGAGTCCCTAAACCAGGGAAATGGGGAGAGATGCCACCCTCAAGATTAAGAAGACTATTCAGGTGGGGAAACAGGCTGTTGCTTGACACTGCTTACATAGAGTTGGCAAGTAGGAGAGAGAGAAAACCACTAGGTAGTTTTAGAAGAAGGTCCTCAAAGGCAAACAATGCTATTTATGTCTTGTACAAAAGTCAGAACTCTCCTTAGTTCTACTGGCACATCTGCCCCACCTGGAGGGGAGGGACATCGCAAGTGTTCAGGGACACTCAATGAGCTCTGATTTCTCCTTTGATTTCATCTCCTTTGTGTGGCAGCTTATATGAACACAACTGCCTGAAAGCTATGAGTGAGGGTCCACTCCAGTCAGGACCGTTGGATTGATTCATCAGCTCACCCCCATGCCTTAACGCAGTGAAGCATTATCAAGTCCTAGATGGAGTCCCTTGTGGCAAACTGTCTTTGGAAAGTGCTCTTGCCACACCTGATCTCTGCTGGCTTGCTCTATCTTAATCTGTCATGTGTAACTAACTCACAGTAACCCCTTTCTAAATGCATCATTCCGCTGTTCATGGGAGTCATCCTCTGAGTAGAAGTAGAAGATCTGAAGCCAATGGCCAAGGATAAATTTCAAGACTGTGGATTTGTTTGTCCCGGACCCGAGGCTATATGTTATTGCTCATCTAAACCGAGCCTCTTTTACAATCAGAAGAGTCCCATCTCCTTCAGCCCCTGCTTTCCCCTGGGTCAGTAAAAATAATTTCCCTTCTTGTTTTCTATAGATATGGAAATTGGCATGAGGATGAGCAGCTTACCAAGTTCGTATTACCACAAATATTAAGGGCAAATGGTTGTGGTCCAGGTACATTGTCCTAAAACATCACATTCTATCAGCTTTTGCTGACCAATAAAACCCATCACTCAGCATTAGAAAAGAGCAATTCATTCCAAGATTGGGAGAAGGGAGTGTCTCATCCTTTGTTCTTAGAATTCTAACTTGTTTACGTCCAAGTGTATTGAATGGTTGCTATTAGAAACTTACATTTTGGGGTTCTGTTATATGAAAATTAGTTTGGTTTAACTACTCACAATAAGTTACAGTGTAATATCAAAAGATTTTCATGTATCAAGACGCTCCTCTGAAGTAGCTGGAACCTAGAGACAGTGACTCATTTCAGAGCAGTTATTGGTGTGCCTAATGAAGCATGTTGGGGATTCACGCTGGAGCTTTATAGCTTTTATCCACAAGGAAACACTGTATTTTCTGATAATATTTATTTCAAAAACATGATTTGTGCATTGTAGTAGGGACAAAATAAATCACCCTCATGTGGTAGTTATCAATAGCACAATATAATAACCAATGCTATGGTTCGCATTTTAAAATTTAGTGTATGTGTATGTGCATGTGTGTGTGTGTATTTGTGTTATATGCATGTATGCACATATATTGTGGGCATGTCATCATACATGTGTGGAAGCCAGAATTCAATGTCATGTCCTTTACAGCTTTTCACCTTACTTTTGAGACACAGTCTCTATATAAACCTAGAACTTACTATTTGCTCTAGTCAGTTTTCCTGTCTAGTCCCTGAACAGTTGATCTGCTGAACCGTTTCTGTAAATGATTTTAAAGTTATTATTTCCTCTATAATTATATACTTCCAAGTTGTTATTCAATCAGTAGTTTCCCCTCTTCAATTCTTTAAAAAATTTCTTAATGGGACCCGGTGGCGCACACCTGTAGTCCTATTTGTGTTTTTGCAGCAAAAGGGTATTCTGACTTCGAGAGGCCCAGGGAATGCTGCTGAAATGACACCACACAACACCCTTCATGTAAGAGAGAAGGGGAGCTAGAGACGCTATGGAAAAACAGAGAGAAACCAGGTTGTGGTGGCTTGGACTTTATAGGGATTGTGGACCATGAATATAGGGGAGCTATGAAACCATGACAAGTATGCAAATGTGTGGAATTGGCTCCTAGTGATGAGTCATTGATGCTGGGGTGGGGCATGGGGAGCCCCCGGTTTTGGAATGTAGGTGGTTCTTTTTTGACTAACATTAGTGTATGGAAGTTATGGCATGAAGATGTAGAATTCAAGGCCAACGTGCCCTGAATAGCATGCTCAGTAACAGCCTGACCTACATAGTGAGACGCTCTTAAACACAAAACAAAACAAAATCTTAGTGACTTCTGAAAATATATTTATACAAACTGGATCTGTGTAAGTGTAGGTAGAACTCTACATATTTAAACGAAAACGTTTATAAGTAAATAGAAAACATTTAAAGGCCATGTTAATGGTTTGTCTACATTTAACAGGATAGATTCAATTTCACATTATAGACTTAATTCAGAATATCTATAATCCTCTTTTGGTTTGTGCCTCTGTACATGACACTGTGACAAGTGTACCACACCTAGAGTGGTTAATATCAGCAAACCTCTATTTCTCATATTCTTGGAGGGTCTGAAGAAGTTCCTATTCTGAATTGGCTTTTTTGTCTCCATCTCTCTGTCTTTCTGCCCCCTCTCATCTGTCCCTCTCTCATATATTACCCATTAGTAAGCAGAGAGACAGAGGAAACAAGTTTTATAATATTCTTACAGAGACACTAATTTACCATGAAGAGTTAACCATTATCTCCTAATTGCTTCCTAAAGGTTTCATTCCCAGTGCAATTACATTGGAAAATTTAAGGGGTCATAAACTTTTGGTAAGCAGGAATATATTCTAAGGGTGGCATTTACAGAACTGCTCAATTGAAGTAACACCTAAAATTCGTTCAAGTATGGTTGCTCCTAAGATATCCACGCTCTCTCATTTGGTACCTGTACTATCATTCATTCGCTCAATTTCACCATTTAATCTGTGAGTGGTACTTCCTGTTTGATTTGCTATTATGCATATTTGTAGGTGTAATAGCCACGACTTGTTATAAATTGATTTCTTTCTATGTGCTCTGTATTGTACTGGATTTATGTGGTTTCAGCTCACTCTATTGGCTAATTTCCATTCTGTAAGACCCAAACAGCTTAATTCTTGGCCTTATTAACTTTTCTCCACAGCTCTGTAATTGTAATTGAGGATGGTTTTGTCAATACATTAATAGATTTAAATTTTATTGGGAGACTTTAGAGTTCACAGGTTTCCTGCTTGCACGTATGCAATTCTATAATGAGTGTTATTTTATATGATGTATCTTGATCTTACTCCTTTTGTTCCAGTGGAACTAATGCACTAAGGGGACCTGCATAGTTGTTTCCTTTCAACATTAACCCTGGGCCTGCCCTGGAGTTGCATGAAGAGGATAGACTTCTCTGGTTAAGGAACCCTAGGACATTCAGTATGTACATTCAAAGTAATGGCTCACTCTAGAGATTGAAATTGTAATGATGCTATCTATGAAAACCAATATTGATTCTTTAGCTCTAATCTACCCCATCATTCCCAACCAATGGTTTCCAAGTCAATTGTAAGTTAACCCAACATAATTTATTTATGTAAAGATAGAAGAATTATTTTTACCAAATAGCCTTCTCATAATTCTCCACCCAATGAACATCTTCCTGCATGACAGTCAGATTTCACTTACTAGATACATGGATTTTATCTACAGTTTTCTACCATGGGAGAAGACTCAAACTCTTTGCAGGCATATAAAATTTGTTCCAAAGTTAGTTTGAATTTAATATTAAAAGATATTAGAAAAGGGAGAGAAGCTGTCAGAAAATTGCTGACTCAATTTATAGAGATGTAAATTTCCACTGCTACCCCACATTTCCTTAATTGAAGATGTATTCCCTAAACATTTAATTTGTACCCTAAAAAACCAATTCTTGACTTTTAGTCTCTTAGACAAAAATGCTTACCATTTTCTCTAAAGCAATGTGTATTTTATTAATTCACATAAATTTCCTTCTCCTGAAATTGGCTTGTGAAATTAAAGCATAGAAATACCTTCATATTCAGTTGAATTTAGAAGAAGGAGTGTTAAATGGAATTATTTGAATTATTTAATAACACTCTGCTAAATGGATTTAGTCACAAAATAGTAACCTCATCTAAAAATATATTTCCTGGCTTTCAACCTGCACCCTCTATTTGACACCCACAACGACAAATGAATATTGCCATTGCTTGAGTCACTCCCTACCCCTGTGCTCCAGTTTACCTATTATCCATTAGCAAATGAAGAGTCCAGTTCAATTACTATTCTTGTTTTGCAAACTCTCATCCTGAACTTCAGGGTACAAAGAACACATCTCCAGGTGCCACCACATCAAGCAAACGTCAGTTGTCACTTGTTGGGGTCATTAACTAGACAGGTCCAAAATAAAACTCCAAACAGAGAGGACATGTCATGCATTCTATAAATTGTGTGTTCTGAGAACGTATTAAAGCTGACAGAGAAGGGAGGCCGTGGTTGGAGAGTCCCTGATTGCACCGTGGACTTTATTCCCTGTTGACTCTGGTTATGCCACACCTTTCCATTTCCCGGAGAAATAAATTAAAAGTCAGAAGTAATTTGCCTGACAGAGGGTGCAGGTGGAATTTTGCTCAGAAGAGAGTTTGCACACTGTGAAATCCAATTTAACCCCTTGATGGGGGGATAGCGTATTTTCTTTGGCTGACAGCTTTGTGGCAGCTAAAATAGGGACCTGATTAAATAGAGACACTGAGAGATTGAGGTCTTGTTCCAACAGCAGTGGGATCAAGGCCTCTAATCTTATCTCCCACACACTGAGATGAACTGAGAACTGAGGCCGGAGAGATTAGTCTGGCTGCTTTGTGCAACAGGAGGAGAAAGGCCAAGAACACACAAAGTATGCACAACCCACAACCATTACAGAAAGATACAGATGAAACATGGATATAGAAAAGCTGGAATTGTATGCTGAAACAGAGAAGGCCAAAAAAAAAAAAATTCCCTAAACTAAATAAAAGAATGAACTTTGGAAAAATGTTTCCACTGGAAATGGTTTTTTTAAAGATTGAATATTTTGTGATTTGAAAACAGTAGATTTGAGATGAAGTGGGGATGTTATTATTTGATTGTTATTATTTTATGATTACATATTTCAAGTAAAATTAGTTCTTCACATATTAAGTACAATTAATGAGAGCTAGCCAAAGCATATCTGTCTTAAAAACTCAAAAATTACTATTTTATATAATCACTCTGTCTTAGAGCTTGTACCTGCTTAGTATGAAATTAAGTTTTCAACTCTTTCCTCTTCAAACGCAGAAAGAATGAAGAAGCTAAAATTTGGACCTAATAGCATTCACTTTACAATGTCACTGGTTTGGCGTTTAGGTACCTAAAATGGGGTGTTGAGTATAAAGCCGATAACCTAAATATTGTTCTCTCACAAAACATCGAGCAGTATATTTTTCAGTCAGATATCCCAATGCTTGACTTCTGGCTTTTTCCAGTTCTGAGAGGTTTGTTTACATGAGCACCCTCCGGTACTTTCCCTCTAAGACACTTCTACCCACCATGCAGTCTCTTATCAATTCAGGTGTGGAATTTGGAACTAAAAATATACATTTTTATGCAAAGGGTCTTCACAATACCTGTAGACTGTGAGAAAATAATTATGCAGTCAAAGTACAGATTCAGATAATTGAGGTATACATCTATGTAGGTCTACAAAATTTGTTAAATATATGTGAGCGTTTCCATTTTATTATCCTTCCTATTTATTTATTTACTTGCTTAGTGAGTTAGTTAGTTGGTAGTTACTCAGTTTAGTACTAGCATAGAATCAGGTACCTGGGAAACACTGGGCAAGTTCTCTCCCAGTGAGCCACGCCCCAAACCTGCATCCTACATTTTCATTTTCAAGGGCTTATAAAGTCCCACAGGGATGCAACGGCAGTTCTTTAAGAAACGAGGTGCATTAAGGTTGTAGTTCCCCAGTTACTTTTACAATGGATTTCTTTCAGCAGACATTGAAATTAGTTATAGCAGCACATTAACATTCATCTTCATATGCAATAACCTTTCCTTCATGCCCATGTTTGGTCCTAAAGTGACCTTGTCTGAGCAGAACTTAGGATAGTCTAACCACCCTTATAAATCAACTACATGTGTGTGACTGTTGCCTGGGTAATAGGTATTTCCTGACACACTTTACATCTTAGGCTTTGATATTCTTTCTTCTTCCTGAGTCCCTTGGGCGAATCTCCTTTTCTCACAGGAACTTTCAAGTTACTGCACTTCAGTTTCTCTCGTTCCCAGCTTTGCTTTTCAACTGTTAATGCTTCTGGAATAAGCAAAATGATTTCATGGGAAATTTACCTTTCTGAATATTCTTATGGGAACTCAAGTGTACATTTCTACATTCCTTTATTTTGTTTAGTGGTTTCTTTTCAAAAAAAAAAAAAAAGCACAATATTTTCAACATGCTATAGAACTATGGAGCCTACCTAGTAAAATAAATTCCAGGATCAAACATAGGGTTTTCTGCTACACTAAACCTCATAGAAGAGAATGTGGGAGGTAGCCTTAAATATATTGGTACAGGAAAATTTTTCCTGAACAAAGCACCAGTGGCTCAGGCTGTAAGATCAACAATTGACAAATGGGACCTCATGAAACTGGATTAGGAAAGGATCTTCACCCACCCTACATCTGACAGATGTCTAGTGTCCAAAATTTATAAAGAACTCAAAAATTAGACACCAACAACCCAAAATAACGCAAATTAAAAATAGTGTACAGAGTTAAACAGAGAATTCTCAACAGAGGAATCTTAAATGGCCAAGAAGCACTCAAAGAAATGTTCAAAGTCCTTACTCATCTCAAATCAAAACCACTCTGAGGTTTCATCTCACGCAAGTCAGAATGACTGAGATTCAAAAACTCAAGAGATAGCACATCCTGTTGAGGGTGTGGAGGAAGGGGTACCAGTGAGTTTAACTACACCACTTTGTACTCCCAGTGGGTAGCACACTTTCAGCCACGGGCCCAGCTGCTCTTTGGATTCAAGGGTGAAAGACAAACACACATTAGCTTATTTTTTGAAATTCTGTGATTAGCAAAAAGGCTGAGCAGTTCTAATCCTCTGCCTGCTACTCCAGGCTCAATCAGAGAAGTGTCCGGTCACCACTTACCCGAATTCTTACATGGCTCATTGGCTTTCTCTCTCCTGCAGCATCTTCTATATTCCTCTATCCTAGTCAGAGCAAATCTAATCTCCTTTTGCCCAGCCATTGGTCTTTGGCTCTTTATTGGTTGCTCAACAACCAATTGGGGACAAGGACTTCAGCATTTGGACACACAGATTCCCAATTAAACCATAGCATTAGAACCAATCCCCAACAGGAAAGGCAACACTTCTCCATTGCTGGTAGGAATGTAAACTTGTATAACAACTTTGAAAATCGATTTATTGGTTTCTCAGAAAACCGGGAGTAGTTCTACCTGAAGACACAGCTACACTACTAATGAGCTATACTACTACTATACTCAAAAGATACTCTTCCATCCCACAAAGATACTATTGTTTATTCTTAATAGCAACTTTATTCTTAATAACCAGACCCTGAAAACAACCTACATGTCCCTCAGTTGAAGAATGGATAAAGACATCTACACAATGAAATACTATTTAGCTATTAAAAACAAAGGCATCATGAATTTTGCAGGCAAATGGACAGAACTTGAGAATATCATCCTAAGTGAGACAACCCAGTCTGAAAAGGTCATGCCTGGTATGAACTTCTAATTGGATATTAGCCATAATGTACAGGATACCCGTGCTACACTCCACAGAACCAAAGAAGCCAAACAGGAAGAAAGGCCCAAGGGAGTACTTTTGAATCTCATTTAGAAGAGGAATAAAAGTCATAAGAGGCAGATTTAGGGAAGGAACTTGATGGAAGCAGGGATCCAGAGGGAAATACGGGGTGTTCAGGGTCAGGTGTGGGCAAGCACAGGAGAGATGGCTAGATGGCCATGTGAATGAATGGAAGTCTGAAACTGAGTAAGGAGTGAGGGGCATCTCCAGGACAGACAGAGACCTGGAATTAGGGAAGTGTCCACAAATCAAAGGGAGCGACCTTAGCTATGACTCATAGCATTGTGACTATGGAACCTGAAAGGTCACTTCCTGTAGTCAGGCAGGAACCCCAGGGGAGCAATAGTGACACCAACCTACCTACAAAATTTTCCACCCAAAATATATCTTGTCTACAAGAAGTGTAGGGACGAGGGGTGGGGCAAGGACTAAAGGAATGACCAAACAATAACGTGCTCAACTTGACACACATCACAGTGGCAAATTCCAGTCTCTGACACTTTCCGTGATACTCTATTATGCTTGCAGGCAGGAGTCCAACATGGCTGCTCTCTGAGAGGCTCCATTCGACAGCTGACTCAGACAGATGCAGACACTCATAGACAAACAGTGGATGGAGCTTGGGGACTCATGGCAGAATAGGAGGAAGGATTGCTGGCTCTGAAGGGGTTAGGAACTCCACAGGAAGACCAACAGACTGAACTAGCCTGGACTCTTGGGGCTCTCAGACTGAACCACCAACCCATGGACATATACTGGCTGGACCTAGGCTCCCCACATATATTTAGCAGATGCACAGTTGTTTTCATGTTAGTCCTGAACATCTGGAGATTTGGGGCTATCACAAAAGCTGTTACTTGTCTGTGGGATATGTACTTCTAGCTGGAGGCCTTGTCTGGTCTCGGTGGGGGAAGATGCACCTTGCCTTGCATACTTCATGTGCCGGGGTGGGGGGATACCAAGGGTGGTCCCCACCCACTCAAAGGAAGAGGGTACAGGGTATGGGTGGAAGGATTAGAGGGGGCAGTGAGCAGGATGTAAAGTGCATAAGTAAAAAGAAAATAATTAAAACCAAAACACAACAAAACAAAAAAATCCACAGGGTTTCTATAGTTTTTCTAACATAGTTGAGAGAAGGCCCCAGAACATAAGGACATCTGACTGCCCTAGAATAGAATAAGCAGTAATTTGAAAATTCAGTATCATTTTGAATTATGGACATGACATTTTTCTAAGTCTCCGCTGTTTACCACACCATGAGGCTAGTGATTCCCATATCACGTGCTAGTTACAAGAATTAAATGAGATCATTCATGCCAGGCTTCATTCTACAGTGAAAGGCAATGAGGGAGCAATGCATTTGAGTGTGACAGAGGCTTTCTAGCCTCATGTGAGCTCACTCAGAGGTTGGGTTGCCAGAAAGCTGTTGGCTACACAGAACTCCCACCTAGTCAGTGGTTCTGGGTTCTTCAGTCAGGAATGAGAAAAATTAGTGTAGTGGCCTGTAACATATGAGTTTTTAGAAGTGATGTGGAGCTTAAGAGAGAGCAAACAAGACCACTGAAAAGCAGGGTTCCTATAGCAGGGATCTACGAAGCTTATAGTCTAAGGGCTTTTTCTAGACTGAAATATAGATTGAGGTAGGAGAACGAGCTTTTCTGTCCAGCTTGCCCACCTATGCATTGTTCACCCGTCTTTGTAACCTGGTAGCTGGCCTGGGGTTCTGGCACTTGCATTGCCTCTGGCAAGAACATACCTGGCATGTCTATCTGGCCTCTATCCAGGGCAAAGCTGAAACCAGAAAGGGAACAATTATCTCTGGTTGGAACACTGCTGGCATTCCTGGCCAGAGACAAGAATCAGAACTCCTTCGTTTTTGAGGTCCCTGGACCTGTCTACCTACTAGGCCCCAGCTCCTCTGATCAGGGTTTCAGTACCCACTCTTCCTCTTTTATTCTCATTTACTTATCAGTCTAGATGAAAGCTTATTGTCCTTGATACTAAATGATGTCTATGATGAGAGTTTAAATTCTAATGTACGGAGTGTTTATACATCACCCTCCTGCTTGAGATTAAAAAGAAAGCTAGAAATGCAAACATATTCTGTGTATCTTTGTTCAGAATGAGGTGACCACTGAGGAAAAAAGAAAAACCAACAAAGAAACAAACAAACAACTTACATAAACAACAGTTTGTCTTTCCTTAAGTAGAGATAGAAGTGCCATACTACCAGATGGGGGTTAACTATTTGTTGACATACGTTCTGCTAATCCACAATTCCCAAGTTAAATTTGAGTTTGGAATACATGAAGATGCAAAGTAGGATATGAGCTACCCATTCTCCCCCTGTACATATTATGATCCAGGGAATGGTGTATTTGGGAAGGCAGTAATCATGTCAGCAATTCAGCAAATAACTTCCTGATTCTGCAGCTGCCCGGCTTTTCAGGGGCAACAACTCCTTTTGCAGAATAGTTCTCATTGTTGCTTTGGGAGCCATTACTAGAAACGCATCTAGGAATTCTTGTCTTCGTACTGCTAAGCAATTTCAAAGCTGTTCCCCCCCCCGATGTGATAAATCTCTTTAATAGAGTATATTCTTCCCACTGTTCTTTGAGCGACACAGGAAGTAATAAGAATACCATAAATCACATGGTGGTGGTTATTCAAATACTCAGCGAAGGTAGAATGTGAAAACACCTGTGAAAAGAGCCAGGCACAACTCTGATGTGAAAATCTTGAGTAGAATGTGAAAATGACTTTGTTATGTGTATTTTTTCTTTTAATCTCAGGTGACTCAGTTTAACCCCATGTGTAAGGGCCATCTTTTCCAAAGACATTTACAAATTCAAGGAAGTAGAATCTTTGGAAAGGAGTTATTTTTCCATTTCTGAATAACGAAATAAAATTCGAATTTACTATTGTATAGAAATTTCTTCAGAGCCTGTCTAAGAATTGCTTCGGAAAATTCCAGAAAAGAGTGTGAATCTGACTTAAGTCCCCAAAGTCTTGAAAACCCTTTACAACCCTTTGTGCTTTCCACTTAATAACTTGTTTATACAAACTATAAAGACTTGTTGAGACAGAATTTATATGGATTATTTTAACTTCTGATCATCAGCAAAGACTGAAACACAGTTTTCTGATTCCCAAACCTGAGACTTTTTATGCAATGATGCTATACTGTTAACCATTCCACCTAAAATGCTCTAATTCAAGTCCTCTGAGATATATTCTCTTGAACACCCCCCCCAACCCTGTGTCTTTCATTGAGCATCCTAAACTAGTTTCAAAATGTACCCCAGTCAGAGTCTCTTCAATGCTAGGATTCGAGACAGGTACTAGCCACCCAGCTAGCAACTCTCGTAGTAGAATATCAAATCTTTCTTGGTGGAGAAAACACCTCACATTCCAAAGCAGATGTTCAGTGTAGTTGGTAATTATAAAAAAAAATAATAAAAATGAACTCAAAGAAAAACTCAGATTTTATACTGTAAAGTTGACTCTGAACAAAGCAATCTAATTTTTTTTTTCTTTTTTCTTTTCTTCGGAGCTGGGGACCGAACCCAGGGCCTTTGTGCTTGCTAGGCAAGCACTCTACCACTGAGCTAAACCCCCAACCCGCAATCTATTTTTTTTTATTGGATAAATTCTATGTACACTTCAAATGTTATTCCCTTTCTCGGTTTCCTGTCCATAAGCACCCTATCCCTTCCCCTTCCTCTTCTTCTATAAGGGTGTTACCCTCCCCATCCACTCCCCCTTCCTGCCCCCTCCAACATTCCCTTACACTGGGGATCCAACCTTGGTAGGACCAAGGGCTTCTCCTTCCCTTGGCGCCCAATAAGGTCATCCTCTGCTACATATGCAGTTGGAGCCCAGGGTCAGTCCATGTATAGTCTTTGGGTAGTGGTTTAGTTCCTGGGAGCTCTGGTTGGTTGGCATTGTTGTTGTTATGGGGTTGCAAGCCCCTTCAGCTCCTTCAAGCCTTTCTCTAACTCCTCCAATGGGGACCCCATTTTCAGTTCAATGGTTTACTGCTAGCATTCGCTTCTGTACTTGTCTCACTCTGGCTGAACCTCCCGGGAGACAGCTACATCAGACCCCTGTCAGCACGCACTTCTTGGCTTCATCAATATTGTCTAGGTTTGGTGGCTGTATGTATGTGATCATAGGTGAGTGGGTTCATTTCTGGGTCTTCAATTCTGTTCCACTGTTCTACCTGCCTGTCTCTGTACTAGTACCAAACAGTTTTTATCACTATTGCTCTATAATACAGCTTGAAGTCAGGGATGGTGATTCCTCTGGAAGTTCTTTTATTGTTGAGGATAATTTTTGCTCTGCTGAGAATTTTGTTATTCAAAATGAATATGAAAATTGCTTTCTAACTCTATGAAGAATTGAGTTGGAATTTTGATGGGGATTGCATCAAATCTGTAGTTTGATTTTGGCAAAATGGCCATTTTTACTATATTGATCCTCTGAGCTCTCCAGAGTGTCTGAACTTCTGAAGGTCCAGCTCTCTCCCCCAAAGCAGTCTATTATGAGTAGTAAACTTTTTGTCTTGCCACTGTTTTCAACTCAAAGTAGAATTGCCTATTGTCATAGTCAGGATTTCTATTCCTGCACAAAACATCATGACCAAGAAGCATGTTGGGGAGGGAAGGGTTTACTCAGCTTACACTTCCACATTGCTATTCATCATCAAAGGAAGTCAGAATAGGAACTCACACAGGGCAGGGACTTGGAGGCAGGAGCTGTTGTAGAAACCATGGAGGGGTGCTGCTTATTTGATTGCTTTCCCTGAGTTGCTCAGCTTGCTTTTTATAGAACAGAGGACTATCAGCCCAGGAATGGACCTATAATGGACCCGTGGATCACTAATTGAGAAAATGTGTTACAGCCCCATCTCTTGGAGGCATTTCCTCAGGGAACCTCCTTTCTCTGTGGCAACTCTAGCTTGTGTCACATTGACACACAAAACGAGCTAGTACACTGTGCTTATTCTCTGAGTCTTCTCAGAACTACCTGCTTTTGTGACCACAATGTCTGTACAGTAGAGGAACATTTGAATTGTCATTATTTGTCATTTTGATGACCTGCTCCTGGTACTGGAGACCACAATGACATTTGGAAGAAGGCTGTCCTGTCCAAAAGAACATGAAAGGAAAAGGGGAACAATGGTAAAAGTCAGGAAAGAGCATTTTGATGAGAAAGGGCTCCTGTCCCATGTTTTGAAATAATATCCATTCACCTGACAGAAGTGTTGTTCAAAGTCTCCATACATGTGTGTCTTCAGCAAGGTTTCCATAGTGCAGGATAGTGAAAGAAAAATTGTATTATTTTTGCAGGCACCCTTCTAAAGAAACTCTCCAAGATGAACCTGTTAACTACTTCTCAACTGACTAGATTGCTCTAAATGTAAACAGCGTAGAAAACTCTAGCTTAGACAGAAACACGTCTTCATGGAAAGGGTTGGTGGCACAGGGTCATTAATGATGGCCAACATATACTTCTGTGCTATTTCCCTCCCCCAGGAGAGCTAAGATTAGACAATAAAAATTAGGTTAAGATATACTCACTCCTCTCTCCTCTCTTTCTGGATTAAACTCAGAGACATCCTCATTCTAGAGTGGCTTATCATCTCTGAGCTATAACCCAGCTCCCAGATCCCTATTTATCTTTCGTAAGGGGAAGAAGAGAGGACACACATATTATTCAACCTTACAGCAGCCATGTATGGGGGAGTTGCTAATCTCAATTCTATTTTATTCCAATGAGTAAGTCTCAAGGTATAAGAAAGTAGTCTTCCACTGAACCCTCAGTGAACGTGATCGTTGTGGGGAGGGCGGTAATGGGGGGAGGATGGGGAGGGCGGTAATGGGGGGAGGATGGGGAGGGGAACACCCATATAGAAGGGGAGGGGCTAGGGGGATGTTGGCCTGGAAACCGGGAAGGGGAATAACAATCGAAATGTAAATAAGAAATACTCAAGTTAATAAAGATGAAAAAAAAAAAAGAAAGAAAGTAGTCTTTCGATTTTTTCTACACGGTCTCAACTTCATAACTTTGGCCGCCATCTTGTTCTCTGTTTTACTCATGAATGGTTTCATGCTGCTTCCCTTGCATCACTACCCAGTTGTCCGTCCAATCTCCTTCCCTGAAAGATATATTTTCCACCTCGTCTACCCCCATTGGCCACTCCAATACAACTTCATGAAAACCTGCAAACTCAATTAGGAAATGGCCACTCTGTCCATATTACCTAAGTGAGTTCAGAAAAGTTACATAGTTAAGAGTCCACCTCAGGCCTGGAACGAGGAACTCTCAACTTCTCAGTATGATTTTAAACGCCACTAACATGTTGTAAATTTAAAAAGTGGGGAGGGGCAATATTTTGCCTGGGATTTTCATCTAGTGACAAAACACCTATGGCTACATGCTGCGCTCCCAGCGGGAACACAGTTACCATTATACTGGTAATGAATAGGGAACGTGAAATTGAAATAGCCATGTCAATTCAGATGGGGTACTTCATTGTGAGACATCCCATTTCTGATGGCCAAAATGTATTTCCTTTACGTTTGGTTCTTCCTGTAGAGTAAAAAAGAATAAAGGCACCCAGTTATTGATGAAGCCAATTTGTTTGACTAAAGGACTTACAGATAGAAAACAACTTAATATTATTTTTTTTCTGTTTATTATAGCATATCCTGCTATAATACTTAGCATCTAATTCTGTTCTTGACGTCATCATATACTTTGATGGTGTTAGGAAAAAAATTAGGAATGACAAACCACCTCTCTTATGCTCCAGTCTAAGGAACATTTCTACATATGCACATCAGTGTTGACAATCATAGACTAAGCTGTATACAAAATAAATGTATTTTTTTACAGCATGGCTGTGCAAATTTTTCCGTTCCCACAAAGATATTAAATGGTCCAAAGAGGCACTGAGAAGTGGTTGAGTGGGGCTTAAAATCCTTCAAAGAGTATTTATTATGTGCCTCTAGTAACATGCCTTGTGAGCATCTTGGAAAATTCTTCTTATACTGATGCACTGGGAAGAGATTAGTGTAGGTAGTGTGTAAGTAATATGTTACCTGTGCCTCATCTGCAATCTTCAGGACTCAGGTCTTATTTGGTAGGGAATAAGAAAGATTCATAGGTCACATTAGCAGGAATGTAGATAACAGAGAATACAGCAACCTTCTCAGATGAGTACATGGAAAGCATTTTTCTGGGTACCCTCCACCATCACTTTCCTTTATACTGGAGCCCACATTTTACTGCGTTCTCAAACAAGTTGGGTAAAGGTTCAAACCTAGAGCACAAGACCCAGAGCAGGTTTTCTAGAAACTTACAGGCTTCTGGAAACAGAACTTGGCTGAATACTCAATACTTAAGATGACTTCTAGTCATGGTTTCACCTCTCCAGTCAAGAAGCATATGAAAATATTAAATGTAAATTTTATTGAATCCTTAAGTTTAAAACTTCTTGCTGTTTTGAGATTGTGACGAAATCTCACACTGTCTCCCTCCATCTCAACACGATTGTGGATTATTTCTTTGTTCCAAGTGTCTACAGCATTTGGTGTACACACGACCTGTTCATTAGCTACTTGGCACTCATAAAGTCCCCTGTCTAAGTAGCATGGTGCTTGTGTTTCAGGGGACTTTGTTTACTTAATACGGGACACAAAAATGAAAGAACAGTGGTACTGGCATCTAAATGTGCCAACGAGGAATTTTAAGTTCATCATTAAATGAATATATTCAGCATATTATAATAAAAAATCAACACCTACAGAAAGAGGAGAGAGATCCCATTACTATACGTCTTTATAAGAGTATTCTATTTAAAGTGTTCTGCCTTATTAAGTTATTGCTATTAGTGTTTCCTTGGGTGTAACCCATAAATTAAACTTTCAAGCTTTTTCCTAGGGTTGTATGTCCATTAGAGAAAACATAGTGTGTGTATGATCTAGTACTACCATTGGCTTTAGGTATAAGCTGGGAATCTTGAAATGTATTTCTTACACATAAAAAGAAGTAGTCATACTCTAAGCTAATACATTGGGCGTCATACTGGAAAGGTAGTCACTGTCTAAAGGACATCAAAGTCTTCAAAGGAAAAGTTGACAGTGAACCAAATGTGCACACAGATCAGCTCTTAATGCTGATTCTAAAGCACTGAATTCAGCCCTTTTTTTTTTTTAAATTTTAATGTATTCTGGCTATTGAACAGCAGGCCTTTCTGTTTATTTGTTTAATCTAATTTATATTATACGTAAATCATTTCCACTTAAAATGGGCAAACAGTGATGACAGTACACACCCAGTCAGAATGTATCAGGCTTGCAGTAGGTTCTGGCAAATTCTAAAGGATGTTCTGAAACCAGTTAAAGAAATACAACATGAATTTAGAGTGAAGGTGGAGGCCAGGGAAAGGAAGTTCCTTCACAGAACATCCTACAGGTAAAAGGTCCGAGTAGAAGATGTGAGACTAGAAGGGAGAACAGAAAAATCAGCCCAAGGGCTCTACATGCGTTTTAGCAAGCAAGGAGGTGGGATTCACAGGGAACCTGATTCTTCTGCATACAGTTATCAATGGCAGAGTTACAAGGTTTTATTCCAAATGATTTCAGTCCTGATGATACTGAAATGCAGTAGAATGTCCACTTCGAATTCTTTCTCCAAGCTTTTGGTTAGACAGGGAGTCATCTGACATTGTGTTTGGAATGGAAAGTAAAAATCATGAACAAAACCCCAAGTTCGGGTTACCATGGGATGATAAAAATTGATGTCTAAGAAAAGAAAAAGCATGTGAATTTAATTCCCTTTGTATTAAAAATGGAGGAGGTAGATGAAAGAATCACAAATAAGTCTGATTCTCTGAGGCTGAACCTATAGGGAACGTGGACAGACATGATTTGCTTGTGCAGTCACATGCGTTCGTGGTGTTCATTGTTCAGTGCATGCTTCCTGGATGTGCTCTGTGAAAACTCTACTGTCTTCCAAGTCCAATGTGTCAGTTTGATCTTCTGTTAAGTGCGTATCTTACTTCTTACTGTTACTGCTCCAAACGTTTGCTTAGCTCCTTCCTCACAGTGAAGCAGACCCAGAGCCAGGCCCCAAACATTGGAATCCATTTTGGAAATTTCTATCCACAAAAGAAGAATGAGGCCAGAGGAATAATTCCGTCCTAGTCTTCTTGTGATACTTTCTTTGCCTCTGTCACCCTAGCAAATGATTAATAGCATCCCTTTTGTTAAATTATGTGCACACAGGAGTAGGTAAGACTGAGGCTCCCTCCTCCTACAGGGTTTCTAAGAAACCCCATTGTGAGTGAGGATAGAATAAAAAACCAGAATGAAATTCAGGGATATTTAACAAGTATCACTTTCAAGCCAGGATAGTGACCATACCAGCTCATCATGATCATCCAGATGATTTAACATCTATAGCTATAAAAATAATATATCTATAGCCTATAAACATAGTTATACAGTATATTAATTACTTAACAATATCTTACAATATAGCCTAAAAATAAAGTTTTTGAACAGTTCATTTTTGAGTTCTGAATTCTGCTCTGACTGATGTCTGATTCGTGAGTTGTTCTTTTTCTCAGATAAATGCTGTTAAATTTAGTTTGTGTACATATGAAGTTTTTCTTTGAATATTTTTACACATTTTGCAAAATAAAGTGCTACATCTCTAGATTTAGTCCTATATTATGAGACTTCAAAGAAATTCTACAACTTATTTGGCATAGTGTTTGGTTTATAACAATGATTATTTTTGATGGTAACAATAACATACAATATTTTAGTAGTCAAGTTCTGTGATGTTGATACTACTCATAAGATAAGAGATTGAGCTGGAGAGAGATGGCTCAGCAGTTAAGAACACTGTCTGCTCTTCCAGAGGTCCTGAGTTCAATTCCCAGCAACCACATGGTAGCTCACAACCATCTGTAATGGGATCCAATGTCCTCTTCTGATGTCTCTTAAGATAGCTATAGTGTACTCCTGACATAAAATAAATACTTTTTTTAAAAGAAAGATAAGATATGATAATAACATTGGCATTTTAGAGGTATGTAAGACATCTAAAGATATGTGCTTACTGTATATCGTTTTATTCTTCATTCATATCCTCTGGAGGACACCTCTGTATTTTATTTTCCATCAGTGTAAATAGTTTCCAAGGTGTTAGCAAACCATTGGAAGCATTCCAAGATCTGGTAGTAAAAGGGTTAACCAGAAAGGATTCTTGCCTTTTAGCAGCTTATAATGTACAAGGAGAAGAGATAAGTAGAAAAGCAAAATGAAGGTGCAGTATACGAAATGTGCAGAACAGATGATAAAAAGAAATAATATTCTTTACTTCAAGATAAACTCAATATGCCTGGACAAAAGTCAATATCAAAAATGAAGACATATATGTTATGGATAATTTCTTCTTTTATAAATTAATAGCAGATTTCGTTGAGTCCCTGTTCCTCAGAACAGAGACAAATGTGCATGGCTCAATAACTTTTTCCCCAAAAAAAGTTATACAAGAAATTTTCTATTCTTTTCTGAATTTCCAAGCAGAATAACACACGGTTATGTTAAAAAGGCATTGTACTTGTTTCTCCCCCAACCTGACATTCCCTGAAGTAGGTGTTCTGTCACTCCCAAAGATAGATTGAATTGAAAATAGCAGATGTTCCAAATCTTCACTTATCTAGATTAAATACTTATTTACAAATGCACATGTATGTTTATGCCAAAGTATAATTGCAAAATTAACCAAGAGAATTCAGACTTATAAAGATCGTGTTCCTGGCATACAAGACATTTATATATCAGTCCTTGATCCATAAGAATTAGCAAAACCTATTTTTATTATTCTTGATACAATAAAGAGGCTTAAATTCTTTACAAAAATTAGATGTACTGAGAATTTACTTGATACACATTTAATGACAAAATCTTAATTTGACATTGGTGGCTTTCCTTCTTGATGGAACATGGTCAAAACCAATGCCGGAGAACACTCAGCTTTATCTACTGTGCTGGTTGTTCTTGCTTTAAAAAATAAATAAAAATGGGGCATTTGGAATATTATCAAAAGAGTAACCCATGGTGAGCAGTGCCTTGGGGAACTGTGAGAGAATTTCCAGGAAAAAAAGGCAATGCGTCTTTTACCTCAGGTACATTTTATCCCCTGGATTGATATTAGACATGATTTCATGCCTCTTGTGACAAACATTTACATTCAATTTACAAGTTATGCTCATTCTTTTTGGATGTCAGATCATAACTGTAGAACGGAAATCTGGTCAGTGTGCTCTGAATCTGGATACAGCCTCCTGCCTTTTATTTATGCTTTCCCAGATATAATTTATAGTACACACCATGCACATAATTGTATTTAGATTGGTCTGTCCTGAGAAAGTTCTGGGAAAGAGATCCTCTGTTAATATTAGTACGTGCTTCCTGGTATCACATGTCTTTCTGATCATGGTTCTCTGAGCTCAAACTATCTACCTTAGACCATTACTTTCTTTGGTACATCTGTGTATAAAAGTACAGTAGACTAAAGTAAGTTTGTTTATAGCATTAGACTGTAGTCCATCCCATTCTTTCTGGTCCTCAGAGCCAAGGTCCAGCAGACAAGATATGCACAGATCAACTGAAAAGTCAACATTCCTTAGACAAAACCCAGATCATGTCAAGCCTTTGTGAATATGCACGGTTTAGCTGAACATGTGACTAGAATGTCTAGAATAACTTTGTGTACGTGTGTGTGCATGTGCACACATGTATTTTGCATGTTCATTCATGTTCCGTGTGTTTTACCTGAGGATAAAAATTCTCCACAAAAGGGAACTATTTTGTGGGGTTAAGATTTTGACTATCTCTTTAAATAGAGATATTAGAAATCACAAGTCAGTGTGTTGAGGATAAAAAGGCCACAGTCCAAACTTTCACTTGGCCCCAGTAGTATATCAGTTGTGGTTTTATCACATGATTCCCAATGATTGATGGCATGAGCTAATGTTCCTAAGCTTTCTGTTGAGACAGCTGGGTAAGGAAATGATTAATAATGTGATGTCTAGATATTCAGTATTTGAAAAGATTCTTGATTTGGCTTCTGGCTTTATAGTTTGGTCCATTTCCGTCCTCCCACTCCATCAACTTCTGACCTCTGCATGCTCATCTCAAACTGACTCATTCTTGTTCCTATTGCTTTATAATTCTGCTTTTGCCCCTGGATATATGCTGCTGACCCACACTCCAAGATCCTCTCTACCTCTTTGAATCCTGTTCGAACCCATTGCTTCTATGAAGAATAAATATTTAAAACTTTGTACCTGATGTGTAAATGTCATTTTGAACAGTTCTCAGTTGACTGTGTTTCTCTACGTTTCAATGTTTCCTCCTAAGTTGTGACTTTATGAGAGGTAATGAATGTTTTATTGTTCCAAGGGAATTCCATACTCATTAAGCAACCCTTCCTCTCAGATTGCTCCCTCTAACGTCTGGAAAACACTCACCTGTTTTCTGTCCCTGTTGCCTTCTCTATTTTGGGAATTTCACACAAAAGAAATTATAAAATGACATTTTGCGTCAGTCTTATGCTTAAAAATGTTCTTAGGGTTCATTTGCACTGTGGTATCTATACTTCAGGACTTTCATGATCCAATAGTAATCTATATCTATATCAATATCTCATCTATCAGAAAGTGATCTGGAGCTCAGTATGTAGTTGAGGGAGACCTTGAACTTCTGGTCTTCGGTGTCTCTCCTCTTGAATGCTGGGATTGTCAGCCTACACATCCACTCCTGGTTTATGCAATGCTGGGATTTGAACTCAGGATTTGATGAATGTGCCCATAAATTGCGTTCTCAGTCTCTGAATATAATGTAACTGTAATTTTTTTCCCACAACAATATTTCGTGCCAGGATGAGGAGTTCTACTTCTATTTCTAGTTTTTTTTTTTTTCTTCAAAAAAAGAAAAAAATTAAGCCATGAAAAGAGAGTGGGCTCTAATGAAGAGCATTTTTTTTTTTTTAATCTCTTCATAGGGCATTTTATTAGTCAGTGTTCTCTAGAGTCACAGAACTTTTGGAATGTCTTTCTATATCAGGCAATTGACTTGCAGTCTATAGTCTAATTAACACAACAATGGTCAGCTGTGAATTGGAACGCTAAGAATCTAGTAGTTCTTCAGTCCCACAGCTAGTTGTTTCAGCTGGTCTTCTGTAGAAGTTCCAACAGATGTGCTGGCTACTAAGTGCAATCGAGGAGTGAATCTTCCTTCTTCCAATGTTCTTATGTCGGTCTACAGTAGAAGGTGTGTCCCAGATTAAAGGTGTGTCCCACCACACCTGGATCTGGGACTTGCTTGTCCCAGGCTGACCTTAGACTCAGAGATCTCCTTGCAGCAGCTTCCTGGGATTAAAGTTGTGTACTACCTTGCCTGGGCCCACGCTTTTCATGGCCACTATGGTTCAGGATCCCCATGCCAAGATCCAGGTCAGAAACTTGTGTCTCCCAGCCTCAAGATCTGCATCACAGGTGAGCCCTCCCATTTGGATTGGAGTTCATTCCATATATAGTCATGTTGACAACCAAGAATAGCCATTATAGGCATGTACTGATGTGGCTTCCTTGCTGTTACTGAACAATACTTGGATATATTTCTCTTGAATGTAATCCTTTCTTATACTATGTAATTCAATTACATAATATTTTGCAGATTTGTTTTTATTCCTTTGTAGTGTATGTGTGTGTGTAGGTCAAAGCACAACTTGCAGGAGTTCCCAGGGATGGAACTGTAGTGCCAGGGGAATGTTAGTCATTCCCCAAAATACAGACAGGAGCTGGATCTGATGCAACTCACAGCAGGGTCTTTATTCTATTTGAGCTAGCTTGTCTACCACCCCAACCCTGGACCCAAAGCACTACCTTCATGCAGGATGATTTTGGTGGGAGGGAGCCCCAATGTCTATTGGGACAAGGCTTTATAGTAAGCAGCTGGCAGAGGCTAAGTGTACACTTATGTAATTGTAAAGCTACTGTGGCCTTTAACATAATGGGTTGGTGCTGGGAGTCGATCAGAAACTTAACTTCTGCTCCCCTCTGCATTGGCGGTCGTTAGGCAAGGGGTGGGTTTGTAACCAGGGGCTGCAGGTTTGCTGGGGGAATAACCTGGAGATGCTGGTCTTCAGGGTGTAACCTGGAGATACTGGTCTTGTTGGGGATTAGCCTAGAGACTGGAGCTACTCAGGTTTTGTTGCGGGTGCAAGTTGGAAACTAATGTTAGGTACCATCCTGTTAGTTTACCAGTGTTCAAACTTAGGTCAGGTTCTCTAAAATGGAGCCTGAACTTAAAAGATTTGGTCTCTCAGAACTCAGGTATTCAAGGTGGGTACCTCCTGCTGAGTACCTCCCCAGCCCCTTATACATGTTTTACAGTTCACCCAGTATAAACCCCCTTTGTTCTTTGTTTCAATTTTTTACAGTGTACTATTTCCATGCTCTCCTGGAATTCTTTATTTTGTTGTGTGATTTGTGTGAGTGTGTGTGTGTGTGTGTGTGTGTGTGTGTGTGTGTGTACATGGAGGACAGAGATTGACATTTGATGTCATTCTCTATCACATTAGTTTTTGGACACTTATCTCACTGAACATGGTGCTCACCAGTTTGCTAGGCTGGCCAGTGAGGCCCTGTGATCCATGTTTTGCCCCAGCATCTCCCAGCTCCGGAGTGACAGCTGCAGGCCAGTAAGCATTTTTCTTTTCTTTTCTTTTTCCTTTTCTTTTCTTTTCTTTCCTTCTCTTTTTTTATAGTGTGTTTCTGGGACTCTAAATGAAGCTCTCATGCTAGCATAGCAAGTAGTTTAACTAGTGAGCCATATCCCAGCCTCTTGTGCTTACGGTCTTTTCTAGATGTTTTCTAGTTAGGATTTGATATCATTAATATGGGGCTTGTAATTGTCTAATTTTATAATTATCTATTTTGAATTAAACAAGCTTAGCTTCTGTAGCATGTGAAATCTCTGCTCCTGTATGGCTGAATTCTCTTTTAATATCATCGTTGTTTCAGAATTCACTTCTATATATGGTATATTCATTTATATACTTATGAGGTTTGAATTTTTAATTATACTGGGAAATGAAGTTACAAGCTAAAATAGTACTTATTCTCTATTTCCCCATGTAATCAGTTATTTCTTTTTGCTTTACTTTGTATAAAAATATGTCTATTTTTGAAAGTTTCATACACTTATAAATGTACATTGATTATAGTCACCCACCATACCCTGAGAGTTTTAGTAGCACAAAGACTGCAAAACTCATCTTCCCCAGGTGACTTCCTCCAAAAGTCCTTCCTACCAGGCTTTCCAGAATAACTCCTTGCCCATGCTCCACTCCTACTTTCTCTCCTTACTTCGTGTAGATAAGAGTACTGTGTCTGCAAATGTCTCAATATTCTAAGAAAATGCCTTCGCCAAAGAGGAGAAGGTATAGCCAAGCTTCTGTGTCTTCAGATACATCAAGAACACACAGTATAACATCTTGATAATAAGTTCTATAATGCCCCTCTGGTACCAGCAAATTGTATTACAAACTTTCCAGATAAGAGCACCACTTTCTATGATTTAGCAGTTTCTGTCTTCTTTGACAACTCACTTCTTATTTATTTGCCCATAGATGCCAGAGTTTGATTTTATTAATGTTACCTAGTTCAATGGTTGCTCAAAGAAATAGCTGACCCTTGAGGCATCACATGTTCTACTCTTATTCTTTGATTGAGTCCTCTTCACCTCTACCTTCTCTTGCTACTTTTCTAATAGTACTTGAGTGTGTCAGTAGTAAAATACTATTAGATGCGTTAGGTTCTTATTTTGTTTTCAAAGTAATTTGTTATTTTGGGATTGCTGACTAAAGAATAAAAATATTGCTATTATCCATCTATGAGATCCAGAGTAATACTCTAAAAAGATTCAGTGTAAGGATTACAATTGAGTAGAAGGAATCAAGTATTCTTAGAATAGCATCAGATCATTTTTGTCTTCTTAATAGTGATTATATGATACCTTGAACATAACTCACCCTTATTTGAGTGAAATACAAAATAAACTTGTGTTTTAAATTGATAAAGCACAGTTGATACATTTCTGTCAATCAAGATTGCTTATACTTTCCCTCATGGTTTTTAACACTTAAGACTCATTGTTTCAGACTCTGAGGAAGGTTTATTTGCCTTCTTTTTTCTGGAAGAATCAGTACTCTCTAAGAAATTCTGGCGTCTCCTGTTTTGTTATTGTATAGGAATTTAGTGGATTCTTCAAGTTCTGTGTAGCTATGCATTTGGTGTTGGAATTTAGACAATCAAACTGAAGTGCTAGGTATGAAACATTTACATGTTGTATAAATATTGTATTGGGTTTTGTAAGTGTAATGAACTTAGTCTTTGAAGACATGTTTCTTACTCTGCACTGCTGTTAAGTCTAAGATTGCTTTGGGTTCATTATGACGTGATGCCCACACCTAGAATTGCTAACAACAGAGGTCACCTGACTTTAATCAATGAGTTCTTTATAACATGGCCAGGTCTGACTGATAATGACTCAAAACCAAGAGTTGTCTTCTGTAAAAAAAGATATTATAACCACAGAGTCTGTATTTTTCACCCCTGTAATACTACAGGGGTGTTCTGCATACATAACAGTCTTCAAGGTTATTGTGAATTTTGTCTAAATTTGTGGGCTTCATGAAGACAAGCACCATGTCTGTGAAATACAAGATAAATGAGTGTATCGCTAGTAATGGACATTTAATAGATAAGGATTTGTGAATAATGGACAAATACTACATTTCTATTCCTTGGAACCTGGAGTTCAGAGTATAAACATGATCTGTGAGTTTATATATTGGTAAATGCTTTCCAATCAAGTCTCAGACCACTCTCGGTCTTCATTAGGTTTCGTGAAAAGAAAGGGAGAACAATAGCCAGCTAATGGGGGTTTAGGAGTCTAGCACTCTGGTATTAAGCACCATGTATCTGCTCTAGTGGTGGCAGCACAGCTTTTAATCCTAACCCTGGGCGGCAAAGGCAGGCAGGTCTCTGTAAATTCAAGGCCAGCCTGGTGTACAGAGTCAGTTTCAGGACAGGCAGGGATAGAAAGAGCAACCCTGTCTCAAAATCAAAAACACAACGAAAACAGCCTTCTCAAACAAATAAACAAAGTAAAGAGTATATCATCAAACCAAAGTAGACAAGTTAAGGAAATTTTTTTCTTGTAATCTTTTACAAATTCATGTTCATGAAATCATTGGGTTATCCATTCCTTACCCTCCCCCCAACCCTGCCAAAATGCTAGTAATAACTGTCCTGCAAGCTTGAGACAATGTATTAAGTGGGAAGAAGTCAGTAAATGTCTGGCAAGTGTTGACACATGCTTTAATCCGAGCACTGGGGAGGGAGAGGCAAACAGATCTCTGAGTTGAAGGTCAGTCGGATCTACAGAGCTTGTTCCATGACACCCCAGGTACCAGAGAAAACCTGTCCTGAAAACCAATCAATGAACCACCCACCCACCCAACCAACTAACCAACCAACCAACCAACCAACCAACCACCAACCAACTAAACAAACAAAACCAAAAAGTAAGTAAGCAAGCCAGCAAGCAAACAAACAAACAAAACTCAGGAAATGGTAGTAGTTGTTATTGCTTCTCCCCTCTTTCCTCTTCTGTTCTAGACTTACCTACATTCTTTAGACTGCAGTTTCCAATCTTGCTAACATGATGCAAATCTGTTTGTTACGGACATACCAATTGCCAACTAGTCTTCCATGTACAGATTCTGAATTTAGGTTGATTCTGGATTGACTACACCATCTGTACATTCCGTGGATGTTTATGAAAGTGAAATTGTAAGTTTTTGCTATCTCCTAGATAGGAAAACTAAGCTAAGCCTATAAATACTACATTAGTCTGTGTAATTGTTAGTAGACATTGACTCAATTTCCAATCTCCAACGTAGGGTCCTTGGCCTGTGTCCACTCTGGTGCCTGGCTGTGGGAAAAGCATCCAGATATTGCTCTAGGGATTCGAAAGCGCTGTCTAAGAGGTGGGAAAACCGGAGCTAGTTTGAGGGTCCTCTGGGCTCTTAGGTTCTTGGACACCAGGTTCAGTTGGGAATCGGAATCAGGGCCCACTGGCTGGGAACGATGTCTAGTCCGGGGGTTAGGGGTGAGAAAATGGGAGCTCCAGCTAGTCACAGCAGGGACAGTCCTTGGCTTGATGGCAGTTGGCTTGGTGGAGGTTGTGGCTGGGAGCACAGTGAGGCCTTTTATGGGAGAATAGGCTGGGGCTCCGTAGGCTAAGGTCCATGGCTCCCCGTGGTGGATCTTGATGGAAAGAGATAATCCATCATTCTAAATAGTTTATTGTCATGGTAGAAAGTGAATGCATAAAAGCATACCCTACTTCTCAGGGTGGGCCTGAGATTCAATACCTTTTACCGGGAGTAGTGTCTGGGAAGGAATGCTTACTGACTAAGCTGGTCCGGCCTTTAATTACCTCATTAGCATGGAGAACTCTGCTTTGAGCCTAAGAGACCATAGGTCACACCTCTTTCATGTGAGAAGCATGGCAAGTGTTCCAAATCAGGAGCCTGGCATTGAGCCGGAAGTCACCTAAGCCTCAGGCGTGTGCCCATTGGGTCTCCGAGTCTTGACCTACTTGCTCTACCTTACCGAACTTCCTGGCATGGTTTTATGTTCCCACACTCCAATGTTACTTTTAAATGAGTATCCTAATAATCATGACAAAGAGATACCAAATCATGTGCTGGCCATTTACTGCAAGGCTATATTTACTAGGGATAGTGTAGGAAAAAAGGTTAAATAGCTATCAAGATACTACCATGAAAAGTACAAACTGGGGGAGGGAGGGATGGGATAGGGGATTTATCGATGGGAAACCAGGAAAGGGGACAATATTTGAAATGTAAATTTAAAAAAAATCCAAGAAAAATGTTAAAAAAGAAAAAGAAAAATACAAACTATTGATGTCTCAAAATAATTATTAATTTTATATGTATAATTTTCATATGTATATGGAAAGATTTTATGTCCATATTGAAATTAGTAAAGGCTCAATGTATGTGTGTATGTGATTACAGCATACTCTATCTATTTATCTATCCGTCATCTATCTGAATACTTAATTTATGGGTTTCAATGTCTCTATATAAGATTTTAAGCAATATAATTATCATGTTAGGGAAAAGATACTTTTTTGCCTATGTCCACATCCCCACAATGAAGGTTTTCACTTAGTAAAATAGCTTAGGACAATCTCTGCAATACATTTGATTCACCAAGGCAGTGAGGATTTTGGTGCCGTTTATCTGAGGACATTTTGAAGAGGCAAAACAAAGGCATGAACACGTCTCTAACGGAATATGAGTCACGTCAAAAGAGAGAGCTGTATTCTCAGAGCTTCCTAAGAAGCTGACCATTTATTTCAATTTTGGATGCAAGAAAAATTCTCTGACACTTGCAATATCAGAATCTCAGGTAGGAGCGTCCATACACAGGAATGAAAATTCAAAGCTAGGCCTTCCCCAATCATAATGCATTTCTCTCTACAGGTGGAACTGATATGTATTTTAATTCTGACACCTTGGCTGGTCTCACTTTATTTTTAAAACATCAGATGTGGAAGGGAAGGCATACTTCTGTTCCAGCAACAGTACCACGGCCATTGGTACTTTGCCTCAGGATGCACTACTTGGTCCTGACTAATCGATGGGCTGCCAGTACCCAGTGACATCTCTGTGAATTAGCAGAAAGTGCCTCTCTGCTCCAGTGGTGGCCAAACCCCTTGGTTCCTGTTTCCTGACTAGGGAGGGATCACTGTGTCAGAGTAGAAGGAAGCAGATGTTTTCAGTGTGGAGCTGCGACAGGCACTTCAGAGTGTGGCAGAGCAATGCCATCTGCCCTGTTGCAAATCTCTGGTTCGGCTGCTCCTATGGAGGGAGGAAAAAGCAATTTAAAGCATTTGCGTGGTCTATTCCTCCTAGGCCAATGTACCAGTTCTCATTAGTCTGAGATTCTCTAAGCTCATTTCATTAGTTGGTTCTTTCAAAACACAACTGTGTGAGGTGTAGTGGAGCTATTTAGGAACTAGAGAACTTGATCTGTCTGTCATCATTAGAGATTTTCCTAAATCACTGAATTGGGTGAAAGGTACAACTTTCCAGTCATTAAACAAATATTATGCCTCTCTTCTGCAGTGCAGGTGGGAGAAGACAGCAGAAAACAAAGGAGACAGTCAGTGCCACCTTATGTGGAGAGCACTGTGTAGGAAGAAAAGTAAATCAAATAGTTCTAGTGTAAATGATTGTTGGGAAGGGATGTGCAATTACCACTTGTACCTTGAGAATGGGAATAATAAGATAGTAGAGTAGGCAAAGGACGTATAGGGTCTATAGGGAAAGCTATGATGAAAAATGAATATTTTTACTGAGGTCTTAATCTCAAGAACATTTTTAATGGAAATATCTGAGGAGAGAACACCCCCCACACACACACACAAACACCATTTGAAAAGGAGAGAAGCCTCTAGCTAGAAGGGTTGAAAGGATGTCACAGTGGTGCCCGGTAAGGGGTCTGAGGTCTTGAAAGTCAGATCTGTTGACCTGTAGGCCATGGTGAGAATAGAAACTGTGAATTCTTTCTCCATACTGGAACTGTGGGAAGAAGACCATTTTTATTTAATATTGTGTTTGATATTTAATAAAAGGTATAAAAGAAGGAGTGAGAATGATTGATCACTGTCTCAGACTCGATATTGCAGATTCCATTACAGATTTTGAAGGCTTAAAAATTGTGTCACCATGTGAGTCTCTCTGCATCTACAAATCTTATTCTCTTCAGTTTTGAGCCTTTTTTGAAATTCAAATGAATAAATTAAACTATGCATTTGATACATTTAATAGATGAGCCAAGTCAACCTTGTGAAAGGAGTAGTAACATTAAGTAACATAACTATACATTAGGAAAGAGAACTTGATATAGATTAGAAAACACAAGGAAGGTAAAAATCTTATTATTGTCAGAGAAAGAAAAGTAATTAAAGACATAACCAAAAAGAATATTGACAGTCAAAAATTCAACTTTTATCATGTATGTATGATTTTAATATATAAAATCACCTGAATTATTTTTAGTTGACATATGACACTGTGCATATGATGGGATACAACATGACAGCTTAGAACACATATGCAACATGTCATGATTTTGTCAGTGTGTTTTGCTTATTTCTGACTTCAAATAATATTATTTCTTTGTGCTTAGAACTTCAGTCTTCTATTTATTTTGAAATTGGTATTAGTTTTGAAACTGATCTGAAATACAAGTAATAATTGTATACCAAATAGAGACAGCTCTCATAAAAACTCTCATAAAACTGAATGGACCACAAGAGACAATGGACAGCCAAAGCAATTTTGAGCTCAAAGAACAAAGCTAGTTCTAACTTCAAAACATGCAACAATGCCATAGGAACAAAACAGCATGGCACCATTCTAATGTCAGACACTTGGCCAAATGGAACACAAAAGAAAACACAGATATACATCCATCTATTTTGAATCAAATGGTTTTTGTAGGTTCACCAAGGTGAAAAAGGTAGTCTATTTCTTTTGTTTTTGTTTTTGCTTTGCTTTGTTAAACAAATACTTAAAGAATGAAATTAATCTAATTTCTCATCATAGGGAAGAAACTCAAAATGGGTCACAGAATTAATATATAGAGTTGAATTTACAGAACTACTAGAAGAAAAGGAAGAATACTTCAGGGGCCTAGTTTCAAGAATTTTTTTAAAATTTGACCTTGGATTCATTCACATGAATCAACAAACACTCTAACATTTTATTTTTGATGATCTTTTGATGTACTTATCTCTTTACTGGGTACAGTCTTTCACTACTTTACCATGAAATCTCGTTTAATCTTTAGACCAATTACAAACAAGTGCACCTATTGTTTGTAATCCATTTTATGGATTCTATGATTGAGGTTTGCAAATTTAGGAAATTGTTTCTGCAGGTTTCATTTGAGACAATGCAGCAGATACAATTTCTTTCTCCTGTTCTCCAATATTCTCTCACATACACACTTGCACACATTGACTTTGCACAGTCAGATTTTGAATAATGAAGCTAGTGTCTTTATAAAAATTTATGTTTAAACCACAGATGTGTTTAATTTGTTGGAAAAAAAAACAACAACAACTGATGTTTAGGTATAATAGGGGCTGAGGAAAAAGTAGGAAGGAAGATGCAACTCATGGGCAATAGTATAATATTGTCTTGAGTTGACCCTAAACTTCACTTATACATCATCACGTTCCTAGCTAAGCCAAATTATTCCATTTTTTGTGTGTATTTTTCAATTTGTAAAGTGATGATATAAGGATGCCATAACCTATAAGTTAAAGTTCTTTGCAAATTATATAAAATTTCAAATATGAGCTTGTTTCTAGGAACCCAAACAATAGTTTGGCACAAAAATTATCTCTATAGGCATTTGAGGAAAAAAAATTATGGCTAAACCTTGTGAGACTCCATTAAAAGATGACTTCTCTACTCCATGCTTGAGATTGATTAACTAGTAAACGTATCTTTATTGTTAGTAGAAATATAGTTAACTCTTTGAGTTCCCCAATCAACACCATAACGAGGAACTTACTAACATGGAATGGGGATTTGTATTCAGAACACTAACTAGGTACAGTTAATCATGAAACCTAAAAGTAGCTATAGCAGTCACAAGTATCTTAGTCTCTGGAATATCTTAAACTGAATTCATTAATCCTGAATGATATAATAAGTGATCAATCTATCTTATTGCGTTGTCACCAGCTTCTAAAAAGTCTATTTTGATCTTTTAAAGGAAAACAAACTGCCTGGAGAAATGGCTTAAGGATTAAGAGCGTTGGCTGCTCTTCTGAAGGACCCAGGTTCTATTCCTAGTGCTCATACAGTGGCTTATGACTACTTGTAACTTTATTCCAAAGGATCTGACACCCTCTTGTTACCTCTGTGAACACCTAGAACATATATCATTCATGGACGTACACTTAAGCAAAACACCCATACATGTAAAATACAGTTAGAGAAAGCAAGCATTAAACACAGGAGCACAGGCATTTATAATATCAGCACTTGGGAGGCGAAGGCAAAAGGATCAGCAGTTCGAGACCAGCAAAATAATGTAAATCAATCCTGGACTATCTAAGACCTTGTCAAAAGAAAATGAAGAAAGCCAACACACAAGCAGAGAAACATAAGAAGACAGAATGCAAATGCATGTCTGAGGAAATTCTGTGTAGAGCAAGTTGATGCTCTCTTTAATGAGTTTGTGAGGCTAGCCTTCTCTCTGTGGCTCCGTCATTCGCCCATGGCTTTGAAGTACTTTTCATTTAGCTAATGATTAGGTAAAGGCTCATGCAGAAGATCACATTACTTCTTAAATATACTCACCTGGCAGGATTCACACCATTTCTGCTCATAATCTCTTGGCTGACTGGTAATTACCCTGTCACTCCTATCTGCAGAGAGAATGGGAAATGTAGTTTAGCACCGAGTGAAGGAAGGACATGGATTCTGATGAACATTCTATCCTGAAGTCTGTCACCCTGCTTTTGTGGAATTGAGTAAGACATTGCTTCGCTCTCTTACTCACTTTTATTATCTGTATAGTAAAGAGTCTAATCCTTTTCTCCCACGAATGTGAGTGCCAGGTGGACCACTGCTTAGATACTGATAGTGTTTAATAGAGGCTTGCTATTGCTTTTTAAAATATTAAGCTTTTGATAGGAGTCAGAACATATTTCTTGGAGAAGCTGGTGAAAATTTGAGTTCTCATAGAACTGACAAATTTTTCATTAAATAAACCAAAGCAAAGGATACAAAATTAATAAGACCCACTTGACCCTTAATTCTTAAATTGATGCAATGTTAACTTTTCCCCAAAACTTAAATGTGAGCATTTTTATAGTTTCTAGGATGAGAAAATTTTGATTCAAATTGTCAATAGACTGAATTGCTTCAGGCCCCAGTAAATGTGAGTTGTATTAAAGGCTACCTTTTCAATCTGTTTCAGGGTTTATGATATTCCTCCCATGTGTAGCCAAACCTTTGTGACCATGGGTCATTCAAATTTCTCAAACCATAGTTTGGTAAACTGGAAGCCCTTCATTCCAGCAAATGCTAATGCTTGCACGATACTCTTGGGCACAGCAGATGTATTCATGCACTTGGTAGTTACTTTGTTGTTTGACTACTTTCCTCTGTCTTCCTCTTTCCTTTGACATGCTGGCTTCCCAGACAGTTGAGTACTAACACTTCCTTCCATAGTTAGGATATTTGATA
Organism: Rattus rattus; assembly: GCF_011064425.1. NCBI lineage: Eukaryota > Metazoa > Chordata > Mammalia > Rodentia > Muridae > Rattus > Rattus rattus. Next base: position 5,918,822 of record NC_046170.1, read on the forward strand.
CGTCATGTAACTAGCAGCCAGAATTCAATGCCACTTTACAACTGCTAGGAAACCAGGTAGGAAATGACTTTTAACTTACATTCAAAGTTAGAATGAAGGTTTATTTTTTTTTTTACCATCTCATTTCATAAAGGAGATATTCTGTAGGTTGCTTGACTTCCTGGGGAAACTAAACTTGATTTCAACAATGACCTACTCAGAATGAGCTGTCAAACTGATACAGAGTAGAGTAATATGAACAAGTAATTTTAATTGAGTAATTGTGTTTATCAGATTTGTCTCTGAGCTTAACTGTGAGGGACTGTCTTGGTTACTAATTGATGCAGGAGGAGCCAGCCCATTGTTTGTGGAACTATCCCTCGGTTCTGGGCTGCTTTAGAGAGCTAGCTTAGCACAAACCTGTGGATGAGAGACCCAACAAGCAGCATTTCCCCATGTTTCCTTACTTGCCTTAATCGTCACTTAATGGTAGATTCTGATAGGAAAGTGTGAGCCAAATGAACTCTTACCTCCCAAATTGCCTTTGGTCAGAGTCTCCCTATGTATCCTTAGATGACCTAGAACTATATAAACCAGGCTGGTCATGAGCCACCACATGCACTGGTCATAGTATTTTACTACATTAACAGAAGCACACAATAAGGTATGGGTTTTAGGCATATTAATCTATCTATTTATCAAGTGATAGAAATACGTATACGAGTATATATATATATATATATATATATATATGTGTGTGTGTGTGTGTGTGTGTGTGTGTGTGTGTGTTGATGCTTGTTTCTTTGTATATATGAGACATATCTTTTATATGTCTTATACATGTATATCTTTTTAAAATTAATCATTTCATTTATTTATATTTCAATTGTCCCCTACCTGCTCCCCCCTTCTCCAACCCTCTACCCTCTTCCCCTCCCTTTTGCCTCTAAGAGGGTGCTCCACCACCCACCCACTCACCACTCCCACCCTTTTAGCATCCCCTTTCTCTGGAGCATCAAACCTCCACAGGAACAAATGCCTCCACTTCTCCTGATGTCAGATAAGATAGTCCTCTGCTCCATGTATATCAGGGGACATGGACAGTCCATGTATGCTCTTTGGTTGGTGGCTTAGTCTTGGGAGCTCTGAGGGGTCCAGTTAGTTGATGATGTTGTTTTTCTTATGGGGTTGTGGTTGCCTTCAACTCCTTCAGTCCTTCCCCTAAGTCTTGCATTGGGGTCCACGGGCTCAGTTCAATGGTTCAATATAAATATCTGCATCCGACTTAGTCAGATGCTAGCAGAGCCTCTTAGAGGACAGCTATGACAGCCTCCTGTGTGCAAGCACATCTTGGCATCAGCAATAGTGTTAAAGGCTGGTGTCTGCATATGGGCTTGATCCCAAGGTGGGGTGGTCTCTGAATGGCCTTTTTTTTTTTTTTTAAGACAGGAACAATTCTGGGTTACATTTTTAGATGGGTGGATGACACCATCCATCAACTAGGAACCAAGCTTATCTACTGGAGGTGGTCCCTTCAGGTTCTACCTCCCTGCTGTTAGCTAATGTTATCCCCATTGGGTCCTAGGAGCCTCTAACATCCCTGGCATCTAGAACTTTCTAGTGCTACCCCTGTTCCCCACCCCACACTGCTGTATATTTCTATTCATTCTCCTGGCCCTCTGGATCTCTCTCCTGTCTCTCCTGATTCTGCCCTCCCTTTTTTCTCCCCCTCCACTCTCTTCCCAGTTCTCTCCCTCTGCTTCCACTGATTATTAATTCCCCCTTCAAAATGAGATTGAAGCAACCTCACTTGGGTCTTCCTTCTTGTTAAGCTTCATATGATGTGAGATTTGTATCATTGGGTAATCTGAGCTTTTGTCCTAATACCTCACTAATCAGTGAGTACATAAAATATATGTCATTGTGTCTGGGTTACCTTACTTAGATTATATTTTCTAGTTCCATCCATTTGCCTGCAAAATTCATGATGTTCTCATTTTTAATAGCTGCATAGTATTCTGTTGTGTAAATGTTCCATATTTTCTATATTCTTTTTTTTGGTTGAGGAACATCTGGGTTGTTTCCAGCTTCTGGCTATTATAAATAAGACTGCTATGAACATAGTGAAGCACATTTACTTGTGATATGGTGGAGCATCTTTTGGATATGTGCCCAGAAATGGTATAGATGAGTCTTCAGGTAGAACTGTTTCCAATTTTCCAAGGAACCACCTGATTGATTTCCAAAGTGGTTGTACAAGTTTTCAACCCCACCAGCAATGGAGCAGTGTTCCTCTTTCTCCACATCTTTGACACATCCTCCACACATCACATACTGTCACCTGAGTTTTTGATCTTAGCCATTCTGATTGGTGTAAGGTGGAATCTGAGGTTGTTTTGACTTTTATTTCCCTGATGATAAGGATATTGGACATTTCTTTAGATGCTTCTTGGCCATTTGAGATTCCTCAGTTGAGAATTCTCTAGCTCTCTAGCCCATTTTTTAATTGGGTTCTTAGGTTTTCTGGAATCTAACGTTTTAAGTTCTTTATATATTTTTGAATATTAGCTATTTATTGGACGTAGTGTTAGTAAAGATCTTTTCCCAATCTGTAGGTTGCTGGTTTGCCCTATTGACAGTGCCCTTTGCCTTACAGAAGCTTTTCAATTTCGAAGTCCCATTTATCAACTGTTGATCTTAGAGCCTGAGCCATTGGTGTTCTGTAGAGGAAATTCCCCACTGTGCCAGCGTGTTTGAGGCTATTTCCCACTCTCTCCTCTATTAGATTCGGTGACTGTGGTTTTATGTGCAGGTCCTTGGTACACTTGGACTGGAGCTTTGTACAAGGAGATAAAATGGATCAATTTTCATTCTTCTACACTCAGATTGCCAGTTAGGCCAGCAACATCTGTTGAAGATGCTTCCTTTTTGACACTGTATGGTGTTGGTTTCTTTGTCAAAGATTAAGTGTCCATAAGCGTGTGGGTTTATTTCTGGGTGTTCAATTCTATTATACATGGATATATTAGTGATATATGTAGATATATTAATTGATCGATTAAGAAAGAATAGAGGTAGTTTAAGAAAATATGGAAAATAAATATTAAGTAGTGCATAATTTTGATAAACTAGAATGTGCATTTTTTTTGTGGAAAACCTCTGAGGATTTCTTCAGGACACCATGTACACTAAACTATGGGACACTCTGAGTATCTTATTTAATATTAGAAAAGTTCCGTGGTTGTATGTAGAATGAAAGAAGTGGGAATAAATCTATATTCCCAGGGCATTGAATGGCCTTTAGAAATATTTTCTCTAGAGAAGAGACCATGATGATAACTAAGATCTAGGATTGCAAATAAAAGGGTAATTACCCTCTAAGGAATTCAGCACGTAACAGAAGGGAAAGAGGTCTTGACCACTTTGCTCCATCCTCTTTCTATATGGAAAGTAGCGGATACTGTGGATGGAGGGCATGTGATCCCAAGGTAAAGTCTTCTCCTTTCTCATCATTGCTTCATTAGAGGCTCACTGACTTGAGAACAAGTTATTCAGTCTCTGAAGCCTCAGCTTTTTCATCGGAGAGGTAGCTTGGAAATCCCTGCCACCCGTCATCATTTTAAGAATCAAATCATATAATTAGCTAAAGTGCTTTGTAAGCAATAAAACACAGCACCAATTAGGGTATCATTAGTGCTTTGATTAGCTAATCTATGTTTCTAATTATGATGCATCAAGTGAACTTTGCTATAAAGGTTTAAATACTTACCACCTACATGACTCAATAATTCTGAATAATAGATCAAAATTGTGGCATCTTTTCTGAGTTAAGAAGGCAAGCGTACTACAAATGAAATCAAAATATTTTCAAGGCTTCCAGACAGAAGTTTCTCTTTAACTTTCTCTCTCTCTCTCTCTCTCTCTCTCTCTCTCTCTCTCTCTCTCTCTCTCTCAGATTCATTTTATGAACATGGCATACTTTGTCTGCCTGCACATTTGCCCAGGAAAGATTTTATCAGATAGTTGAAAGCTGCCATGTGGTGCTGGAAATTGAACTGAAGACCTACAAAAGAAGAGCGAGTGCTCTTAACCACTGAGTCATCTCTCCATTCCCAAGTTGTGTGTCTCTTACACTTTGGATGAGTAATGTCCCTCCAAAGTTCAAGTATTAAATGAGAGCTGGTGGGATCTTTAGGAGGTATGGCCTTGTGAGAAACCACTCTATCATTGAGGACATAACAACAAAGGTAATTTATAGTACCTTGGTCCCTTCCTGACTTCCTGCTGTTTCTTGACTCATGAGGTAAATGGTAGCTCCATCATATACTCATTTTAGGATGTGTTGTCCTCACCTGGGACCCAAAAGTATTAGACCACTTAACTTTGGACTGCACCCTCTATAACCATGGGCCAAAATATACTTGGCAGTATACTTAATCTCGACATTAATTTCTTTATGATAATGAGAATGTGACTAATATGTTTTCGCAGAAGGTTTTGAATCTCCCATATTGCCTTATGGACAAACATTGCTACCTGTAAATAATCTGATTCTTAAATAAGCTAAGTCCCACCAGATCCCAGAATGTATAAAATTTCAGTAATAGTCTCTCCATTTTTTTTAATTCATCCTCATTTTGTCCTAAATGTGATAGAATATTCCAAAGGCATTTTTGAGAGATTCTCATATTGCTCAGTGAATGTAATATCAAGCTTATGGAATGCACCAGAATTTGAAGAGAAAAAAGCATAATCTACTGACTAAAAGAATAAACATTTTCAGCTTGGATCTAGCCATGTTACATGTTCATATAATAATCATAAGTGTTATACATTCAATAAAACATTGCATTGATTGTATGATAGATGGTATATACCATTATATAGTATGACATATTGATACCATAAATAATAATAACTTTTGTTTACCAATCTAGAGGTGGTCGAACCTAGGAGAATGGAGTCAATGAACGATGTGGACTTAAGTTTTATGCAATAGGTAACTTTGGTTAGAACTTCAGAAAATGTTTATTCTAGGGGTTGAGAGGAGTCACATGAATAAAGGGTACAATCCCTGTGACAAGCCTTACTTGGCTGATAGGATGCACATGGCAGCAAAAGCATATTTGTCCATAGAGGCATATAAAAAACAATAGCCAATTGTCATGAATAATCTGTTGTAAACTCACTCCTACCTGTTAAACTGAGGAGAGGCATGAAATTCAAGAATGACCTCATGTTTTTGAAGAAACTGAGGTCACAAGACTCTTGTCTTAGTTTCTTGGAGTTTTCTCACAAGCACTCAAAAATCTCATGCAACTTCATTCTTGGACTGTGTTCTGACAAAATATTTCTTATATTTGTTATGTGTAATATTTATTAATATATCTAATATGTATTTATTATAACTTACGATTATATGTATACATAATAAAGGCTAAGTAATATGATAGAGACATTTATTTTTAAACATTTTTAGGAGTTTCATCCCCCTTGTTAAGCTCCTATCCATCTGCATCCTTCTCATATATTATTCCAACATGGCCATTTTCTTTGTCTGGCCCTACTCTCCAGTAGCATATTTTGCACCAAGATGCATCATATTAATAGCAGGATATCCAGACTTATTTAGATACAATCTTATTGATGTTAATGATAGCAATCATGATGAAATAACAGAAGCTGTAGGAAACTTCTAGCTAATATGATCTTCTATGCATTATGATCGCTACGCAGCATTTCTTTGTTAAATCTCTAAATCCATGGTGATACACAACAGCACACGCCTCTCATCCCAACACTTGGGAGGTAGAGGAAGGGCCTTCTCTGCCTTGCGTCTTTGCTTTTTATCATTTTGGTAAAGGATCTTTGTAGTTAAACCTCTCTTCTCATAAATTTTTCATATGTGACATTATCAGAAGGAAGTGTATGGAAGCAGTTGAAAATACTATTTTTGGCATGTCATAAAATGTACTGTACTGTTTTAAATAATAAAAATCATTGAATAAATGAATATTAATTTTTACTTAATAGTTATTCATTTAAATATTGTTTGAGGCAATCTTTTTTTTTGTTTGTTTCTTTTTTTTTTTTTTTTTTTTTTTCCGGAGCTGGGGACCGAACCCAGGGCCTGCGCTCTCTAGGCAAGCGCTCTACCGCTGAGCTAAATCCCCAACCCCTTGAGGCAATCTTAGAATGGGAATTCTTTGCCAAAATCATAAGATCTAGACTACAAGTAGACTTCAAATAATGATGGTTAGGCAGTGAGTGAGTCCTGTCTTGTATTCTTTAGTGTAAATTGTTTTTTGCTCAACTCTTTAAGATCCAAATTCTCCATTGATCATAAAGTATCCAGAGATAAGAAATGACCATCTACTAAATAGTGTGCTGAAAACAATAGGAATGAAAACCTTCCTATTGTTTCTCTACCTTTTGTGATTCAGATTCAATGTCCTTGGAGGTTAAATTACTGTTCTTCATTGTTATCGACCATTATCACAGTCAAATGCTGCAAATCAATAGTGATAAAAACTGCATGGTATTGGTACAGAGACAGACAGATAGACCAATGGAACAGAATTGAAGACCCAGAAATGAACCCACACACCTATGGGCACTTGATTTTTGACAAAGGAGCTAAAACCATCAAATGGAAAAAAGATAGCATTTTCAGCAAATGGTGCTGGTTCAACTGGAGGTCAACATGTAGAAGAATGCAGATCGATCCATGCTTATCACCCTATACAAAGCTTAAGTCCAAGTGGATCAAGGACCTCCACATCAAACCAGATACACTCAAACTAATAGAAGAAAAACTAGGGCAGCATCTCGAACACATGGGCACTGGAAAAAATTTCCTGAACAAAACACCGATGGCTTATGCTCTAAGATCAAGAATCGACAAATGGGATCTCATAAAACTGCAAAGCTTCTGTAAGGCAAAGGACACTGTGGTTAGGACAAATCGGCAACCAACAGATTGGGAAAAGATCTTTACCAATCCTACAACAGATAGAGGCCTTATATCCAAAATATACAAAGAACTCAAGAAGTTAGACCGCAGGGAGGCAAATAACCCTATCAAAAAATGGGGTTCAGAGCTAAACAAAGAATTCACAGCTGAGGAATGCCGAATGGCTGAGAAACACCTAAAGAAATGTTCAACATCTTTAGTCATAAGGGAAATGCAAATCAAAACAACCCTGAGATTTCACCTCACACCAGTGAGAATGGCTAAGATCAAAAACTCAGGTGACAGCAGATGCTGGCGAGGATGCAGAGAAAGAGGAACACTCCTCCATTGTTTGTGGGATTGCAGACTGGTACAAGCATTCTGGAAATCAGTCTGGAGGTTCCTCAGAAAATTGGACATTGAACTGCCTGAGGATCCAGCTATACCTCTCTTGGGCATATACCCAAAAGATGCCCCAACATATAAAAAAGACACGTGCTCCACTATGTTCATCACAGCCTTATTTATAATAGCCAGAAGCTGGAAAGAACCCAGATGCCCTTCAACAGAGGAATGGATACAGAAAATGTGGTACATCTACACAATGGAATATTACTCAGCTATCAAAAACAATGACTTTATGAAATTCATAGGCAAATGTTTGGAACTGGAAAATATCATCCTAAGTGAGCTAACCCAATCACTGAAAAACACACATGGTATGCACTCATTGATAAGTGGCTATTAGCCCAAATGCTCGAATTACCCTAGATGCCTAGAACACATGAAACTCATGACGGATGATCAAAATGTGAATACTTCACTCCTTCTTTAAAGGGGAACAAGAATACCCTTGGCAGGGAATAGAGAGGCAAAGATTAAAACAGAGACTGAAGGAACACCCATTCAGAGCCTGCCCCACATGTGGCCCATACATATACAGCCACCCAATTAGACAAGATGGATGAAGCAAAGAAGTGCAGACCGACAGGAGCCGGATGTAGATTTCTCCTGAGAGACACAGCCAGAATACAGCAAATACAGAGGCGAGTGCCAGCAGCAAACCACTGAATTGAGAATAGGACCACCGTTGAAGGAATCAGAGAAAGAACTGGAAAGCTTGAAGGGGCTCGAGACCCCATATGAACAACAATGCCAAGCAACCAGAGCTTCCAGGGACTAAGCCACTACCTAAAGACTATACATGGACTGACCCTGGACTCTGACCTCATAGGTAGCATTGAATATCCTAGTAAGATCACCAGTGTAAGGGGAAGCCCTGGGTCCTGCTAAGACTGAACCCCCAGTGAACGTGATTGTTGGGGGGAGGGCGGCAATGGGGGGAGGATGGGGAGGGGAACACCCATAAAGAAAGGGAGGAGGAGGGTTAGGGGGATGTTTGCCCGGAAACCGGGAAAGGGAATAACACTCGAAATGTAAATAAGAAATACTCAAGTTAATAAAAAAAATGCTGCAAATCAAATACATTACCTCTGAAGTCCATCTTTGACCTTCCATGATACAACCTTGAGAGACAGAACTGGGAGGTCACAGACTGTGATTCCAATGGGATTCTTCATCACTGGATCATTCTTGGGGTACCACATGCCATTTTTCAAGCCAGCCGTAATCTACATGACTAGATATCTGATCAAAAGATTCTGTCAGACCAGATAACCATTGTAGTTTTCAAGAAATAGTTAAAGCAATGACAAGCAGCCATTTTCCTTGTACTATTTAATTGTTCTTAAACTCAGATAATGTGAGGATTTGGAAGTATGCAATGGATACTTTTGGAGAAACACAAAGAACCTGGGTAGGGGTGGAGAAAAATGAGTTTGGAAAGGTAGTCCAAAACCATCTAGTAAAGGTCAGTTGTGATCAATGTTGAAGGGAGGAGATATTTAAAGGCGTTGACAGTTCAGGAACATGACTAAGTAACCATTTTTAAAAGTGTAATTTGACAATGTTTTCAACTTAGAGAGAACATTCACAAGTCTGTAAGTGTGTAACGAAACAAAACACACACACATACACACACACACACATGCACACATGTATATAGTTTTTATTTGAGTTTCTGAACACTTTTTGTTTTACCCTAACTTCAATACTGTTGCAGTAAAATTAATTAAAAAAGGTTTCTTTTAACGTACATATATCTGGCACCCTAGTGCCCCATGAGGAACTACACATTTCCTGCCAATCTACCTCACACCTTATCTTCGTGCTGCTGTCAGAATTAGTATTGATCCATGAGTCTTAACTAACAACCAGTTTCCCCATTAGTATTTAATTTAAGTTATTCAAATTAGGACATCATTTCATTTAAATACTCATGTATCTTTTTATGTTCTCCGGTCTTTGAAGTTATTAGTTTACTTTTTACATCTTTGACCTTGACAGTTTCAGGACGATTGATCAGACATTTTGTGGAATCTTCCTTAATTTGTATATTTCTCTCATAATTAGACTAGGGTTATGATATCACCATTCTTTCACAGCCTATCAGGGACTCCATGATATTTTCATGCTATCAGTGAGGACATCTAAGGTATCACATTGTTAAGGTAATAAGCTCTTCCAGTATCAAAATGTGTTCCATCCTTTTCTATTTCATGAATTGCAACTTTGTCATAAATCAGGCTGCCATCAGTACTGGTGAAGCCTGGTGGCCAGGTAGTTGGATAATGTAGCTCAGAAGGGAGAGAAAACCAGCCAGTGCATGTGGCTATGCTAGAGGAATTGGCAGGTAGGGGAATGGGTGGAGGGGAGAGGTCTGACCTGTGCATTTCTGGTTCTTCAAGTCTGATAAAGGTAGGCAGAGAAGTGGCCAGACAATGCATTACTACTTTTTACGGTTATTTAAAATAAGGTAAATAATTAATAATAATGTGCAGAAAATAATGTGTTTATACAACAATTTCAAAGACTATTTGATTTTGATTGGTATGCATACTACATACAAAGTCATATTTAAGTATATGATAGTAATATGTAATGATCATAAAATAGGAGCTTTACTTTTTGTCCTTTTTAATGAAAAGAAATTCTTTTCTCATATATTATGTTCTGATCACAGTTGCCCCTCCTTCTACTCCTCTCAGTTCCTTCCCACCTGCTATTCCATCCAGAGCTATTCCCTTTCTGATTCTCATTAGGTAAGAATAGACTTCTAATAGATAATGACCAAACCAAATATAACAAGATAAAGCAAACGTTAAACTCGAGCAAGGCAACCCAACAGAAGCAAAGATCCCAAGAGAAGCTGTAATAATCAGGGATCCATTTCTTCACACACTCAAGAGTCTCATAAAACCACCAAACTGAAAGCCACAATATGTACAAAAGCACCTGGTGCACACCCCTGTTGGCTTGCTGCTTCAGTCTCTGTGAGTTCGTTTGGGCTTTGCTCAGGTGAATTAGAGGACCTCGGTCTCCTGGTGCCTGCCATGCTTTGGCTGTTACACTCTTTCTAATATCTCTTCCCTCTTCCACAGGGTTCCTAGAGCTCTGACAGGAGGAATTTAATGGTGACAATCTGATTTAGAGTTGAGCATTCCGACACCCTGCCCCCCACAACTGCATAATGTCTGACTGATTCTGGATATTGATTCCCTTCTGCTACAGACAGAAGCTTCTCTGACGATGACTGAATTAGATAGTGATATAGGAGTATAGGGGAATATTGTTAGGAGTAATTTTAGTATTTTAGTACTTCCTTTGTTTTGAAGACCATCAGTATTTGGTTTTACCTTAGGTCTCTGTGCTGTCTAGACTACAGTTCTTGGTACCCAATCAATGTCAGATACAGGTTTCAAATAGTGGGGTGAACCTTAATCTGTCTTTTATTGGTTACTCCTTTGAGCTTTGTGCCCCCATTACCATTACATTATTTGCAGGCAGGAAAACATTGTAGATCAAAGGATTTGTGGTTGGTTTGCATTTATCTTTAGGTGACCTGCAGAGTACTCTACTGTGGGGCAAGTGGGCCATAACACCAGACAGAAGAACTAGTAAGTTCGAGCCTGCCTAAACTCCAGGAAATACCAGAATTGGGAACAGAAAGTGTGAGGCCAGATTCTTGCCAAACTACCTGATCTGGAACACATAACCATGACATGCCACAGAGAGGACTATGGCAATCTTTGGTCATGTAGCGTAAAAATCTAGAGTTCTCCAAGCTAATGCAGTATCTAGAAAAGTCCTAAGTGTCTACCCAATGAGATTACTTTCCTGGGCACTCCTTCCCACAGAAGAAATTTAATCCCCTGCTTGCCCTGAGTAACATGTTTGCATTCATATCCACCATCAAATAACGCATCTTGGACAAGCAAGGGCCATCTTGGATAACCTTGGGGAGGGCGGGGTTTACTGTAAAGAGCTGCACTTTAATCTCCAGTAGGTGGTCTTTTTTCTCCCAGGCCCTCTGCTTTCTGGGCACTCACTTGGTCCCCATTCAGGGAACCTCTGACCCACAGACCCTAGTTCATAACTTCCCACCATCCCCAGCAGTGTCTGGGTACACAGGAGACCAGGAACCACAAAATCTGTCTGCAGTTCCCTGAGTAGTTTGCTGGCAGTGCTCTAGCATCCCAGTGATGAGGCAGACATGCAGCCTAACGTCATCCCTCAGCAAAGACACTAGAGCAGAGGGGTGGGGGGAGGTTCTACACAGGCACCAGTTATCCCTGTCCGTTTTCAAGGAGTGGTGTGGCTGCTATAGTCAACACTGGAGCCTTGCTGACATCTTATGAAGAACGACCCCTTGCCTTGACAATAGTCTGGGTTGTTTGAGGATTTTCATGAGGTTCCTTTGCCCAACAACTCAATTGGATATAACCCAATCCCAGTACTGAAAGCGTTGTTTGGTGAAAAGAGTCAGGCCGTTGGGACTTTTATCTCCCCTGCTATTGAATGGATTCGTTAGGATAGGCTTTATATAATTAGGAAGTTTTCACTGGACTTGGCTTCCATAGCTCCCTTCAAATGCCTCTCAATTCTACCTCTGAATTCTCTTCCCCTCCCCCATGTGACTGTGAACCTTTCCTTCTAATCCTTTCACACACACACTCGCCCCCCACCATAAAATCTATTCTCTTCCCCACCAGGGAGCTCCATGTGTTCCCCTAGTTCATTCTTATACCCAACTCTCTGGTCTTGCATTATAGGCCTTCTTTCATTTCCTTAATGACTAATATCCACATATAAGCAAATGCATACCAGGTTTATCTTTCTAGGACTCTGTTCAATCACTCAGCATGATTATTTTTAAGTTCCATCCATTTGCTTGAAAATTTTACAATACCATTTTTAAAAACTACTGAGTAATAATACTTCATTGTGTAACTGCACTTACTTGTCTTATTTATTTATTTATTTATTTATTTATTTATTTATTTATTTATTTTGGATATATTTCTTCATTTACATTTCAAATGTTATTCCCTTTCCCGGTTTCCTGTTCATAAGGCCCCTTATCCCTTCCCCCTTCCCCATAAGGGTATTCCCCCTATCTACTTCCCCTAACCCCTCCTCCACATTTCCCTGAACTGGGGGTCCAGCCTTGGCAGGACCAAGGGCTTCTCCTTCCACTGGTGCCCAACAAGGCTACATATGCACTTGGAGTCCTGGATCAGTCATGCATATATAGTCTTTGGGTAGTGGTTTAGTCTCTGGAAGCTCTGTCCCCTGAGTGGGGACCAAGTGAGTGCCCAGAAAGCAGAGGGCCTGGGAGAAAAAAAAAGACCACCTACTGGAGATTAAAGTGCAGCTCTTTACAGTTAAACCCTGCCCACCCCCCAAGGTTATCCAAGATGGTCCTTGCTTGTCCAAACTGCGTTATTTGATGGTGGATATGAATGCAAACATGTTACTCAGGACAAACCAGGGATTAAATTTCTTTTTTTTTCTTTCTTTCTTTTTTCTTTTTTTTTGAGGGACATCTAGGTTGTTCCTATTTTCTGGCTAGAGTGAATAGAGCAGCAGTGAACTCCATTGAGTAAGTAACCCTGTGGTAGCATGAAGCATTTTTTTGGTACATGTCCAAAGTGGTATTGCTGGATCTTGAGGAAGATTGATTTCCATCTTGCTGAGAAATAACCACACCTTTTTACATAGTGGTTGTGCAAGTTTGAACACTTACCAGCAATGGATGAGGGGTTCCCATTATTCCACATCCTCTCAAACACCAGCTGCCACTTGTGTTAGTGATCTTAGCCATTCTGAAGGGTATAAGAAGAAATCTCAAAATAATTTTAATTTGTATTTGCCTGATGGCTAAGGATATTGGACATTTCCTTGAGTGTTACTTAAGCATTTGCGTTTCCTCTATTAGAATTTCTTTGTTTAGAATTGTACCTTGTATTTACATTGGATCATCTGGTTTTTTTTAATACCAAAATTTTAAAAATTCTTTACATATTTTGGATATTAGTCCTCTTTCAGATGTGCAGTTGTAAAATTCTTCTCCCATTCTCTAGACTACTGCTTTGTTCAAATGACAGTGTCCTTTGCCTTAGGAAAGCTTTTCAGCTTCACAAGGTCCCATCTATGTATTTCTGATCTTAGCACCTGTGCTATCTGTTCTGTTCAGGAAGTTGTCTCCTGTGCCAGTGAGGTCAAGGCTGCTCTCCTTTCTCTTCAATCAAGTTCAATATATCTGGCTTTATGTTGAGGTCTTTTAGTCATTTGTTTAACTGGAGTGTGATAAATGTATATAAATTTTCATTCTTCTACATGCCAAAATCCAGTTACATCAGCACCAGTTGTTGAAGATGATTTCTTTCTCTCTGATGTATACTTCTGCATTCTTTATAATAACATAAAACAAGCCCCCCAGGTATTCACAGGTGTGTGGGTTTATGTATGGGTCTTCAATTCGATTCCAATCATCAAACTGTCTCTTTTTATGCCAATGTCATACTGTTTTTATTACTATGCCTTTGTAGTACAACTTGAAATTGATAATAATGATACCTCCAGCAGATCTTTTATGGTTCAGAATTACTGGTGTTATCCTGAGGGTGTGTGTGTGTGTGTGTGTGTGTGTGTGTGTGTGTGTGTGTGTTTCCATATGAAGCTAAGAATCATCATTTCAAAACCTGTGGAGAATTGTGTTGGAATTTTGATGGGGACAGAGTGGTAACTTTCATAGATTTTATCCAGATACTGAGAAGATTAAAATACTTCTTATATGTTTTGAAGCATAAAATTAATTGTTGTCAACTAAAGTTGACCTGCTGTGCCATAGAACATTGTATTTATTTCTTCTAAGTTGTTCCCTTTTGTAGGACATTTTATCACACTGTGAACTCTGAGACTGTGTTATTTACTGAAAAAAAAGACCAAAAAACCTGTTTACAGTTACAGTATGGCTCAGTCCTTAGCATACACCTTTAATCCCTCTGGCTGGAAAACAGAAACAACCTTAGTACATGTCTTTAATCCAAAACAACGAGGGCAACATTATTTCATAGAAGAAAGAACCATGTTTGAAAGTGATATCTAGTTGAGTGGCAGACAAAGTGACAAATCAGAGAAAAAATTGTCAGAATAGGATCTGCTCAATTCTTATAAGAAGAGAGAGGAAAGGGAAGAGAGTACTTAAGAGAGGAGAGAGGGGGAGAGAGAGAGAGAGAGAGAGGGAGGGAGTTTTACGAGAGACAGAGACAGGCTGAAAAGAGAAAAGCTAGACACAGGTAAAGACAGAACAAGAAGGAGCTAGAAGATTAAAACAGAACTCCAGAGTTAGTTTGAGGTCAGGCAGAGCAATGGAGGAAAAGCTGAGAGATGACAGATTGAACCAATCATCTTGGAGAGGAGTTTGAACCAGAACAGTTGAACTGAACCAGCCTGCTAGAGTTCAGAAAGAGCTAGAAAGAGTGCGCATACTCAGTAAGTCTCAGAGAATGAAAACATTCTACACCCAAAATAGATTGTATAGAGGCCAGAAGCTTTCAAGATGAAGACTAGGTTAGCAGACAGAGGCGAGGAAGCCTAAAAGAAGCTACTACATTAACTATCCTCTCTAAACTCTTCTCTTTCTTCCCTTACTCTGTATAGTTTCCAAGGCCAGTAACATACAGATGATACTATGTGCTAGCATGACAACTGATATTTTCTTGTGTTTTATGTGGCAACTTAAGCCATTTTTGTGGATGTTTTCTGCATAGAATTATTGGCAAACAAAAGAATTTTTATGTGTATAGAAATTATGTGAAGTGATACAGCTTCAAGATATTATGTGTTTTGTTATAAGAAAAATTTAAATTTTATTGTTCATCAATAAAATTTAAATTTTTGGTGACAGGTTTAGGGAAGAGAGCAAGCATTAAGTAGCTGTTTATCATCTCCCCATCCAATCTTGATGTAATAAACACTTAGCCTAGAAGTTTGGAAAGTAAAATACAACGAATAAAATACATGTGCCATATAATTTTATTACAGTTTTAGTACATGACTACCCAGTAATTCTCCACAAATATTAATAACTCTTTTTTCTTTTATAGCATTCTTTACTTTTCAATGGCTATAACATATACATATTTAATGTATATATTTATATTTCTCAATCAAGCTTTCTCTCCCTATTCATTGTTTCATTTCTTTAAACATAAATGTTCTCATCTTAGTATCACTGGATTCTTTTATGAGAAATCCTATCATTCTTCCTCCCCAGCTTCATGACCTTCAGCTCAGTGAATTATCTAAGGCTGCCCTTTAAACACCATTCTTCCGTGGACAAAGCATGGAAAGAAGTTTTAAAAAAAACCACTGGGTCTTATTTAGCACAATGTAAAACTCTGAATGATTATGGAAATGAGAACTTATATTTAATGCATCGCACAGTCAGATGTGTGTATACATTATAATGACATCAAAATAGAGGTCTTAAATGAGCTCAGGAACCCTAGTCAGGATTCATGACTTCCCCGGGCAGCGAAATAAGGAGAAAATTATATTGCTAAACCACTGATCTTTGAAGCATAATAGCGAGTGGGAGAGGGAGAATAAAGACAGAAAGTGATACCCTTTTTCTAAGAGATGAGAAAGTTATTTTCCTCAGATAAAGCACTGTGGGGATGACATTGGTGTCTAGCAAGCTAACATTTATATATATGATAAATACATCATTTATATATATGTAATATATGATGTTTTATATATATTGCTTATTATATGCAATATATTTATATTATAAATATATAAATAATGTAGAAATATTATATATATGCATGGTTAATTTCCATTCCTCCTTGAGAAAACAATTGTAAGTTTCCTGTAAGTTCTCTTGTTCCTGGATTCTAGGTCATTTGTTAGTGGTCATAGTCAGGCCGTAGTAGTCAGTTATAGTCCGGTCATAGTCAGGTCATAATCAGATCCTAGGGTGATTAACTCTTCCTTTGCTTCTCTGAGTAGTGCTGTGTTGTGAAAAATGTCTCACTCTCACTCACTGGGCCTAGTGATTTGATGACATGTGATTATGTGACACATTTGAGGGATAGATTAGAATTCTTTGAGTCACTGATGGAGATCAGTGTCTCTCTTCACTGGGACCGTGGACTCTGAAGTAAAGAAATGTTAGAGACCTCCTAGGTATGCAAAAGATTTTATGCCTCCATAGTTAATTGAATCCCACCCTGGAGGTTCTTCCTCTAACCAAGGTTGAGGACTGATGAACTCCTAAATATTGAGATATGCGATCAGAAACTGATTTGTTAGCTTCTGTTCCTTCTGATTGATTTATGATCTTTGTACTTCTATATAGTATAAGCTTATTTCTTATTTATTTCCTTTAAATGTTTAAAAATAACCCTTAAATTTACATGGGTCTGTGCATGTGCATGTATGTGCTGTATTTATCTGTGACAATTATAAGTATGATTATGAGAGGAGCTGTTTGACTGTAAAAGGTGGAGAGGGATAAGGAAGACACTCAGTCTGAACTGGGAGCCTCTGTGTCTACACACACATCTATATCTATATCTATATCTATACTATATCTATACTATATCTATATCTATATCTATACTATATCTATATCTATATCTATACTATATCTATATCTATCTATCTATCTATCATCTATCTATGAATATGCACAAATATGTGTCCACACACACATGAACACACGTCCTCTCTCTCTCTCTCTCTCTCTCTCTCTCTCTCTCTCTCTCTCTCTCCACAATCATGTAAAAAAAAAGTTATAGACAAATCTATGCTGCTCCCAGGCAAAACAATTTGCTTCAATTCTGTGCAACTTCCAGTGCGTTTACATATATCTTCTAGCATTGACAAGTTACATACCATCGGTTTGCTTTGTGTACCCTCTACTTACAAACCATGTGACTGTAATTTTCTCAGTTTCTAGCCATCTTGGTTGTAAATCAACATTTTAAATTAAGTTCATGAATCGAATCATTAGTGAGGATTTCTACAGTGAGTTCCAGACTCATCGCTATATTGAACAACCTGATCCTTGTGCACAGACACTCAAACAAAAAGCAGTCAAGAGATGGATTCAAGATTGCAGGGAAGGTAATTTTATGGACTACAGGTGAAAGGGGGAAGCGTATCTGGAATGGTATGAAGACATGTAAATTCTCACCCTCCACAGTAGAAGGGGGTGCTCACATACTAAGCTAAAGAATGGTGGGCATTGATAATCAAAGTGTATTGTTTCTCTTAAAGCTTTCCCAATGTCCTATGAGATATAATTGAGACATCAGTAACTATGTCATTTGGACCACCTTCTCAAATCACTCTTTGTCCAATAAGCTTGAGATCTGTACCAGGGAATCTTGGTGGTCAAAATAGCAGTTACAATTAAAATGGATGCAGTCATATCTTGACATCATAAAATATGTCTAAAATTCTCACAGCTTATGAGAATTTTATTATCAATGTTCCATCGAAAGGATTCCTAAGAGAAACTTACCAGGTGGCAGGTGCTCCAATATGGATGTAGTTTCCATACAGGGAAGACTGGTACTACAGCATTGAGTTAGAGTCCAGCAAAGCCTGGAAATGAGAGAGAGAGAGAGGAGAGAGAGAGAGAGAGAGAGAGAGAGAGAGAGAGAGAGAGAGGAGAGGAGGAGAGGAGAGGAGAGGAGAGAGAGGGAGGGAATGGAGAGAGACAGAGAGGGAGGGTTTGGGGTAGATTATGCTTCCTGTACTAATGCATTTACTGCATGTTGTTTTTCAATGTAGACGTTGAGTGCTCAGGAGAGATGTTGGGGAGTTTTCAATTTCTCATGATAGCTGACATCACTGTCACCTCTTCCCTTTACCCTTGCACTGTGTCACCTAGCCACCATGAAGTACTGCTTACTAGTATCTAAACACGTCTTGGTCTATTCTGCAAGTATATTGTGCTTAGTAACATTCCCTGTTTTTGAGGGCTTCATTTTGACTTAGTTATCTAGACTCACCCATGATGAATGCTCTCTTCCCCTTTTGTTCTATCAACCTCCCACCCCCAATATTTATGCTTTCATAATTGATTAATATCTCTTGGCTAAGGATATAAGTTCCTTTTCTTTTTTTATTCACTACTTTATTTATATTTCAAGTGATATCCCCTTTCCTGGTTCCCCTCTGGAAACCCCCTATTTCTTCTATGAGTGATCTTGAACTTAGAGAAAAAGTCATACAAGTTGTATGTACTTTATATCTGCTACAGACCTCTGTCCTCTAGTAAATGAACAACAGATAGCTAACACCAGCTATATAATTGAAACTGAATATGCTTATATGTAAGGTAAATAATCATGTATGTTTCTCAGCAAGAACAGATCTAGATTTCCTAAACATGGCATTTCTTTCTACATTTAAATGTAAATTGCTCACTTTATTCTAAGGTATCTTGTTCACAAATTAAAACAAAATGAAACAACACACACACACACACACACACACACACACACACACACACCTTCTGAACATACGAAATTTGCTGATCTGAATAACAAAAAGCGATCCTGTCTTAATCTAGTTTAATGTACATTAGAGCATTCTTGAGAGTTAATTTTGGTGTTCGTTATAGTTTGCTAAGTAAGGATTATCGCCATTTTACTCAATTTTTAGTCAGTGAAAATGATAATTTGTAGATATATGCATAACTTGGTAACCAGTTTTGAAAAAAGTTGATTCAGTTATTAATTTATTGGTAAACTGTACTTTGTGGGGAAGAAGTGGGACTCTTAAAATAGTGTGAGTAGGAACACTTTTGGGTTCACTTCTAGGAACTACAGGCAGAACAACAGAGAAGAGACTGAGGGAAAGGCGCCCAGCGAGCAGCCCAAGTTGGAATCCATCTCAAGGCAGAGGGTGGGGCGGCTTCAAGGCCTGACGTTATTACTGATGTTATGGGTGTTTATAGAGTCAGCAGCTGACTGAGACAGATGCAGATACACCTAACCATTGGATTGAAGTTGGGGACCCCTGCGGTTGAATTAGGGAAAGGCTGGTAGAAGGTGAAGAGGAGGGTAACCCCATAAGAAGACCAGTAGTCTCAACTAACCTGAACCCCCTGGAGCTCTCAGATATTGAGTCACCAACTAAGCAGCATACAGGAGCTGGGCCGAGGCCTCCAACACATATGTAGCAAGAATGTAGGTTATTGTCTTTATGTAGGAAGGCACGTATAGGATAGAATGAGGCCCGCCATTGGATGAGAAGGAAGAATGGGCAGGAGAAATGTTTTAGAAAGAGGAGAAGGAGCCAGAGCAAGAGAAACTGGGAGAATACATATGGTGGCAGATATTAAGATTCTCCTTTGTGCATAGATATAGGTTATGAATATTTTTAAGGGATGGGCGTGTATAGGTTATTTTGCTGTCTATATGGGCAAATTATATCTTATCAATTAAATCGCAGATTATTGTGTGGTGTGTTCTTTCACGTGGCGCTTAATTGAGTTCAAGAGAGTGCGACTGTGGGACTCACCAAGCCCGCCATAGAATTAGGATGCGTATGCCTAGCATGGTACCAAATTGCCAAGGGAACTGTGAGTGAAAGCAAAGCCACACTGGAACGGCTCGTGGACTGCCCAGGTAGTGGAGAGATACTAATTAGAGATAAATTATGGTTAGTTCCATTTGGCCTCATGGGTGCTGGAACTAACACTAGAGACCAGAGTGTCAAGGTGCCACATTGAAACGGCCCATGGACCGCCTGGGTCAGAGAGTACTTGGGGGCAGTGTGGAGCTGCTGAGATAAATTAGCACTAGTTCCTATGGCCTGCCGGAGCCTGAAATAGGGCTAGAGTGACCTCCTGGGTACATGCGGGAACCAGTCACAGCATTATATATATATTTCTTGGTTTGGCCTCAATGGAAGAAGATGTGCCTAGTCTTTGAGAGACATGAGGTCCCTGGGAGGGTGGCGGTCTGGTGAGGGAAGCATCCTCTCGAAGGTAGGGGGAAGAGGAATGGGATGAAGAACTGTGGGAGGGGTGACAATTAGTTTGCGCATAGATAAGAGTTAGTGATAAGAACATGGATAGATAAGAACATGTTTAGGAGTTATGTTCAAGTGGCAATAGAACTATAAAACATCAATCTTCACATCATTTGCTGGGCAGATGTTTGCAATCCAACAGTAACTCAGGTCTGCACTCTCTGACTTCACTAAGTTGAAATTTATGCATAAGGACAAAAGAGAAATGGACGAGTGGGGTCTGTCCCCGAGTCTTACCAAGGACAAGTGAATGTTCTGTCACATTAGCGGGAGACAGATAATGAGTTTTCTGATGTCTGCTTCTTCATTTTGCTGTTTACTCTGTGTCTGTATGTCTCTCTTTTTGTCTTCCTATGTCCGTTTACCCATTGCTTTTAAAAATAGTAAAATGGCAATCTTTGGTGGCATGAAATAATAATTTTGTGATTTGTTACTCTTTGTTTTAATTAAAGAAGTGACTGGCAACTGGCCAGGAGGTTCATTTGCTGTATAAACGAGCAGACAGGCAATCTGCGTTTTTTGTTTTTGTTTTTGTTTTTTTTGTTTTTGTTTTTCCTCAGGAACTGATTCTAGGTGGAAGGAGAGAACCAACCGACTCTGCAGAGTTGGCCTCTGATCTGGACATGTGTGTTATAGCACACCTGCACCTACCGACATCGTGTTGTGGTGTGACTCTATAGATGAGCAAATGTCCACTCACCCCACATAGAGAATATAGGAAACCAGTGACAGAACAGGATACAACCAAAGTCCACCTTGATGATCCAAGGAGCTTCACTGGGATTACTTAGAGGCATTGGATGAGGGTTATTATGAGGATAGAAATGATTCATAGGTGTCTGTATCATAAAAATCCTACCACAGTATGATAATGTAGAAAAAATTCAAAGCACACTGCACTGCGTTCAGCCAGATCAACAAGTTGGAGAATGTCTCTTTCAAGCAGCCCAAGTGGTCTGAAGCTTTTCAGGCACTGTAACTGATCCCTGCATTTCCAGCTGGCTTGGCTGATCTCTGGGCAGCTCAGATGGTCTAAGACTAGTGTCTCTTGCTAATCTTTATAGCATATATATATATATATATATATATATATATATATATATGCTCAAGGATGGAGAGAACTAGTGAATATTATCAGTTGCAGAGACTTCCTGAAACCTATGCTTTTTAATTCTTGAGCTTAACGGACTTTTCTGAAGAGCCTGTGTCTTAACAAGCTCCATTATGGAAAGTGTTAATCTTAGAGACCAGGTGATGGTAAGTGGAACAGCATCAAACATATTTGGTTGGATGACAATTATCCATGTTTATTGTAGTTCTAAAAGGACAATCTCCATATTTGGCTGTTATAAAAAAAAAGCTTAAATAAAGTGCTAAATCCAGTTCTTCACTCACACTGCTACATCAGGAAACTCACAAGACGCACATGACTAGTGGCTGTGGGTTCTCACAGATCATAGCACAAAGCCAGACTTTCTTCGTCCCACATTAAGTGAGGGAAGCCTACTTCTCATCACGCTGAGATTGCATTTCTGCCTTCATTTTCATGTAGCTCTGTCTTTTCCCCTCAAGTTCTTCCCACAATTTGTAAGCATATGTTAATTATCAGCAACCAAATCTTAGTCGCTGCATGCTCAGTTAGAGAAGGCATCACCACGGCAAGCATATTAATTAGATATGTTTTGATGAGTGAATAGATGGGTTGTCAGGAGAGAAGCTTGGGGAAAAAGTCATTGAAACATTAGAAAAGGTGTGTCAGCCATGAAAGAGTTTAGATAAAGATGAAACATTATAAAATTATCTATAAGCAAAACTCTTTATATGCCTAATCAGATGCCTGCTTGTCACCTCTACGTCCACAATGAAACATAGTGGTCAATCGTATCATGCTTGATTTTATTTTCATACAAATATTTTTGGGTGTTGACACTCCCTTTCTTCTCTATATAGATTCTATTTCCTTCAAAAGCATTTAAAAAGTGTGTAATCTCGTTAGCAATTCATACTGAGTTTAGAGAAGGTACTTCAAAAGAAATATGTGAAGATGCTTATCTAATATACCCTAAAGATAATCTCGTAAAATCCCATTGAGGATTCAAACTGCATTTATCATTTTCCTTAATACAGCTACATGTCTCTTCTGTCCTATCTACAGAATATTTCCTATTGTAACCCTCAACTATGAAGTGATTACATGACTCATGAAGTTACAAAGTGCTAATTCCTTAGAACACCTTGTGTCACTTAGTTAAGAACAGGGAAGAGAGGGAGGAGACCCCTCTCTAGGCTGAATGTACTCTTTCCACTTGTTTAACAGCTCTGCTGTCTTGTTATTTTTTTAATTGATGAAATGTGACTGACTGGAATATACTCAGCAGCTAGTAGAAAAGAATTAAAGCTGAAACCCTTATTTGTCACAGGAGTGTCATAGTTAGGGTTTCATTGGTGTGAAAAGAATGACCAGGGCAACTCTTATGAAGGCAAACATTTCATTGGAGTTGGCTTACAGTTTCAGGGGTTTAGTCCATCATCATCATGGTGGGAAGCAGGGCAGTGTACAAGCAGACATGGTACTGGAGGAGCCAAGAGCTCAACGTCTTGATCCAAAGTCAGCCAGAAGGAGGCTTTCTTCCATGCTGAGCAGAGCTTGAGCATAGGAGACTTCAAAGTCCACCTACGCAGTGACATACTTCCTCTAACAAGGCCACCCGTATTTTGACAAGGCCACACCTCCTAATACTGCCACTTCTCATGGACCAATCATATCCAAACCACCACAAGGAACTATTGACTCAGATAAGAGTCTGCCTAGAAGGTAAGCAAGCTTCCCCAAGGAGGAGCAGTCCTTCATGCACATGAGATACTATACATACTATACTATTCTATACTATACTATTCTATACTATACTATACTATACTATACTATTCTATACTATACTATTCTATACTATACTATACTATACCATTCTATTCTATACTATACTATTCTATACTAAACTATTCTATTCTATACTATACTATTCTATACTATACTATTCTATTCTATACTATACTATACTATACTATACTTGCATTACAAGATGCAAACCTGCAATAGTCTTTATCGATCCCTGTCATGTTCATCAGCTTTCTGCCTCAGAATACTCTAGATTGTCTTAATTATAAAAGCACAGTTTGCCTTAGTTTTAGTCTCTGTGCACAGTTGGTTGTCCCTGCTATCTCATGTCACAGATTGGCCTGTCATAAAGTGGTTTATCATGGTGGTGACCTCATGGTAGAATAAACTGCTGACCTTATGGCAATGGGAAAGGACCAAAGTCTCACAACACTCTTTGTGGACATATCCACAGTAGTCTAAAACCTCCCTATAAAGCCACCTTTTAAAGGCAAGAAAGTGATGACCAAGTTGGTCATGTGTGGGCCTTTGAGGGACATTACAAGTCTAAGTTCTTTCTTAGGCACAGTAAAAGATCAATAATGACTGATGATAAGTAAGAAAATTATAACAATTAAGTGAATGTCTTCCATCTGCCCCCACTCCCCTATCTATTTTTTTCCAGACTGTTCTTGATTGAATTATCCTAATCAGATTTGCACATGGCTGGCTGCTCCATGGGTAAAGTGACTGCCACACAAGCATGATGGCCTGGGTTCAAATCCCCAGCACTCAGCAGAAGAGCTGAGTGTAGTGGTCCTTGTTTATTTATACCAGCACTTGGGAGATAGACACACAAGTACCCCTGACGCTCCTAGCTAGCTAAAGAAATCAGTGAGTGCCACCTATTCTCAGGCAGTAAAGTGAGCAGCAATCGTGAGGGACACCTAATGTCCCATGACCTCTGCCGGCATGTGTGTGCCACTCCCCCTACAACCCACACAGACGTTTAAAAGAAGTAATTGTGTCACCTGCTTCACAAGACTGGTTACGTACTGGTCAGTGAAATAGTAGAAACTGGAGCCGGAGATAAAGCGTGAATGACTTTAGTCAGAATAATTGCTAGTAAAAGGAAAACCAATATGCTGCTCTTGCCTATGTACACGTTACGATGCTGAGGGCGCCCTTTGTGCTCCTGTATCACACACACATCACCTGTGATCTAAATAACTGTGGTATAAAACCTTAGCTGTGTCTGTGTGTGGATATGGGGATGTGTAGCTGAGTGCAGATGGTTGTGGAGGGAATCCCAGATCCCTTAAGCTGGAGTTAGAAGTTCTTATGAGCAGGCCATGACTGGTTTCAAACTAAGGCTTTCTGCAAGAGCAGTAGGTACAGTTAACTGCCGGGCTATCTATCTAGCTCATGTTTCTTTAATACATAATGTAATTGAATATTGTTCCATCTATCCATGGGCTTAGCCTGGTGAACGGTCAAATCACAAATGTTTGCAATTATTCAAAATCATACAGTATTTTACGTCCAACAAAAATTAAAAAAAAGAAAGAAAAAGAAAAGCTACCGTAATTTATTTTAATGTCATTTATGGTGTGGGAGATGCGAGCTGGTCACTAAAAGCTGCGCCACCTTTTATAAGTGGCAAGCCTGTGGTCGTAGGATGGAGAGGTAGTGACAGTTGCTTTGCTGTAAGCAAGCCTTGTAGTTCTAATATGCCTATAAAGACCATTTAATTAATTCAGTGGACAGCTGCCTTATTACTAGTAAAAATTAGACCAACTTTGACCAAGAACTCAAAAACAGAATTTAACTGACAAACTATTGAGAACCAGTGGGGGGGGGAATGTATTTTCTGTGTATTTATTTTTGAGTATTCATGTTATTGAACCAATCCCAGTAAGAACATAAATGACAACATAATATTCCGCTGTAACAGTTGGTGGAAGCCATTTTAAGTAGCAGTTTAACAAACAGAGATGAATTTTAATTTGCAATGCCAGTTGAGCTGTAATAAAAACTAGTATTCCAGCTGTGAAAAAAAAATACCACACAGCTTGGTTTAGAGTTATTTACAGGTTTTTTTTTTTTATTTTCACTTTACAGTACAATGAAACCATCTTGTTTCTATCCACACCAGAAGTTTGTTAAATCCAAAAATATGACTTAGTAAATGAGAAAGGCATTCTTCCTTAGGGAAATAAAATATTGTTGTTATATTAGATTACAGTGCTCAGTTTAGTAGAAGTTAAGTCAGGAAGCTAAATGTGTTAGAGTTTTCATACTGCTTTGGAAATTGTGGAGATTATTTTAGGGCACGTGGAAAATCTAAGCTACTGCTCTACAAATTAATAGAAAACAGATATTTTCAACCAGTACAATTCACCCAGATGTATTTTTGCAGCTAATTCTTGCTTCCCTGGTTAATATGTTGTTAAGGAAAATATCACCTTGTCATTTTTCAGCGATCTTTCGTCAACAATAATTCCAGCATCAAAATTTCTCTGGGTGCACTACCGCATTTCCCAAATGATCAACTCATTTGAGAGTAAGAAATTCCTGTGGGTACAAGGGTACTTACTGAAAGCTTTAGTAGTAGTTAAAAATAATTATTCAAAGAATTATGTGTATTATTGGTATGATTCAACAACAACAGAGACAATGGCGACTGGCAAGATTGTCAGATAGAAAAATGCTTGCTTCGCAAGCATGAGGACCTGAGTTTGGACCTCTCAAATCTGTGATGAAAAGTCAGGCATGGTAGCATGCACTTTTTTTTCTTCCATTTTTTTAAATTAAATTGGGTAGTTCTTATTTACATTTCAAATGTTATTCCCTTTCCCAGTTTTCAGGCCATCATCCCGCTAATCCCTCCCCTTCCCTTTCTATATTGGTGTTCCCCTCCCTATCCACCCCCCCCACTACCACCCCTCCAACAATCCTGTACATTGGGGGTCCAGCCTTGGCAGGGCCAAGGGCTTCCCCTTCCACTGGTGCTCTTACTAGGATATTCAATGCTACCTATGAGGTCAGAGTCCAGGGTCAGTCCATGTATAGTCTTTGGGTAGTGGCTTAGTCCCTGGAAGCTCTGGTTGCTTGGCATTGTTGTTCATATGGGGTCTTGAGCCCCTTCAAGCTCTTTCAGTCCTTTCTCTGATTCCTTCAACGGGGTTACCGTTCTCAGTTCAGTGGTTTGCTGCTGGCATTTGCCTCTGTATTTGACATATTCTGGCTGTGTCTCTCAGGAGAGATCTACATCCGGCTCCTGTCAGCCTGCACTTCTTTGCTTCATCCATCTTGTCTAGTTGGATGGCTGTATATGTATGGGACACATGTGGGGCAGGCTCTGAATGGCTGTTCCTTCAGCCTCTGTTCTAAACTTTGCCTCCCTATCCCCTCCTATGGGTATTTTTGTTCTCTTTTTAAAGAAGGAGTGAAGCATCCACATTTTGGTCATCCTTCTTGAGTGTCATGTGTTCTGTGCATCTTGGGTAATTTGAGCATTTGGGCTAATATCCACTTATCAATGAGTGCATACCATGTGTGTTTTTCTGTGTTTGGGTTACCTCACTCAGGATGATATTTTCCAGTTCCATCCATTTGCCTATGAATTTCATGAAGTCATTGTTTTTGGTAGCTGAGTAGTACTCCATTGTGAACATGTATTACATTTTCTGTATCCATTCCTCTGTTGAAAGGCATCTGGGTTCTTTCCAGCTTCTGGCTATTATAAATAAGGCTGCTGTGAACATAGTGGAGCATGTGTATTTGTTATATGTTGGAGCATCTTTTGGGTGTATAGCATGTACTTTTTATTCCATATCTGGGAGTATAGCATCAGGCAGATCTGTGGAGTTTACTGGCCAGTTAACCCAGCCTACTTGGTGAGCTCTAGGCTGTGAATGATTCTATTTAAACCCACAAACATGCATACAAAGGACACACACACACACACACACACACAGATATATATACAGGCACACACACACACAAACACACACACACAGAGATACATATACAGGCACACACACACAAACACACACACACACACACACACACTGAACATAGTGGAGAAACTGTGAGAAGAAAATAGATAATAAGAAAAACAAGGATAATGTCTACTTAGAGGAAATTGTCTCTGTCTCTGTCTCTCTCTGTCTCTCTCTGTCTCTCTCTCTCTCTGGCTCTAGCTCTCTCTGATTTTCTCTTGAGGATCTTGTGGTACAAGAAAGACACTTTGAAGTGATAATTGGAGAGACTCCAGGGACCAGGGATGCTGACAGAGAGCTAAACTGTATGAAATAATTTATATAAGAAAGTGATTTCCCTTCCAGTCGTAGAGCTTTGAGGAGGTGAGATGATCAGATAGAAAAGCAGGCAGAGAGAAGAAGAGAGAGACAGTAGAGGGGCCATGAGTACTGAGACAGAAAGTACTAGAAAAGTAGACACAGAAAACACGGTAGGGAGTGAGTGGCAAATGGTTCAAGTCTGAAATGAGACAGACTGAAGGACCACAGGCAGATGATAACAGAATGCTTAGGAGGCTATGGGTTTTGCTGTTGTTTAGTATAAAGGGCAATAGTCCAACTCCATTCATTCAGAAAAGCATTGCTATCCACTCATACTATGCAGCACTACTTTGAAAACCAAGTCTGTGGGCTTTGGGTATCAGAATACTTTGAGAATTCTTCTAGAGAAATGAGAGTGGAGGTCTGTTGTCAGCCAAGCTACTAAGATTCTGTTCATCTATGCGACACTCCACACATAAAAACCACCTAAACTTTAAGTGGTTAAGCCAAATCACCGTAGGTATGTGATCATGATTCTGTATCCATAATACAAAAATATACAAGGGTACTTGATGTCCCTTGGATGTCAGTTTCCTGCAAAGGTATGAAGCACTGTATGTAAAAGGAATGGATGCACATGTAGATTCTTTTTAAAACATGTAGTCTGGGCTCTTCCCTCTGTCCTGCCATTGCTGCCAAACATTATTACTTTAGTGACATGGATTTACAAACACAATGTCTTTAGTCTTATTTGACACAAAATTCTGACATGGCCGTAGTACGTTTCAGATCACTTAACTTTTCAAAACAGTGTCACTGTAAAGTCTCCATGGAGAGCATGCCCAGGCAGTGAAAACTGTTCTGTCCTGTAATGAAACCCAATGAAAAAATCTCTGAACTAGATTAGATAGAGGACTGACCTGAGGTCCACCAGAGGAGGAGACTTAAGACTGGACTGCGGAGTTGAAATAACTTAGAGCTGAAGACCAGAAAGGCCTGTGAACCAGGGTGCAAGGCAGAAGAGCAAAGATCTCTGCATCCTGAGAAATCCCCAGAGACAGGTTGTGAATGCTGACTGCTTTCAAGGAGATGTTGAAGGACTATGACACCTGCTTCCTGCATTCCACATCAGGGGGTGGGGTCTCAATGGGGTGAGGATGTTCTGGAACAATGGCCGTGTTTGAGTCAGAAACTACCATGGAACAGACTGCTATCCTATGATTTCTAGAGATCAAAAGGTGATCTTAGCAATAAATCAGTATATAAAGAGGCATACAGAGGGAAGTGCAAGTATGTAGGTAAAATAGAGAGTAGGTAAAAAACTAATGACCCTCATTCCAGTTTTCTGGAACCCTGGCACCTTTTAAATTATCAGGAAATCAAACAGGCAAAACATTAATTGCACAAATTTGCAATGCAAAGCATGTGTCCAGGCCAACTTAATATGTCTATCAAATGCTGAGGACAATTCATCACTAATATGAAAATTACTGGAAAACTGTAACCATTAGAATATTGGCCAATGAATGAGTGACCTACATCAAGGAACTGGAAGGGTTTCCCAAGCCAATTTCCTTATTTAGTTTGAGTTTATAAGAAGGGTTGAGACGATGCTAGTGTTATTGAGGATATCTGAGGAGTGGAGAGTCTTCTGCATCCTGATGTATGCGCAACCTAATTTCCATACGCTAATACTGAAGGGGCAGAGACAGCTTCAGGCAGGGCTAAACCACTCAACTACTTTTTACCCAACTTTCTCATCTGAGCAGAAATATGAAGAGATATAACA
This sequence comes from Rattus rattus, assembly GCF_011064425.1. Lineage (NCBI taxonomy): Eukaryota > Metazoa > Chordata > Mammalia > Rodentia > Muridae > Rattus > Rattus rattus. The sequence continues at coordinate 5,948,182 of NC_046170.1, forward strand.
ATAAGTGTGAGGCACTAGCACCTCTTACAGTTTCCTGTTTATTAGTGATTATTAGGTTTCTTGAGAAACTAAAATATTTAGGGGCATTTGTTAATAAAGTAACATTTATGTTTCTAACAAATATTTTATCAAAGGTTGGCAAAATGGAACGTTTTAGCAATAAAGGCAACATAAAGAACTTAAAAAGAAATTAAAAGCATACTTAGAAAATAATTTTTCTTTTCTTTGTATGAGTGCATGTCCATCCATGTATGTGCACCATGCATGTGCTGACTGTTTCCTGCTGGAAGACTGTATTTTCCAGCTGCCCTTGTGGACTTTCCCCTGTAGGCATCCACACAAGTGTGTGACAAAGACAGGTGCCCCTCCCCATGAGTAAACATGCTCCCATCTAAGGTTAGAGCATGCCTCTTCTCTCTCTCTCTCTCTCTCCTCTCTCTCTCTCCTCTCTCTCTCTCCTCTCTCTCTCTCTCTCTCCCCTCTCCCCTCCCTCTCGCTCTCCCTCTCCCTCTCCCTCTCCCTTCCCCTCTCTCAATCTAACATGATTGGAAAGCATCTGGAGATTCCACCCCTTGCAAGCACCTTCAAGCCCTAACTCTAGGACCCAAGAGTCAGGAATCATTACCCCTTTCTCTTAGGAACCCTTGTCTTTTCACACTCTGTTTCTGCTCTTTCTCTCTCAACTTACTATCTTTCTGTGACACAATCTGACCTAGAAGGGAGGCCATACTGCCTTCAGCCACATAACAAAACCAACATATAACTGAACCTAATTCAGAGGTACCCTAGGACTAGGAACTCACCGGAGCTGTCTTCTGTAAGACCTACTCAGTTGAAGGCACTGGATACTTTCTGCTGGCTTCGAGCACCTCTTTATCAGCCAAAAGCTCTCTGGACCTTCCATTGGCCCTTTGTTATCTTACCTTTGGAATTGGAATGGCTGGGGATACTCACTTGGTTTTCAGGAGTGTTAGATATTCAAGACTTGGAAGGTGCTCCAATCAACAGATATTGACTCCAGTTCTTTCCTTTCCCTCATCCATTCCAAATTTTCTGTAGAGACTTTCTCAGTGCAAGATTCCAAGAGCTTTCCACTGGCTTAGTTTGACTGAGAAGTCTGAGAATTCTCCATCGGCCATAACCAAAGCCTCTTAACTTTCTGGTAGCCTGATAACCTAAGGCCTGGGTTTCCTGGAGCTTTCATAATTGAAATGGCCACTGCTGGCCCAAGCTCGTTCCTCTTGGTTTTTAATATCTACCCTGATTAAAATAACTCCAAGACAAAATGTCAACTTGGTCAGAGCCCCTCCTATCCCCCTTTATCATAACATTCCCAGCTCACTCTTTCTAAGGGCTCTGGCTATAACCAAACCCAGAGCCAGAATTCCCATCAGTTCTGCTGGGCCTTCAAACTTCTATCTTTACAATTTAAAAATGTCCTGAAAAGTCTCTGTGTCTGGCACTGACTGTCCACCTGATTCTGTGACAAGGAGAAAGAAGGAGAAACAGAACATCCCAGAAAAAGAGAATTTACATTTGAGAGCAACTAAGAAGGAAACTTTCTGTCAAGGGTAAAATAGTTCTGGGTCCCTACTCCCATTTTCCTTGTTTTTGTTTACTGTCGATAAAACTTTTGCTGGAACTTTGGGCTTCTGTATTTAGGATGTACAAGTTCTTTTGATATGATTTTAAAAGGATGTAGAAATAATCTTAATTTGTTGTAGCACACCACGTCTGTAAGGTGAATTCAACTCTTGTTTAGGAAAGAATGTGTGCTCACTTTAGAGTAAACAGCCTGATACTGCACCCTTCGGCTAATAAAAAGAAGACTCCATGCTAAGTCTAGTTGATTTATGGGTATTGCCTTAATTGATTTATGCCATGTGGTCACCTTAACCAAGATGGCAGTAAAGTCACATGCCCTTTCTTTAACTCTAGTAAAGATGGTGTCTGGGTCCTATGACCGCCAAAAATGCAATGCCAGACTTCAAACATGTTTTGTTTTGAACCATACCTCCACTTAAAAAAGCCCCAATATTTTGTAAAAGTACATTATGAAAAGATCAGAAAAATAAGGTTCCCAGTTTCTGACTAGATCGTATTTATTTTATTACTGACGGATCATTAATTAAATAATTGTAATCGTAAGGTGGAAGTTTAACAGGGACAATATTATAAAACCCTACCTTATGAAAGAGTTACTAACTTATGTAAACTGCTCGAGATAATTAAGATATACTAGTTATGCTCAGTTAGTAGACATGTACTTCATTTACAGGAGGAAGGTTAGAAGGAAAAACTATTTTTTTTTATTCTATCTTATGGTCTTCCATTATTCCATCATTGTAGTATTCGGCCTATGTTAACAAAAATTAAGACTAAAACAAGTAAAGCAAAACAAGTTTAAAGTAAACTTAAAGTTTGTGTAACGTAAAAAGAGTATTCAAAGTTAGATGCATAATTTTTGGCTTAGAAGGTTGGATACTTGAGTAAAATGGCTTAAATTTACAGTAAACTTTCACGGCAGGAATTCCTGAGGCTCAAGTTGTTCTCTTAGGAGGAGCAAAATTATACTTTGATGGAGCTCCGTTCTGCCAGGGTAAGTTCCATGCCAATCTCCTATAGGACAAATAGACCTCGATGGACGTAAGACCTGCTAAAAGTCTACGGTCTTTACCCCCACTACCCAAACCTCAACACCTCTGGCTGCATATGCCTGCACATCGTTCTCTGTGTAGGCCTGCCCAGCTTCACTCATGCACGCCTGACCAAAACCCTTTCCTTATATAAAGATGAAATACCCTTCATGTTTCACATGACAAAGCTATAGCTTCTTTTGCCCAATGAAAGATCTCAGAATCTGCACCCACATCCTAAACGTCTAAAACAGCAGAGGCAAATAGCAATTTCTCTGCCCTTAGTGTCCTTCAAGTTGACATAAGGATACTGTGAACAGGGGATCCGAGTCAGTAAGTTTACCACCTGATTTCAATGGGATCTGAGTGCTAGCTACTTCAAAGGGCCATGCCCTTCCTCGTGACCTTCAATTCTTCCATTTGGGAAATGCTAATTTCAGAGTTCCCACCATAACCACCAAAATTCCCCGATGAAAGGAAGATGGCAGATACTGTCATCAGACTCACAACTTTGGAAAGTTATTCAGAATTGACAAGCAGTATCTTTGACAGTTGGCTTTGTATCTGTAGAGTTAGTGAATGACTCAATTAAGTGAGATTCCCAAGCCCTCAGTTTCCTTAGGAGGAAATGATTTGAGTAAAGGAGATTCTAATCTGGGCTCACCTGTGGTGCTTTGGGACTATAATCCAGTCTCTAGCTAGCGAGATAGCTCTGCGGCCACGCCTACACTCTTACCTTGAAGCCTACAAGGAATATACGAGCGTTGGCAATGAAACTCCTGAGTGAAAAAGAGACATTGCTGTTCTCCAGGTACTGCGTGATGTTTGTGGACGTTTTCTAAGAAATTATAAAGGCCAGTGTAGCTGCAACTGAGTAAAGCTTCTCAAATCGCCCCGATGCTGTGGATTCTTGAAAGACACGCACACATGCACGCGCGCACATATGCGCAGCTTTAATTTTAATATGTCCTACCCTAGACCCAATAGGGGGTGCGGGAGCTGGGGCCGATATTCCCTGGATCTTGCATGATTGCTTGCTTTCTCTTCTGCAGCTCTCAAGCCTGGATCTTCTTCCTCTCCCAGCAATGCTGATTCTCCCTCTTCTTGGTGGGTTCCCTTGCCCAAGAATCCTGCATTGATGCAGCTTTCTTTGCATCAGGTAACCTCTGTGGCCCATCGGGCACCAGGTGAGATCAGCTTAGCATCCTTCAGGACCAGCTAGACAGCGTGACCTTTACTCCAACTTTACGAAAGGCTAGATCTGACTAGTGGGGTGGGAGTTTTGTCCTCCTCAAACAACGCTGCTTCCATACACACAAATCCTAACTAGTTTGAAATGGGGAAAGGAACCAGAGAAATTCCAACCACAGATCTCCTCCTATGTATGAGCTTCGGGTTTCCCCCCAGGCTCCCCAACTGGATCAGTTATCACCTCTTTCTAATCCTCATGCCTGTGTTTGACCGTCTTCTAAATGCTTTCCTGACTGAAGTTTACCCTATACTCAGATAAAAAGTTCCATGCAAGCTTCCCCAATAGCTTTCACCCAACAACAGCTCGATTTTTTTTCCTGATATATCTGCAAAAAGATCATTTAGATGCTGTGAAGAAACTGGCTAAAAGGGACCTTTGACATTTTCACCCTGGGCCAGATACAACTTTTTATATTAGTCCTCTGTTTCCTCCTGTTCCCTTCCTTTGATGCTCCTTCTGCTAGATCATTTTGGGACAATACTCTTGGCAATGGGACTAGTCACTGTCGGCCTCAATCAACTCTGTCTCTTCCCTCTCACCAACCCACTCTGTGTCTCCTGCCTCTGATTCTCCATATCACTCAACCTTCCCAGAACGTCTCTGAGTTCTACTCTGTAATCAAATCATATGCTCACAACTCTCTGATAATTATTGACTAAGTCTTTTCAGAAACTCAATGTGGTAATCTCATGATTCACGGCAACCTATCTAATTGAGAGTGCCCTGCTAGTGCATGAGCAAAGGACCCCACCTTCAACGGAACCAGAACCCCGTTGACAAAGAAGCTCGGCAGCAGCAAACCGGCTATCCTGCTCCTGCCCTGCATGGTTATGTACTCTCAGGGTTAGAAACGATAATTTACTACCGAAAGACTACATTTCCCAGCTTCTCTTGCGGACTACGGAAATCATTTCTGCCTGGAGTGAAGACCCATCTTCCTCTGGAGTCATCTGGCTATCCACATGCATGGGTGACAAGGATGTCGCCTCACTGTGGAAAATCATGCTCATGCTAAGATCAGACTGAGTCTCTCTTTCCATCTTCTGTTTCTCTTCAGCTGCCCACCTGAGGCAACAAGAAAAGAACATGGGATTCCCCTAGGACCAGAGTTACAGAGGTTGAAAGCCACCTTGTGCATTCTAGGATTTGAATCCCATCTTCTGAAAGGACTGCCAGTGTTCCTAATTTCTGGGCCATATTTCCAGGTTCTAAAATGAATACTTGAAAAAAAAAGTGGGGGTGTGTGTGTGTGTGTGTGTGTGTGTGTATGTGTGTGTGTGTGTGTGTGTTTGTGTGTGTGTGTGTTTGTGTGTGTGTGTGTGTTTGTGTGTGTGTGTGTGTGTGTGTGTGTGTGTGTGTTTGTGTGTGTGTGTGTATACGTGCACTTACACACGCTCTGGAGTTATAACCAGAGCCTCGTACATACTAAGCACATACTTTCCCACTGAGCAGCACTCCTGTTCCATATGCAGTGGTTTTTGAAAAGCTAAAGGAAGAGCAATTAGGGTAATGGTGGTTCAGCAGTGTTCACAGGTATGCGTTTCAAAATCAGGCAGCTTCTGTTTGAATCCCGGCTCTACATCCCTCTCCACATAATGGGACAACAGCTGTTGCATCTCATAAAATGGAGATTATCCTTTTATGGTGCTTAGGGCTGTCCCTGGCACATATGGGCTCCCGGTGACAGGTCCTATCGTTTACTGTGGCTATTCACAGAGCTTAAGTGGGCTCCTACACCGTACTTTCTTCAGGGAAATTTCTTAGATTTTGCCTAAGTCCGACTTGACTAGTGAATGTTTTCTGGCTAGTTGTCCTTATCATCCTTATTCAAAAATTAAAAAAAACCCCAAATATCGTATCTCTGTTAGCATTAATTGAACAATTGGCTTCCTTAGAATCCAGGCAACTTCCCGAGGGCATGCCTCAGGTATTGGGGCACCTCAGATATTTCCCTAGTGTCTGATGCAGCCTCCAGCTCGGGAGGGAGGCGCTCGAATCCCCATTGACTAAGGAATTAATGGAAAGCAAAAGGTGTGCGACTTCCTCCAAAGACTAATTTTATATGTGATTTTTTTTTTTACTTTAATTTTCCCCCTTCGTCTTTCTCATTCAAAATATGTGTGTAAAACAGCGAGGGAGGCAGTTCGGAATATTTCATTAGCAGGCTGAGTAGGAGAAAAGGAGGCCATTTACATGTAAATGTATGCTTAACTCAGTCCCTGATGGAGAATACCCAGAGGGTTAGGCCAGCTTCCTTAGATGGTAATTGGAAGGCTAATTCAGATGGGTTAATTGTGGAGTAGTGGCCGTGCATGCTGGCCTGGGCCAACAGCAGAACCGAGGAAGGGGCTCTGCTGGCTGCAAGATAAATTCTCCTGCAGCACACAGATCCTCTGGCTTTGGTGTGTCACTAGTCAGGGCTAACTTCGGAGAAATGGGGATATTTCTCTAGATATAAAAATAAACTTTCCTCAGACCCACTAAGTGAAGAATAACTTAAGCTATATCGTTAATTCAAAAGGGAGCTTTGAAATGGCATTTAGCTCTTTAGTGGCACCAACTGGGTACGCTTCCCTCCCAGCCACTGCCCCTGTCGCCCTCTACCCCATCCCTGAAGGGAGCTAGACTTCAACTGCTCTGTCTCTCTTACTAGCACAGTAATTCTGGGAACATATTCTATCCTCTCCAAACTTTAATTTACACTTCTGAAAATCAGAGATAAAGACACACCTGGCTCACAGAGTTGAAAGATTAGACAAGATATCAACGTGAATAGTTTAGTGCCTGTCATTTAGAAAGTGACTCAGAAAATGTGGGCTTTCTTGTTTCCAAACTGCTTGGCACTTCCTTAAGAGGTTAAATACGCATGTGCATTGTGGTCTCTTACTTCTACTCCTATGTTTTAAGTACAAAAGCTAAAAATTGTACACACCCACTGTTTTATTTAAAAAAGATAAAGAGGGGGAGGAATTTGTTTTGTGGAGATGTAGTCTGGTATGGGAGAACGGTGTGCATCTGCAGGCCAGGCTGAGGTAAGCTCCTGAGGAAGCTCCTGAGGGACCAGCTACATGATGGTATAGTATAGAATAGAGTTTATTCAGGGCATGCGGAGGGATGTTGAGAGGGTACTAGAGGCAGAGCAAGGCAGAGAGAGAGAGAGAGAGAGAGAGAGAGAGAGAGAGAGAGAGAGAAGGAATAGAGGAGTAGAGGCCAGCCATAAGCATGTGGAGAGAGAGGGGAGAGTGAATGGGAGAAAGGAGGAAAGGGGTGAGGGGACAGAGCAAGGGAGGAAGAAGGGGAGAGCGAGAGAGAGCAGAGGGGCAAGCAGCTCCTATTATAGTGAGTCAGGCATACCTGACTGTTGCCAGTTAGCTGTGGGGCACAGCTTAGACAAAATGCTAACACAGAGGGAGAGGGAGAGAGGGAGGAGGAGAGAGATAGGAGGAGAGAGAGGAGAGATGGAGAGAAGGGAGAGGGAAGGGGAGGGAGAGGGGGAGGAGAAAGACCAAAATCTATTAGAGGGAAGCAACCTTCTGTCAATTAAAAATATGTGTACGCAAAGTGCCTGTCACTGCCTGTGCTATGACTCAGAATCGAAAAGAACAAACTACTAACATAAGAAGCAATATTGACAACAACTCATGGATGGTATTTTTAGAAGCCATACACAAAACATTCCATATATGGCGCTTGAAGCTACACATTGACACAGTAGGAAAATCTAGCTTATGTTAAGTGATGTCAAAATAATTGTTTGCCAAAATAGGAAAGATGAAGAAACACGGTCATAGTGGACAGATGTACCACAGTCACACAGCAAAAATGCAGGGATCCACCATTTTGATGAGCTGTAATTTCAGACATACAAATTAAGTCAAAATATATCTGAAACCTAGGAATTAAGAACCCTGCAGGATGTCCCGTGCTGGGATGATGATAGACACCCCAAAAGCACCAACTTCCTTTGCCGAAATAAACACCAGCAACCTTAGTAACTGGGGGGGGAACAGTTACATCAACAAGTGGATATTTTCTAGATTCTCTTTCATTTTTTTTTAAGTTTTCTTGGGCAAAAAAGGGAGACAGATTGTGAATTTGTCTTTTCATGTTGTAACCAAAATTGAAAATTCGTTTTTTTTCCAGTAAAATCTTTTTTTTTTTCAATAAAGGTAGGCATTAAGACCAAGAATCAGGGATTATGTCCAGAGGCTCTGCTGCAGGAGGTTGGTTTTGCTAGTGTGAAGGATGGCTATGTCATAAAGGACAAAGTGACTAAGGTTCACTGAAGATATATTGTAAATAATCCAGGGAAAAGAATGGCAAGAAGACAAGAAGGCCTGAAGGACTTCCAAGGTCTGAACTGACAAGATCCCGTGGAACAGCGGAGGAGGCAGCTGTGAGAGCAAATCAAAAGGCCAGTGATTAGAGCCAAAAGTAGCCTCGTTATTCATGGAAAGGTTCAGTGAGAACCTACCATTTCAGTGTGTGTGTGTGTGTGTGTGTGTGTGTGTGTGTGTGTGTGTGTGTGTGTGTGTATTTTCTATCAAAGGATACTTCTGAGATTCAGGGTGATGTAGTTGAGGTTCTGATGCGTTCCAGGCTTGAGGTAATTATAACCAGTTTCAAAAAACAAAGAAAGAAACAAAGTTAGAAAGGAAGAAAGGGAAATAGGAAGAAAGGGGAAAAGGAAGAAAGGGACAAGGAAGAAAGGCCTCATAAGACTGCAGAGCTTCTGTAAGGCAAAGAGCAGTCACTAGGACAAACAGCAACCAACAGACTGGCAAACGATCGTTACCAATCCTACATCTGATAGAAGGCTAATATCCAACATATGCAAAATATCAAAAAGTTAGATTCCAGAGAACCAAATAACCCTATTAAAAAATGGAGTACAGAGGTAAACAAAGAATTCTCGACTGAGGAATATTGAGTGGCTGCAAAGCACCTAAAGAAATGCTCAACATCCTTAGTCATCAGGAAAATGCAAATCAAAGCAGTCCTGAGATTCCACCTCACACCAGTCAGAATGACTAAGATCAAAAACTCAGGTGACAGCAGATGCTATCAAGGATGTGGAGAAGGAGGAACACTCCTCCATTGTTGGTGGTATTACAAGCTGGTACAAACACTCTGGAAATCAGTCTGACAATACCTCAGAAAATTGGACAAAGTACTACCTGAGAATCGAGCTATACCACTCCTGGGCATATACCGAAAAAATGCTCCAATATATAACAAGGACACGTGCTCCACTATGTTCATAGCAGCCTTATTTATAATAGCCAGAAGCTGGAAAGAACCCAGATGTCCTTTAACAGAGGAATGGATACAGAAAATTTGTTACATTTACACAATGGAGTACTACTCAGCTATTTAAAACAATGACTACATGAAATTCTTAGACAAATGGATGGAACTAGAAAATACCATCCCAATGTGAGATAACCCAATCACAAAAGAACACACATGTTATGCACTCACTGGTAAGTGGATATTAGCCCCAAAGCTAGAATTACCCAAGATACAATTCACAGACCACATGAAGCTCAAGGAGAAAGATCAGATTGTGAATGCTTCAGTCCTTCTTAGAAGGGGGAACAAAACACTCCCGGGAGAAAATTCCGAGGCAAAATATGGAGCAGAGACTGAAGGAAAGGCCATCCAAAGACTGGGTGATCCATCCCATAAACAGACACCAAAACCAGATACTATTGCAGATGCCCAGAAGTGCATGCTGATAGAAGCTTGATATAGCTGTCTCCTAAGAGGCTCTGCCAAAGCCTGACAAATATAGAGGCAGATGCTTGCAGCCAACCATTGGATTAAGAACAGAGTCCCAAGTGGAGGAGCTACAGAAAGGATTGAAGGAGGTGAAGGGTTTCAACCCCATAGATAGAACAATATCAATCAACCAGATACCCCAGAGCTACCAGGGACTAAACCACCAACTAAAGAGAATACATGAAGTGACCAATGGCTCCAGCTGCATATGTGGCAAAGAATGGGCTTTTTGGGCATCAGTGGGAGGAGAGGCCCTTCATCCTGTGAAGGCTTGATGCCCAAGTGTAGGGGAATGCCAGGGTAGGGTGGCAGGTAGGAGGGGTTGGGTGGGGGAGCACCCTTATAGAAGCAGGAAAAGGGGGAATGGGATAGGGGGTTTCTGGAGGGAAATTTGTAAAGGGGATAATATTTGAAATGCAAATAAAAAAGCCAATAAAAGAAAATTTTAAAAAAGGAAGGAAGGAAGGAAGGAAGGGAAGGAGGGAGGAAGGAAGGAAGGAAGGAAGGAAGGAAGGAAGAAAGAAAGAAAGAAAGAAAGAAAGAAAGAAAGAAAGAAAGAAAGAAAGAAAGAAAATGCAGAGGTCCTATGAGGTGGAGCAATATGTTTAGTTCTCAAATTTGTCTATTTCTATGAAAATTGCCTGTAGAGGCTACAAACATGTTCTCTTTGACTGAACTAACATGATCCATATACATTTCATCCAGCACCGAGAGACTAGGACTATTTTGCACGCATTTTGCAAAGGAAGTATGACCAGTGAATTCATGAAGCTTGCATTAGGTTCCTCTCTGTTACTTCACAAACATTTTAACTTTCGAATAATATCAGTTTTTATTTTCTTTTCTTTTCCTAACTGCACAGTACTTATTAGTCAGAGAGCAACTAGGGAAATACATGTTCTCATTTATTTATCTAGAAGAAAATCAAAAAGGATCTAACACTCAGAAAAATATATGAAAGCATTTGGGAAAATTTTATAGCGAGAAGCAGAATAATGACTTTAAAGTATGCAAGAAAATCTCTTGTTTTGAATATTTTGAAATATTCTCTATTGGACAAAATAAAATTAAAATTTCACTACAACAGTAATATGAAAATATGAAATCTCTAATAATAGTAATTTCATCTCCACATCCTTTATGCCAGCTGCAAGATCATCAGACACTCTTTGGTAATCGACCAGCCATGCCTGAGAAAGATGAATGGAGTCTACCCAAGCAGGGAGGCTAGCATAACTGCAGATCTCCACTCTCCCTCTTCACCTCCATAAAGGACATAGTTGAGAACAATAAAGAGGTTTACAGGAAGCTGGTAGCCAAAATCAACTTATAAGTTGAGTGAAACACAAAGCAATTCCAATAAGATCAGGAATAAGACAAAATTATTCATTCTTTCCGTATCTATTCGGTATAAAACTTGAAGGCTTTGTAAGAACAATAACACAACTCAAGGAGAATTGGATACAGATGGGAATGGAAGATCTCAAAGTATCTTTGTTAGCAGTTGATGTGATATATATATATATATATATATATATATATATATATATATATACAAACACACACACACACACACCAGGGAACTCACTTTTACCAAAGTAGCTGCTAAGATTAGCTAAAAAATTTAGCAGTTCTCTTAATTGCAAATGAACTGATAATTCAGGAAAACCACACTTTTATCTATGTCTTCAAATAATATTAAATATCTTCAGGTAACTCTAACCAAATCAATGAAAGACTTGTATAGTTCAAAACTTCAAGTTTTTGAAGAACAAATCGAAGGACATACAAGAATATGGAAAGACCACTGCTGCTCATGGGTTGGTAGGATTAACATAGTAAAAATGGCCCAAGAAAGCAATCTGTAGACTCAAGGCAATCCTAGTCAATTTTTTAAGTTTTCCATCAATGTATCAATCCATGACATTAACACCTCAGAAAGCATTCCTTAGAATTTCAGCACAATTCTTCACAGACTTTAAAAGGGCAATTTCCAATCTCACAGGGAAAAAAACCAGAAAACGGCTAAAACGATAATGAACAGTTAAAGAACTACTGGAGATATCACCATTGCCAACGTTCAAGCTACGTTATGGAGCTACAATAATAAAAGCAATATGGTATCAGCATAGCAACAGATGTCTGGTCAATGTAATTAAATTGAAGACCTACACATGTAGTTCTTGTACCTATTGACACCTGATTTTCAAGAAAAAAAATGGAAAAATGCAAAACAAAAAGAAAGCATCTACAATAAATGGTGCTGATTGAATAGCAAATAAAAACACACATCACCATGGACGAAAGTAAAAGATTTCAACATAAAGGCAGACACACTGAACCTGATAGAAGAGAGAATGGAAAGAGCCTTGATCTCATTGGCACAGGAGGAGACATTCTGTACAGAACTCTGATAGCCCAGGAACTAAGATCAACAATTACTAAATGGGACCTCATGAAACAGGAAACTTCTTATAAGGCAAAAGAAACTGTCATTTGGTCAAAGTAGTAGCTTACAGAATTCGAAAAGATTTTTTTACCCACCATGCATCTGATAGATGCATGAAGAACTGAAGAAACTACACGAAAACAAAACAAAACAAAAACAAAAAACAAAGCGAATTAGCCAAGTAAAAATGGGGGTACAGATCTAAACAGAGAACTCTCAAAGAGGAAAGTCAAATGGCTAAGAAACGCTTACGGAAATGTTCCACATGCTTAGCCATCAGGGAAATGCAATTCGAAACTTGAGATTTTATTTTACAACCATCAGAGTGACTTGGTTATATAAAAGTGACAGCTTGTGATGTGGAGCATCTGTTCCTGGAAGGAGTGAAAACTTGTACAGACACTATGGCCGTCAGGTTTCTCAGGAAGATGGCAACTGATCTACCTCAAGATCTAGCTATACCACTCTAAGGAAAATGTGGAAAAAGCAATTTTGTCTACACAAAGACTCTTGCTTATATTCAATGCATTTGTAATATCCATACACTGGAAACTTTTAGGTGTTCCTCCACGAAAAAAATACATAAAGAAAATGTGGTACATACATAAAAATACATAAAGAAAATGGAGTATAACTCAGCTTTAAAAAAGAAAAACAAAACCAAAAACACCTCAAAAACAAAATCCTGAAATTCGCAGTAACTGACCACTTTTTAATTGGAGTTAAGGTCTACTGCGTGACATGGAACCCACACACTACATACTCAAATGGTCATGGAACTGAGATTAGATAGGTGTTGGACCCAGGTGAAAACCTAATATTATTATTATTCTAAAAGAATATAACAATAAAAATGACTCCTAGGGGCATATTGCTATACTGATAAATCAATACTGCTCTTCACCCTTATCAAAGAGATTATTCTTGCAGTAGATAGGAACTTGCATGGGGCCCCATTACTAGGCAGAATGAGAGACTTCAGAGCACTCAGTCCAAATCGCTTGCACTTCTTTTTTTTTTTTTTTTTCTGGTAGAAATAAAACATTTATTATCTTTTATTAATCATTTCATTTGTTTACATCTTTTTTTATTATTATTAACTTGAGTATTTCTTATATACATTTCGAGTGTTATTCCCTTTCCCGGTTTCCGGGCAAACATCCCCCTCCCCCTTCCCCTTCCTTATGGGTGCGCTTGCACTTCTTAAATCCCTCTATCAGGAATCAGGAATCCATTTGACAGAATAAGAGGCAGAAAGACTGTTAGAACCAGAGGGGATGGACAACATGAAGGGCACTGTTTTCCAGAAGCAACAGAACTAATGCACATGCATTCCTACAGATTCAAGACAAATAGGATTCCAGCACTAAGAGTAGAAGTAGATGTAGGCTCCCACCACTAACCAAGAGACCCTACCTACCGGCAAAGAAAAAGTTAGTTCAGAACATCCACATCGGGTGGCCTAGAGCTCTCTATAACTACAGTTCCCAGAGATCCCATGCCTGCCTCTGGCTTCTGCAGGTACTCATACCCATATGGCATATACAAATACCAACACCTAAATAAAAACAAAAGTGTAAACCTTAAAAAAATAAGAGTCTCTTGTGCAATCACATGCCATGTTTCATTGCAGAAAATGCCTGATTCCGGAAGGAGTCATCAGACATCACATGTCCTATACTCTAGATGGATCTGAAGAAGATGTGGAAGAGCAGAGAATTACATTAATTAACTGCTACAAAAGACTGAATGAGACCACATGTGCCAGCCTTATTATTCATGTCTGTGTACTTCTGCTGCCTAGAGATTTAGCGTTTTTCTATTAAGTTGTAATATTTTCAACATCACCTAATCCTAAAGGTTATATGAAACCATCATCTCATATTCAGTAAACTTATTTCCATTCTTTCTGAGAAGAAAAATAATAAAACCTCAGATGCACTAATACCACTGCCTTATCTAGCATATTTAGAATAAACACAAAGTTGTTTTGATATTCTTTTTGTAATTTCGTGGCAATATAATAAGGATTAGCATATGAGCACTAGACTGTAATAACATGCAGAATTCTAATTGGTCTCAAATTTACAGCAGATAAACCTTTGAAAAACAGGTTAAATGCTCCCTTAAATATGATAAAAATTAAATTTGTGATAATTTTTTCCTCTTGAAGTAAGCCCTACTTACCAACATTTTACTGAAAGCAACAATTATGTTTAGGGTAGAGATATATTTGTGCACATTAGAGTTAAGGAATGGGAAACGGACTCCTCTTTGATATTGTACACCATCTGCAGTGATCTGGCAAGACTTTCCACCCACAAGTATGCATATAAAATGAGCTCAGCAAATCACCTAGTGCTTAGATAAGTCTTTACAGATATATGCTTCAGATTGCCTGTAGAGAGAATAATCCTACACTCAGTCTATACCCAATACTTAACAGAACAATTGAGGTTTTCAAAGCAAAATGATCACACATCCCAACCATTCTCTAAAATGCTGTGCCCATTTTCTAAGAGATTGAGAGGTGAGAAAGTTTTCAATATTGTTTCCAAATCAAAATTTATTGCAAATCTGAATAATTCTTTTAATTCCACTGTGAGATTTTTAACCTTGTGACTGTGTCAGTGATAGTTATGGTTATTATAAACTATGTTCTTATGTATTAATTAACTCTATGTACAAGTATGTGTGTGGGTGAGTGTGTATGGCAGGGTGGGGATTGCATGCATATGGAGGTCAGTGGTTAACATTGGATCCTGTCGTAACAAAACTATTTTGTTTTGTAAAAGCTTTATTGACATTTTCTTTTAACAGCTTTAGAAAAAACGAGAACCCTTGTGTACAACTGGTGAAAATATAAACTTGTCTAGTCACCATTGAAGTCAGTCTGGGGGTTTAAAAACAAACGAGAAGTCCCGTAGGAACCAGCTGAGTATTTCACCAAAGGTGTTCGTTCACACTAACAAATCACAAAGACACTTCTACATCAATGTTCACTGAAACACTACTCACAGTAGGTAATTTATGGAATCAAACCATGGGATTATGGGGTTACCAATAGAGGAATAAGTCAGCATGTGATACACACACACACACACACACACACACACACACACACACACACACACACACACACACACGCACGCACACACACAATGAAAATTGAAAGAAAATGAAGGAAAAAAAAATCATTCCATATGTGGTATTGGAAGCATAGCATGCAGGTCCTTGTGTCTACAAATCTCCAGAGAAATCAAGTATTTTAAGAATGCAGGATTCTGTTTCCAATGTAATAAAAATAAAAATACCAAATAAAAATACAGGAAATGTGACAATGAGAGGTGATTAATAGCCTGGCGATCTGCATTATCTGTTGGGCCAAGCCACATCAGCCTTCTGCAGCCAGGACAGAAGGTGAGTAGTAATCTAAAGGACACTCACAGTCAGGGGCTCTCCAAGTTCCCTCACCAACGCGTGGAGATAACTCATAGTCTAAATGACTCTTACTTTATCTGCGTAGCCAGAGGCTCCTCGAGCTCTCACAAACAGGGCCAGAGGTGGCTAATAACCCAGATAATCTCTACTTTATCTGCATAGCGACATCAGGCCAGAGCCTCCCCTAAGCCCCTTTAGCGATACAGGTAGCCTATTTCCAGAAGCCATCTTGTGGCAAGGAATGACATGTACCCTGAGTTGAGGTTTGATGTAATTATGTTTCCTTGTGCACTGGGGGGTTATATTATATTCGGACCCATTTTTTCCAAATTATACAGTGTTTAAAATATATCACCTAATATCATGTTCCCCTAGTCTGAGCCATGTTGACAAAATCACTCAGAACTGAATTTTCATTCTCCTCTCTGGATACCTTCAGGGTCTCCCTCAATATGGGAAATAGACTCTATGTATAGTATATATAGGTAAAATATTTAGAATAAATAAAATCATTTAAAACATATCAGTGAGTTGAAGTTCATAGTATTTTTATAAATTTGTGAGTTTGCCAGACAAAATAAACCTGTATCTTTAGGTATGTTTTCTATGAAGTATTGTTTTTCTTTGAACATATACATTATTTACAATGTTACATTTTTATTCCTATCAGAGATATTTTTGGGTTCTATATGTACAAAATGTACATATATTAAAAATTGCATCTAAAGATAAGTTGTGAAATATAAAAAGTAGCACATATATTACAGAATTAGCAACTTTAATTTGATATGTTTTTGTAATTTTATGAATTAGAAAAATATATATTTCAGATGAGGAATGATAAAGAGAATTTTCTGTTTATTTTTTTTAACAGGGGTGATTGTATTAAAGGAAGGTTGGGAACCGCAGTCCTAAACCCTTACCTTGAGCATTGTTTCTCAATCTACAGAACCCATTTTTTCTTTCTTTTTTTTATTGGATATTTTTTATTTACATTTCACATGTTAGTCTCTGTCCCAGAGTCCCATCCATAAGCTCCCTATCCCCTCGCCTTCCCCCTTCTTTTATAAGGGTGTTCCCTCTCCCCAAAAACCCCTTTTCCAGCTTCCCCACCCTGACATTACCCTATACTGGGGGGTACAGTCTTGATAGGAACAAGGGCTTCTCTTCCCATTGGTGCCCAACAAAGCCATCCTCTCCTACATATGCAGCTGAAGCCAGGGGTCTGTCCATGTGTAGTCTTTGGGTAGTGGTTTAGTCCCTGGGAGTTATGGTTGGTTGGTATTGCTGTTCTTATGGGATTGCAAGCCCCTTCAGCTCCTTCAATCCTTTCTCTAACTTCTCCAATGGGGACCTCGTTCTCAGGTCAATGGTTTGCTGCTGGCATTCACCTCTGTATTTGTCAGGCTCTGGCTGAGCTTCTCAGGAGACAGCTATATCAGGCTCCTGTCAGCACACACTTTTTTTCATTTACCATCTTTTCTAATTTAAATAAAATGTAAATACCTATACATATGTACATGCTTATTATAAGCATATATATACATACACACCCATCCACACCCATATATATATATATATATATATATATATATATATATATAATTTGTGACAAAACTTCATAAGAACACACTGGGGATATAAATCAGTGCAACTACTATGAAAGTCAGTTTGGAGATTAAGAGAAGAAAATTGAATTATCCCATGATATAACTATATCTTTCCTGTGTGTCCATCTGAAGGAATAATGTTGAGCATATGATAGAAATTTCTGCAAATCTATGAAAATATTTATAAAATGCAAACCATGGAACCAATCTAGGAGTACTAGATGAGTGTGTAAAGAAACTACAGACACAGCAGAGTACTACTGATCTATCAAGAACAACAAAAGTATGTTGTTTGCAGAGAAATGGGTGGAACTGATGATAATATTATGAAAAATAAACCACACTTGGAAAGATAAATACATGTTTTCTGAGGAATTTATTTTTATATATAAAATTACAGTGCTTATTAAGGAAAAGGAAAGATAACAAAGGAAGGGAGATGAGGTCAAAAAGAGGGTAAATGAGGGAATAATGTTATTAAACTATGTAATATGGTTGATATGATAAGATCTTCATACAATAATGCACGTTAATGACGACTCTATGTGAAGAGAAACTTAGAGGGATGTTTGATCCCACAATAGACAAGATTTTTTAAAGAAATCTTCATATTTTAATGATCAGTCTTGACCTTTATGTTCAATCATTTATATGATTTTGAGAAAATTATGAAAATCATAGACTTACATTAGTATACTTTCATTTAATTATAGAACCCATCATTGATGTTCTTTTTTTTTCTTTCTTCATCTGGCCTGTAGCTTACTATATAGCCCAGGATAGATTCTAACCCATTGTAGTCCTCCTGCCTTGGCCTCCTTATTGTAGGGATGAAAAGTATGTTCTACACAGTGTATCATTATTGTTTATGATGTGTAGAAATTAGTGTCTGGTTCTGCCTCCCAACCCCCAGGCTCCCAGAAATAAGACTCAGACTCAAAATATACTTACAAATACCTTGACCATTTAACTAAGCTCTCCTCGGACTAGATCTTAATTAAAATATCCCATTTATTTTAACATACATTCTGCCATGTGGCTGGTTACCTGTGCTCAGGTACCATGGGTCTGTCTCCTCTTATCTTCCTAGCTGATTTCTCATCCCAGACTGCCTCCTGGATGTCCCACCTTCTGTTTTCTGACTAAGCCACAAGCCATGGGCTTTTAATTGACATGTGATTCAGTTGTACAATGCACAAGATGTTCTCTCTACAATGAAGAACATTAATTATTCTGTTATAACTGACCAAAATCGTCAGCAAATTTTTGAGAATTATGTTTTTGGATACTTCTTTAGATAACTCTGTAACACCTAGTTGTGTCCTTAGCATGAATTTCAGAGATTAGCACAGATACAAAATGAATGGTTCCTTGTACCTCCTGTGGGTAAACAATTTTTTAAGTATACAGTATGCTAACCCTTTCCCACGGAGCTTCCCCAAGAGCATACATTAAAGAATATGGGAATGGATGTTTCTAGCTTATAGATTGCTTTAGTAAAGGTTTCCATTTCTGTGAAAATATATTGACCAAGGCAACTCTATTATTATTGTTGTTATTGTTATTATTATTAATCATTTTACTCATTTACATTTCAAATGACATCTCCCTTCCAGGATACCCCTCCACAACCCTCATCCAATTCCCCCTTTCCCCCTCCCCTTTGCCTCTATAGGGTGCTCCTCTGTCCACTCACCCACTCCTGCCTTACCACTCTAGCATCTCCCTATGTTGGTGCATCAAACCTCCACAAGACCCAGGGCCTCCCCTCCTATTGATGTCAGATAAGGCCATCGTCTACTACATATGTGTCTGGAGCCATGTAATCCTCCATGTATACTCTTTGGTTGGTGGTTTAGTTTCTGGGAGCTCTGGTGGACCAGTTAGTTGATATTGTTCTCCCTACTCATAAAGAACAACATTTAATTGGGGTTAGTTTACAGGTTCAGAGGTGCAGTCCTTTATTATCAAGGTAGGAGGATGGCAGCTTCCAGGCAGACCTGGAGCAGAAGGAACTGCAAGTTCTGCATCTTGACCCGAGTGCACCCAGGACAGACTCTTCTCCACTAGAAGGAGCTTCAAAACTCACCCCCATAGTAAGAAACCTTCTTCCACAAGGTCACAGCTCCTAAGAGTACCACTCCCTGTGAGCCAAGCATATTCAAACCACCATAGATGATGTCGATGATGTAAATCCAAGACACACATTTCTAGAGTCTTTGCGACAAATATGTCACATGACAAACCAGCCACAATGGTTAATGATTCAGTGATAGACTTTTATAATTTTTTTCCGTGTAAGTGTTCCAAATGAAGAAAAAAAACAAGAATAGACACCATCCTTTATAATTCAGTTGTTCTTCATGCTACCTGACAATTTAGCGTCTCCAATATAACTAGCAGTATATACTTTTTACTGGGTAATGGACTAAAAACATAAATAAACAAATTATTTTGGTTGCCATTGGCACTGAGAGAATATTTGAGTAATAGAAATGATTAAACTCTCTGTCATCACTCCAACCCTCACATAAACACAAGGTCAGTCATGTGTGCAAAGCAAGGTACACTTAGGTAGCTTGTAAAATTTTAAATTTACTTATTTTTATATGTGTGGGTGTTTCGCCTGCATGTCTGTACATCGTGTGTCCATAGTAACTCCAGGATCCTGAAGAAGAAGGTGGTGGGTCTCCTGGAAACTGAGTTACAGATGGTTGTGAAACAACTTCTGAGTGCTGGGAATTGAAAGCAAGTCTTCAGAAAGAACAGTCAGTGCACTTAAATACTGACCACCTCTCCATGCCAGCTAATACTGCTTTAATTTTCTCTTTGTCTGTGAATTTCCCCATTAATGTAGTTCAAGCTTGGTGCAACATTTGTCCAAAGGTATTCCGGACCCCCCAATAGACAAAATAAATGTATCTGTTTATTTACTCATTTGCTTTTGTATGTGTGGGCGTTGATGTTGCATATGGAGTTCATAGGAATATATCAAATGTTCTACCCTATTACTATCTATTGTATTCCCTTGACAGAGCATATATTCTGAATCTAGGGCTAGTCTAGTGTTCTGAACCCAGGAACCTAGAAATCTCATCCACTAACATCACCACCCATTTTACAGCAGGAGGCTTACTTAATCACATCTGTCCTTTTTTTTTTTTTTTTTTTTTTGGTTTTTTTTTTTTTTTTTTTTTTTTTGTTTGGGTGCTTTAGATTTGAACTCAGTTCCTCATGTTTGCATAATATAATCCTTATAATTCATGTCTATTTTGCTCAGAGATAACAGGGTCATTATCTTTAACTATACAAGGCTTGCCTGGAATGTAACTTACCATGTAACGTAGTCTGACTTTGAATTTGTCACACATAATGGTCACCTGCACAAATGTTGGTGCTATGGGTATAAGGTACCACACCTAGGTGTTTTCTACTTATCATTGACCATTTCAAACAAAATTTAGATTTCTCCACTGAATTCCATTGCTTTGTAAACCAAGTATCAATTTCTCATGGATTCTTGGATGATGAGAGCCTATCTTTTCTCTCTCTCCCTGACTCACAGACACTTTGTCTTTCCCCAACCCACATTACCTCTCTCCACTCACCCAGTTCTCTATTTGCTTCACGTGAAGCATTCAGCATCTTACTGTTGTTGAGCCTCTGGTAGCTCCTGGAACCATCCTCTCTATAGAATTTTCTGCACCTTCATTTTTATTCAGCATTGACTTCAACAAAGAAACTTCCCCTGATCATTCAATTCATTAAATAATATACTTTTTTAAAATTATCCCTTTTAAATTATTTGAATAACACAAATATTTTTGTGTACATCTATTTATTACATATTTCTTCTATTGAGACATCAATCCTAAGAAGAGAATGTGATATAAGAAAGCTTTAAGTTTAGTAACTTTTCTAACTCAACTATTCTACTGCCTTTGAATTTGGGCATGAAGCCTAAAAGTGCATTAGTCATCTTGTGGCCATGACCCCACGTAGTATATCTTTGCTGGTATCTTCTAGTCTAACATAGACTTTATATTTCATTAGCCTACTTATGCTGCTACTGTTCTAGTTGGATTGTTTGCTATAGAACAATGCCTTATACAGTATAGCAGCAAATGTTCAGTCATTAGTTGTTACTATTACCATTCCTGTTATTATAATTGTTTGTATTATTTGACAGCCTAGAATGGTCTTCTAAAATACATGAGCGCACACAATTCTGGTCAGGAAAGATGTAATGTCTTCTACTGACACTACAACTAAATGTCTATGTCTATGAACAGTGTCTAAGCAAAAGTAAAAGAGTAAGAACCACAGTTGGTCTGTGTTCTGGGAGTCTGAGACAGTTTCTCTGCTGTGAGTCTCCTAAGACTGAAATCAATTATTGGCTAGTTTTTTCCCCCTGCAGATTCTCAGAATGGATCCCTGTCAATGCATACTTAGGCAATTTGCAGATTTCATTTTTAAATAACCTAGGACTGAGGTCCCTTTTTTCTTGATTGATCTTGGTCAGGGTGGTTTTCAGTTTCTCTGAACCACTGTGTTTCCGGGTTTAATGCTATCATGCCTGGTCAAGTCGTTCCCATCTTTAGATCTGTTTTCTATTTCTGCTATCTTTATCTTTTATTACATCTTTCTTGCTAATTCAGTCAGAGATACTGGCAGGACTTGGTTGACTGGATCAGCTCCTGATAAAATGACTGGTAGAATCTACTTTGGCGTTCGTGCCTTATTCCCACTGCAAAGCAATTTTGTCAATAATATTCATAGTCAAAATGGTTGCGGATTATATTTATAGGAGCCAACCTTGAACTACATAGATATCCATTGGAAGTACAGATCACTTTTTACTTTTCTGATCAAGTGCAGCTTTTGACATAGTCAGGCAAGGACTGGACCAGTTTGTTCATAGTCTAATTTTAGACATTATGTATAAACACAGGAAGGTATGTGGGTAGAAAAAGACTATAGGGCAACAAGAAATATTCTTTGAATAGTTTTCTCTTTTTATCCCTCTAATTTAAAATATTTCTTGTTTGCTTTTGGTCAAAACTAACACCTGGATACTCAGAACAAAATTAAGTGACATTTTCCAGTGTTGACTATAAAAATACTACTAACAGAAAAGGAAACTAGAACATTTCTCCACCTTCCACATATCCAAGAAACAGAAAGGTCCTGAATATCTCACTAAAGTCAGCAACCCTTTTCCAAACTCCACATTGCAAGGCAATTTTATTTGTTTATGGATGCATTCTAGGGTGTATGGGTTTGATTATATTTTAATAGATTAAGAAGAAGAGCTCTTTGTCTTTCTATGTTATTGCACATGAAACTAGTCTTTGGAAATTGAGAAGGGTTGTGATGATTGACACCTAACCTGTATTCTTATTTTATTGAGATGTTAGCATGTCACTCATTGGGAAATAGACCGTTAAATGGCATTCGCATTTACCAGAAGGACTGTCAAGGTATATTCAGTGCCATTCCCTCTCCTAACTCTAAGCCATTTTGTCAAGTGTTTCAGATTTGATGTTCCAGAGAAGCTGATTCTACTGTAGAAGCTGCCTGTGTATTTCCCTCTTGTCGGAAGCACAGTGCATCTCTAATTTCTCATCTGAAAAGCTTCACCATGCCAAGAAAAATCACCTTCAGTTTGCTCCATTCAACCACTTCTCTGCACCATTATTGGAAATTTTTTTTATATTACAATTTTGACCTGCTGGAACACAGTGAATAGGAAAATTCAGTTAGGAGTCATACACACAAGCTTTACTCAAGGGATTTTATTTATAGACCTTGGCATTCTCCAATCTTTTGGAATTTGAAAGACATGAAGACAATGATCAAATCTTTCATGCAACAGAAAATACAAGCCTTTGAAATATTTTGGGTTTCAGACTACCTTTCTTTATAAACAGAGAGTAATTTAAAAGAATTTAACTTTAAATATATTCATGAGTAAAGAATTACATCCTCTTTTCATTACACATTAAATACTATATTTTTACTTATTAAATTCTTATAATAATTTCGTAGGTAATATCACATCCCTGGTACCCCATGCTACACCTTAGAGACAAGGTGTGTAATGTTCTTTCTTAAGAAATGATGACAAAATATTATAAACTGGTTGGTTTAAATAACATATATGATTAACATTTCTGGAAGCTAAATGACTAAAAGTGCCAACAAGATTATTTTCTCACTAGGGCCCTCTTCTTGTCCTGCAGTAGTTGTTTTTCAAGTCTCACATTACTTCTTTACTCGTTTTGCTACCTTTTATTCAATATGTCTGACCCTTACAGGTTAACCCTTAGCAAATGGTATATTTTCTGCCTCCAGGAACCTTGCAGTCTAGTGAGAAGTACAGAGATAGTCACTAACAGAGCCAGATTATGAAGACTGGAATGGATGTTTCATTCTTGAAGAGGCAAGGGCACACATAAAGCAGCAGGAGTGTTCAAACCATCACAACCTCACCCCACAGAAAAATAATGCACAAGAAACGGACTAAGAATTAGTGTGTATACTTGGGGATAGAGAATTTAAAATAGCGAGTATAAGGCAAAGTCATTGGGTTCAAGAAAACAGAGAAATGGACTCAATATTTTAACAGGGAAATTAACCAGAGCAATGGGGCAATTAAAATCTCAAAGAAGTTCTTGACATCTTTCAGAGAACTGAAATAAAATTTTGATACAACCCATCAACATGGAGACAGAGTAAATAGAAATTATTATTGAACTTGAATATAAGCTAGATGAGAATACAGAGGTGAAGAAGAAAAATGTAAATGAATGTAGAAAGATTTAAAAAAAAACTGAAGACACTTTGCAACAGAAGCAGAGAACAAACTTGGGGACCACTGAAGCTCTACAAGGAATTAAAAATGTGAAAGGGGAAGAAAGTTTATTTGAAGAGATATTAATAGGGACCCCCCCAAACCCAGGACCCTCCTACCCCCTAAAAATTATAGGTAACCTGATTGAGGAAGTTCAAAAGGCAAAGCTCAAACTTAACACAGTCTAAACAAATCTAAGACACGATCAACCTCTCAGGGTGAACAAAGAAATGTTTGCAGTAGCAAGAGAGTCATGGGGTTTTCATGATAAGGAAGGAAAACAGCAGCAAGAACAACAAAATATTGCCAATCAAGAATAAGAACAACTTACACAGCAAAGCTACACCTTGAAAATAAAAGAGAGATAAAGACATCAAAAAGCAAACCGAAACTAACAGGCAGTATCACCACCAGACTTAGCCTAAAGGAAGTGTTTTAAATGGAAAGAAAGCAGTGTCAGTAAGTTGAGTTATCATTCCTTATATCCTGTTTTTATATCACATCCTAGGGATTAGCATTTATATACAAAAATATGTTGAAATATTGGATAGTAAGTTTTATTTGGAGATTGCGACTGTCAAGTTGGTAAAAATTAGAGTCACCTGGGAAGAGGGAAACTTTATCACATTGGTTTGTGTGAAAGTCCTTGGGAAAAAATTTTTTTCGACTGATGACTGATGCTGGAGAGCCCAGCCTACTTGAGGGAATTGCCACCTGTGGGCAGATGGCCCTGGGCTGTAGGTAAAGCAAGTTGAGCAAGCTACACAGAAACAAGCTAGTAAGTCATATTACTCCATAGCATCTTGTTTCAATTCCTGACTCTAAGGTCTGACCTTGATTTTTGCCTTGACTTCTCATGATGAGGGACTCTAATCTATAAACTGACCTAAATCCTTTCCTCCTCATGTTGGTCAATGTTTTATTATAGTGATAGACAGCTTATTAAAACAAATGAGATAAGAGGAAGCTGACACCACGTGACTTAGTGAACTCACATCCTGTACTCATTGCTGTTTTAGAAATTATGTAGAGGAGTCCATGTTTGTAAGGTGGAAGAGAAGAATTTGCCATTTTTTTTTTAATTTCCCGTCTTAGTCATCTTAAAGACTACCCTCTGGTGTAATAGATAGTTGGTTTTATATGTCAGTTTGCCACAGAAAGGCCAGGTGCTTGTTCAAACGTTATTCAGGGTGTTTTAAGTGATTGTATCTTTGGATGAAGTTGACATTAAAATGTATAGAATGAGTAATGTGTCGGTCCCTGTTCAGCATTGGTAGATGCCTATCAATCTCAGGAATGCATAAATAATATATACATTTTAAAGGTTGACCTTCTTCCAAGGTAGAGATTTCTCAGACCCAAAGGCCTTTGGTTGGGGAATTTCTTTCTCCATTGTTTAATAGCAGCTTGTTACCATCTGTCTTGAACTTGAATAAGATATCTGCAGATTATTCTTTATTTTCTCCATGGTTTCATGAATCAAGTCCTTATAATAAATTACCCTGTAAAAGGCTCTACTCATTCTTCTTATGCTTGAGACGTGGTATATAATATCTACTTCCCTGAAGTTGGGTACATGCATGAATAGACAGAACAAACATGAATATATCTTTTTTAGATTGATAATAGAAAAATGGATGGTTAATCAATATATATCAAGGGAAAATACCACCAGTTCCACCAGTTCCACCAGTTCAGAACTCATTTACTGCAGCAGTAGTTGTATTAATTGTGGGAGGTAGGTGTGTAAGTAGAGGCACAAGAGGCCCTTATCCATTCATCTGAGCAGTTTCCAGGCTTGACCCTGCTTAGCTTCTGGGTTCACACAGGTAATGTGCAATATTCAGTTTGGTAGGGCCATAGACCATCTGACCTTTCTACTTACTAGTAGGATGTTAAATGCATCAGGTAATATCCTTTGTCCTATTATTATCATGGAAATCAGAGCTTCATTTTGGGTTTCTTGGTATTGTTAATAAAAGAATTTTAAGGATTCAACATGAAGCCCTGCAACAATTTTTAACAGACTTTGAATTAGAAATAGGAAAAAAGAAAGCTGTACCTCTTGACAGTGTGGAAAAGAAGGAGCTGGGTAAGAGAAAGACAATCATGGTCCTTTGAGCCAGGGTCCAAGGAAGAATTACATTCAGCAATTTGGAAGTAAGCAAGCAGTTGTGTTGTGAAATCGTATGGAAGCTTCAACAAAAGTGATGAAACCAGAGAATCAGAAGCGTGTTTATGTTTTTAGTTGGATCTGAAGTATAAGTGTCAGAACGTGAGTAAAGGATTATGTATGTATTTTAAGTTAGAACGCACAATGTTTGATATGCTGCATGGTGGAAGCTGCAAGAATGGCGGTGGGGAGGGAGGCTTCTGGAAATACCAGCACATCGGTATGAAGGCTCTCCCTTCATCTCTTTAGCGAGGATGTACAAGCCTACAAACACTGAGCAGGGCACTATTCGTTCTCTGCACTCTCATGTCACCTTCATCCAAGGACACAATCCCTTAACCCTTCAGATGGATTCGCTTTCCTGTGGGTGCAGCCTCTAAGATAGGCAGCTGACTGGCCCAACTAAATGAACTATTACGGGAAGAGACAATAGTATTTAGTGTTCTAATCTTTTTAGATCTGACTGCTATGTCTCCACCCAGGACGAGCTGTAGAACCCACATTCCATTCTTTTAAGCAGGACTATGCAGCTTTTCTTAACAGGCCAAAAGAAAACCCTACCTCTCTATCTTTTAGCATGCTTTTAGAATTTTCAGTCCTAAAGAAAAGAAATTTCGATATTTTCCTTTTCAGTGTTCTGAGGAAATAGGAGGTAAGGCCCATAAGCACCCGTGAGGGAGGGGTTATCCTCAATATCTGCCAATAACTGTATGCAATCAAAAGTCCAAATGCTTTATCTTAATTTTGCTTTGTTTTTATTTCAAAAACCTTGCTGCTCTCATTTCGGTGGCAATTTTGATGTAGAAGTCCACGCAGAACATCATAGAGCATCAAAGGGCTGGAAAGATATTAAAAAGGAAGCAAACAAAATGTGATGTGTCTTTGTCATTAGTGATAGGATTATTTTTTTTTGTAATGCATGATTTATTAAAGGAATTTGAACCTATTAAACCAGGGTAAGACAGAATGAAAATTCATATCCTGTTCATAACGAGGCTTTGAAAATGATGCCAATTCATTTAACAGGCACATGATGAATATTTATTAAAAAACTTACTGTATTCCAGGAAATCTGCTATGTAGGATACATTAGTGAATTAGATAAATATACTTCCTTCCCTCATGAAGATTGCCATCTAATGTGGGATACTAAGAGCTGAACAGCTGCTGGGAGGTAAGAAGGTTAAAGTATACACTCTCACATACTTATTGTATGATATTTGCTCTTAAAAGGTACGGAACACTTCTGTAATATTCACTTATAGGCAAGATGCCAAGTTGGAGTTTAGATGATGGAAATTTAATGTCAATAGACTCACAGGAGTTAAAGAAACAAATAAAAGAGAAGCCAACGCTTTTGAGCAAGAAACCTTGGTAGTTACTATCGAATTTTAGTGATAAGTAAAACTTCCAAAAACAGACTGTCCTATAATTATTCACATGACATTGAGAACGTAGTGATCTGATGTCTTAGCAATGCATGCTATAGCGTGTTGTCATTAAGGCTGCTTGGTCAATGTCTCCTCTGCTTCCATACTTTGCTGACTCCGACTAATTGCTTCTGTGTATAAGTTGTATTGTAAGAGGGCGGTTGGGCTGCACATCACCCTTTTAAGCAAAACTTTTACGCTAAGTTCTTTACGGGCTTTTGTGCAATTTGAATACCAAGTAATGCATGTTGGGCAAAGGTAGGTGATGTTGGTTAATACAGCAATTAGGACCACACCCCTCAGAAGGGAAAGTGTCATAAAATGATACTGCTCTGTGTTACAGAGACAAGTTGTATACATATTTTTTATTCATTCCTTCCTTTTGTCCCTCAAAATTATTAAAACTAAAAATTCAACATTTTGCTCTGAAGTGTTGTTGCATGACTTATAAAATTCGAGAATGCCTTTGTATATTTCAGTTTCCTTACTTTTTTGAAGATATGATTATTTATTTCAGTGGATTGGTTAGTAACATATTTCAGTGTATAATCGATCTTCCTTGTTAAGAAATAAGAAAAGCGGGGGCTGGAGAGATGGCTCAGTGGTTAGAGCACTGACTGCTCTTCCAGAGGTCCTGAGTTCAATTCCCAGCAACCACATGGTGGCTCACAACCATCTGTAATGAGATCTGATGCCCTCTTCTGGTGTGTCTGAAGACAGCTACAGTGTACTTATATATAATAAATAAATAAATCTTTAAAAAAAAAAGAAATAAGAAAAGGAGACATGGTAACACATTTTACAAATAACTCTACCTCTGAAGACTCTGTACCTCAGGTCTGGTACTTAACGCTCCCTTCTCCAGCTGTTTGATTTCCTATATTTTTCTAAAATTTCTCTGAAACTCTGGATAGGCTACGTCATCCCACCTGTTACCTCTGTTCTGCCGTGTTTTCTTACCTGACATGCTTTCACATCCTAAAAAAACCTTAATAATAAAAATTAGTTATTTTATTGATTTTAAACCAAAAAATTCCATGAACACATTTGCTAGTTTAAAGTGAGTTTTGAAGAAGGTTGTAGAGGCCAGGAGTGAAGTCATATCTCAGATTGCCCCTGGCCTTCTGCGCAGTTCAACCCACAGTAAGTTCTGTCCTTGTATTCACTGGCAGGTGCGTCCTCAGTAAGCATTTTGACTAGCGTTCACGCAGTTTTTATTTCAAGTCTTTGTAGTAGGTAATTTTAATTGTGTCTCCATGTAAGCCCAGTTGTTTCATATTTCTGTCCTTCTATAACCCCCTCCCTTCAAGTGTGCGTGGCATTGTTGATCTCATTGTGCACAGGATCCAGACTTACCATCATTTAATTTAGATTTTCGCATCTTTACAACGATGTGGAAACGAGCCCCATTTAACATACCTCAAATTTTAAATTTTCACCTGTTCCAAGATCTGCAATATACTGTCAGATATTCTTTCAATATTCTGGTCAGTGGCAGCAAATAACTCCCTGTCAGCCACGTGATCACCGCGGCACACCGTCCCTCCCTTGCAGTAGACTGAATGACTGCATGGGCTATATGTTTGCAATATTCACTTAGAATATTTCCAACTTTGGCAGCTTTATCTGTCGATCACTCTATTGTTGAATCACATAAATGATACACTCATACTTTTTTTTTTTTTTTTTTTTTTTTTTTGGTTCTTTTTTTCGGAGCTGGGGACTGAACCCAGGGCCTTGGTAGAGCAAGCGCTCTACCACTGAGCTAAATCCCCAACCCCCACTCATACTTTTAAGATCCTGTTATTAATTGTGGCCTCCAAATTTACTGTTATTTTGTCTCTTCTCTAAGATTTCTATAGAGAAACTTGGTCACAGGTAGTCAATTAGCCTTGTGGAGAGGATCCAATGACTGGGATTGGGAAAAGTTCTTCCCAAGCTTGTTATCAATGTTAGGTTAATCTACTTAGATATGAATTCCTTTAATAATAAGCCTTGACTCAGTTGCAGCCCAGATAGCACTAAAATTAATACTAGGAGGGAGCATCTTGAACAGCTCTGCTAGCCAAGTGGCTTTTAGATATCAGAAGTATACAATGGTGAATATTTGATGTTTTAAGCTCTGATTTTAAGTTTAATTTGTTATGCAGCAGTAGATAACAAATACAGTGTCCAAATCAATTAACTAAATATTGCTTGATTGTATTTAAGAGTAGACTTTATGTACTATCAATGCACTGAAGTCGGAAAGAAGAATTGCAAATTACCTTGTACCACAAGGAGCATAAAATCGACTGAGTACATGTTAGGGCTTTGATTAACAGGAAATAGAAAGAAGAAACCTAATTAAAGACACAGCCCACCATTTTTCAATTGTCTCTTCTTGGACTTTTTGAAAAAGGGAACTCTGTTGCCTATCAATTGATGTGCTCAACAAATAGTTTTACAGAAAAACCTAAGGATATCATTTACATATATTGTCTGATAAGCAAGGTCAAAGTTTGGCACAGCTATAATAAATAACCAGGATGGAATATCTTAATTTTTCCTGCAGGAGTCAAACTTATATTTGACGATTTTGTATGGTGCCAGACATAAGAGGCTTAACTAGGGGAAGAAAATCTCTTGAGATAGCAGCGAGTCTGAACTCAGCATTGTGACATGTTCCGTGACCCTCTTTGTTTTATTTTCTATGGTTAAATGTGTTAGATTTGGGATTACACTGTTTGACCAAGCAGCTCACAGGCTTGAACACAACCTGCGACCAAGGGGAATTCTGTGGCTTTAGTTTTTCCTTCTGCCCCGAAGACATGTCCTGTAGACATATGAAAGCTCTGATACCTCCCTTGTGTTTCTGGATGACTTCTGCCTTCCGGTCCTTTGGATTCTCACTTTATCTGTCCTAAATTCTCCATTATCCAGGTGGTACTTACCTTGTAACATCCAAGTATCATATTCCTCAGCATTATTAATAAGTGAATACGGAAAATTTAGTACTTCCATTTCCTAATAGAACCTTATATTTTATTAAATTATTTCCTTTTGTGTTAAGGTCTGAGTTAGATGCCAGAGGATCTGAGGAATATCTAGATCATAACTTTTTTTTTTCAAAATGAATAAAAAGTCAAAAAATCCACCTCTAAAAAAACCTAACACTTGGAATTATTTAAAAAGCTTGAGCTAAAATACCCTCATAATTGAGTATTATGCAATTGTGTCTGCTAAAACTCTTGTCTGTGCTATGCGTCTGCCTTTGTGGGCTCTTTAGCTAAGGTCAGTGACTCTCTTAAGACAGGAACAGTTTTTGTTCATGTCTACACTGCCTGGCTTAGTACTTGGCACATTGTATAAATTCATCAAGTAATTGAATAAACCAATGAATGAATGAGTGAACATTTAATTATTAATTAATAAATAGTGGGTGATAGTCTTTCTCCAGCTTTTATTCATGTAGAAAGAGCCCCAGCTTTGCCCACCCATGGGAAGCCATTTGTAATGCCTATGATGACTAAAACTTTTCAAGTAATTCGCAAACAGCCAATCTACAATCAAGTTTGGCTCTGTCAACTTCCGGTCTCCCTAGTCAGGTTCCTAAAGTAATATGCTTAATTTCCACTTTGTAAATAACAAGACTTAAGAAACATTCATCTTAAATAATATTATGTTTTAAAGCTAGAAACAGGTATGTTATAAGCCCAAACTTTTATTCGTACCAATACTGTATTGACTATCCAATTTTTAAATTACTACTTTATTCAGGATAGTTTTCTTTTCCTTTCTTGAATGAGACAACAGCCCTATTCAAACAAAGTTATGAGGAATTCATGGTCTCCCCTACCTGGGGAGGATCTAGTCTCTATTCAAGACTCAGGAAAACCATGGTTTCTAACTTTTCTTTTCCCTTCTATCTGAATATCAAGTCCTTCTGCAGACCCATTCTAATAATCTAGGTAATCCTGCACACAAGTGTTTAGAAATTGGTATCACATTTTTCTGCTTATAATTGTCTAGAGCTCAAATTTAAAACAAAGTTTAGGAGAATCATGAAAGAGGTGCTGATTGGATAAGCAAGAGTTCTCTCTTAAGCCAAACATGCTAATGAGTTGCTTTTAATGGTTTCAGAGTTGGATCGAGAAGGCTTAATTTTATTAGCAATCCTTATAGAATTGCATGAAGTGAAAAGAAATTTCATAGATGCCGAAGGTGGGTGGATGACTATTTGCTATGCTTAAGAAGGTACAAAAATAGCACAATAGACATGTCATATAGTAATTTACAATCAAGTTTCAGTGACAGGAAGTTACTCTTTAAGTAGTTGTTAATAAACCAAGTGCAAAGCATCATTCTTGAATAACTTCTCTTCCAGGTTTATAATGACCATCGATTGCCATTACAGAGCAGAGATAACCTTGACCTAGAAGCCATGACAAGAAAATATATGAAATAATATAATGATGACTAGGTCTATGGTAATAGTGTAGCAGTGAATTGTTAATCTGCTCTAAGATCCCAGTGGGAGGTTGTACTTCTTGACACCTGCCAGAGTTCTCTGGATTCATAAATACAAAGACACATACCTACAAGCTTTATGTTTTGAAATGCTCTGACTAGCTCAATGGTTGGGCACTTCCAGACCTCTCCGCATGTAGCAAATACTCCCTTCTGGTATTTCTCAGGTAACACTTTCTAAACCTCTATTGTTATCTTTGCTGCCCTGCTTCCTTCTGGGCAGTCCTCCAATCTGGCCACTTTTCTTTTGCACCTACATTGCTTGATGGTTTCTCTCCTGCAGCTCTCTAATCTGATTTCTCTGCTTCCATGTTACCGCAATTTTGTTACTTCTCTCCTCTGCATTTCTTGCCGGGAAATCCTAAAAATTTCAAGTCTTTCACTCTGCCCAGTCATTGGCCATTGGCTCTTTATTGATTAATCAAAAACTAATTGGAGACAGGGACACTCAGTGCCTGGACAAGCTAATTCCCATGTGATTTGGGAGCTGAATTCAAACAACACATCCTCATGAGGAGAAAGAAGGAAAGCTCATGGATTTCTCATCTGAGATATCACCCCCATCTGGCCTATCTGTTTCTTATGATCTTGGAGGAATCTACATTACAAAGGAGGTAGAAAGTGGAGGAAGGCAAACCCCACAACGTAGCTTCTGTGAGGCCATCAGCATACTAGCTTTTTTCACTGATACAGTTTTTCATTCACATAGACACCTGTAAATTAGTCCAATAAACTCCTCTGTGGACTATGTTGGACTTGGAAAGAGTCGCTTCTTTGCAATTTTGTTGGTGCCCTGTTTGTATAAAGAAGGATTAATTCACCTCTCCTCAAGAAAAAGGACAGCAATAACACAGGTATATCAGTTATGCATGATATAAAAGACATTCCTCGTATCAAAGCAAGAGAAACGGTTAGCAGCATATTAAGGGCATGGCTTCAAGCAGGAACCAGAGGCTCTACTTCAAAAGCCTAGGAACTAAAAGCATTGTTGGTAGACTTTGAAGCCTTGTGAAGTTGTCATTGGCAAAAAAGACAAACTCCAATAATATATTACTTATTTGAATCGTCTGTTAATGTATGATTTATATTATAACCTGAAAAAGATAACAAGAAGACCACAAGTCAATCTAAACAAGACAAAAGGAAAAATAAGTGGACTCTGCAGGCAAAGCAATTGCTTATTGATAACAAGGGAAGGATAGAAGTACTTACTGTTTTCCCTGTTGGCTCATCTGTCTAAACAGCTGTAAAGCCTATGCTTTTATTTATTCTTCTGGATGCCACTAGCTCTGAAACGCCATTGAGTAGATTAACATAGCCATTGTCTTTCTAAATTGTCACATTTCACTGTATGTGGCAGAGTGATCAGCACAACCATTTGATTTCAGACTGCTAAGTGTGGATGTTCTGTTAGGCAGAGAGTGCTGCATTCTCCGTGTTTAATTGGATGGTATGGACAAGCAAGCCATTAGCACATAGAAGGGAAAGTCCCTGAGTCTACAATTTGGTGGTATAGCCCATGAAGGTGCTACATACCTTGCAATTAACTTAATGCCACACATGTAGCACGATTAATCACTGCCGAAAGATCCGTATTTGCTACATATAAACTCGCTAAGCGTTTCATTTACTTGTGAAAAAGTCAGTCCTATTTTTACTTAAAAATAGAAACATCATTTCCACTTCTTTCTATGTGTGTGTGTGTGTGTATGTGTTATTTATAGTTCACTTAGAGATTGCAAATTTTGCTCCACTCCCAAGAATCTTTTAATGAGATGCTACCTTGAATTCACTAACCAAGAAATCCTCTTTTTTTTTTTTTTTTTTTTTTTTTTAATTTCTTGGAGATGAATGTTGGGAAATAAGAGACTACAGTCACATTCTTAAATGACTTTCTGAAGAGTTCTCCAGCTTATTACTGTTAAGAAAATGTGAGTCTTCTCACTATATTAAACAAACCAAACCAAAGCAAACCAAAGTAAAAAGTACACAGCCAAGGCGGATTTAATTAATTAACATTAATTTATTAACACCCCCAATAAATATTTATCGCAAATTTTAAATATGAAAGGGACTTCTAGCCAGGGTATGGATGTTTCATACTTGCCAAAATCCATGAAGTTCACTTACCATTGGTTTTTGTATGATCTATGTGTTGAGAGCCACTGGATCAAACATGTTAGAGAAGTGCTGTGTTGGAGATGGAAAGTCATTCCCCCACAAGGAGTCTTTAATGATCATTCTCTCGAGGCCTCTAACTTATACCTGAAGAGCCTTATGGGATTCAAGATGTCATTATTCTCCTAGGCCATGGTGAGGAAGGAATGGCATGACATGTAAGGGCCATATAAGATGAGCTTCCAGGGAACACACTCAAACAAGCAGGTGGAGATCCAGGAGGACCTGAGAGAAATAACGGGAAGTCCTTTTATTTGGAATGCTCCCTTTCTGGGGAGCCAAGAGGGAATATATGAATAAAAGCACGGGGGTTTTTCTCTGATTCTTTTGAATGGTTAGGTCATAGTGAAGAAAGCTAGAGGGGGAATTTATAGCATCTCGCCCCTCCGATGCCTGATGGCAGGTGTGCGGAGGCATCAGGGAAGTACAGCATTTTAGGAATTTCCTTTACAGATGTTGTTTTCACACAGCTGATAAACCCTAAATAGAAAGTCACTGTTCTTGTACTTTTGTTTCTAGTATTGTCAATTATTTTAATCTGGCTACTCAGAAAAGGAACAGGTTTTGAGCTGACTGGATCATTGATCTTGAGCTACACCCAACAGCACAAAGGTAGACATTTTATTTACTTGGTGCTTAGCATTTTCACTTCCTAGATTTGTGCTCCATGGACATGTCTCCTGATAAGAATCACGGGGCTTAGAATGGCATTTAAAGTCAGAACAACATTCTTGATGTTTATGAACTATGTAACCTTGAACGTGTAAATAATCCTCAATAAGCCTTTGGCATCTTTCTGCATTGACAGGGATTATCATGTCTACCACAGAGCAGAATAATAAGTTCTAAATGGCTGACTATTCTAAAGGCGCCAGCATATTACAGGCACGCACACACACACACACACACACACACACACACACACACACACATACACACACACAAACACACATTGTTATTATGTATTGTGTCATTTTGTAGTTAAAAACCCACAGGGACAAATGCTTTAGAACCTATAATCCTTTTCATATTTTAGAAATGCAATATTAAGTGTATCTTTCATACTATAGGACAATAATACAGCAATTGTTCAATCCTTACATTTTAATAAAGATTTTTAAAAGACCATGATTGGCTTTTTTCTGTTAAAGTTTTGCTAGAAAAAGTAATTTTTAGGCTTGGTTGTTTTCTTATTTTCTCTCCTATAAAAGCAGTTTTACGGAAGACAATCTTTATTTGGGCTTGTAGTTCTAGGAGGACCCCTCGTTATAGAGGTATAAACATGGCAGCAGGCAGACAAGGTCTGGTGGCAAGACCAGAAGACTGGCTGGTCACACTGTGTCTGTGCTTAGCAAGTAGAGAGTAGACAGAAGATAAGTGTGATTTGTAAAGATACGAGGTCCATCCCCAATAACGCACTCCCTCCGAGAAGACTCC
The DNA here is from genome assembly GCF_011064425.1 of Rattus rattus. NCBI lineage: Eukaryota > Metazoa > Chordata > Mammalia > Rodentia > Muridae > Rattus > Rattus rattus. Next base: position 5,983,931 of record NC_046170.1, read on the forward strand.
ATCATGTTCAGAAACAGCATCACAAACTGAGGCCTTCGTGTTCACATTCAAGCTGGAGTTGTCGCATGTTGAGTTAATAGGTTGTAGTGGTACATCTTCAAAAGATCAGGGACTTCAGATTGCAAGAATATTATGCTTTATTATGCGAGAGGGGAGATATTAAATATTTGCTACATTTGGGATACATGCTAAACGCTCCTCACTTCTTGACTTAGCTCCTTTTCTCCCCTTAAAGAATCCCTGGCTTTCCTCTAAGGAGAGTTCTTGTTTCTCCGAGTCCACACAGGGTCCTAAACTTCAACGCACTCTTTACTCTGGGAAACTCTACAGCTCCTTGCACATTGTCATGTTTCCCCACTGCACCCAAATCTTGCTCAATATGAGTTTCCTACTCTAACACATGCTGTTCTTATAGTGGTGACATCGTTTCTTACCTTTAAGTGTGTGTGTGTGTGTGTGTGTGTGTGTGTGCGTGCGTGCGTGTGTGTGTGTGTGTGTGTGTGTGTGTGTGTGTGTGTGTGTTCTTTTGGATTCATTAAGAGTAGTCCCGAGTAACAAAGCTTTTTCAAATGTCATCTTTATATCTTTATTGAATTAATCATTAGTACAGATTTAGGAAAAAGGTTTTGGTATAAATAACATAGCTATACACATGTATATACAGAAGTATGTATATATATCCAGGTACATACATATGAGAAATATACTGCTCTTAGCCACATATATTACACGCACACATATACATACACAAACACACACACACACATGAATTCATATAAATACAAATGTACCCACACTCAGCTATGTGAACTACATGCACCCACACCCATATCTATGCTCTCTCTGTCTCTGTCTCTCTGTCTCTGTTTCTCTCTCTGTCTCTGTCTTTCTCTGTCTCTGTCTCTATCTCTCTCTCTATCTCTCTGTCTCTCTGTCTCTCTGTCTCGTTTCTCTCTGTGTCTGTCTCTTTCTATCTCTGTCTCTCTGTCTCTGTCTCTATCTCTCTCTCTGTTTCTATCTCTCTCTGTCTCTGTCTTTCTCTGTCTCTGTCTCTATCTCTCTGTCTCTATCTCTCTGTCTCTCTGTCTCTCTGTCTCGTTTCTCTCTGTGTCTGTCTCTTTCTATCTCTGTCTCTCTGTCTCTGTCTCTATCTCTCTCTCTGTTTCTATCTCTCTCTGTCTCTGTCTTTCTCTGTCTCTGTCTCTCTCTGTCTCTGTCTCTATCTCTCTCTGTCTCTGTCTCTCTCTCTCTTTCTCATGCACACACACACACACGCTTTCTGCTAGAACATATACCTAGAAGAAAAGTAAACAATCTAAAAATGTGTCTTCCTGACTTACATTAACAGAAAGTCGTGCACAGCTTAGCTATAGAGCTCTGATGAAGGCGACTAAGCCACCTCCCGTGTCTCTAAAATCTCCTTCCTTGAAGGGCATCTTAGATACAAACAAACAACAACAACTGGAACAAAAAGCCTACGCTGGATATTTAAAACAGCTTAAGCATCATAATATATTCTATTCTGGGTCACTTTGCACACCCAAATTGTTTTTTGAGACTATTAACAATGTCATGCTGAGCAATTTAATAAACACAATCAGTGCTAAAGTCTGTTACTTTTGTTTTACTGGTTTGAAGAAGCATTACCATAGATATCTCTGCTGTGGTGATAAGCCTGCTTCCTTAAGTAGAGAATCTTGAGGAATACCTTCTGCATGTCTGATGAGGTCGTCTTTTCATGGATGACACAGTCTATTTTGCAGTTTCTATTCACACTCAAATTGTTCTTGAAGAACAATTTAGGCATCATTTGCGCAGGCTTGCCACACGCAGAATAGGTTAATAGTCAATGTCACCTTCACCGGGCTATGCTTTGGATAGAGACCATTAAGGAAAATAGCTATTTCAGTGAGTGGCATATTAAAGTCCTAGCCCAGAGCTCTGTGTGTCCCTGGCCCCAATATTTGTGATCATGGCCTAGTGAGGAAGGCTACAGTCATACCCTTTCCAGGGTGTAACTACAAGGGAGGGCCAACCATAAAGCTCAAGTGTGAGAAAAGCAAATCTGGCTTGGGGCGATACAAAAGAGGCTGAAACAGATTGCTAGGCAGTCGCTGTTCAACCTGGGTCTTTTCTCACCGTCTAAGAACATGCTATGGTCTTTTGAATGTTCTATGCTGAAAAAGCTTTTATTTATTGAGTGATTCAGTTAGATCTCCAGCCACTGCTCTTCTTGCCTGTGTTAGGTGAGTCCAGGACTTCTACATATCTATGCCCTGTGTCAAAAAGGATGTGAAAATACTGTTCTAGAATTAAGTCCATCCCAGGGCAAATCTTTGTTTTTCCTTGACTGAAGGGGAAATTGTTATACATACTCCTTGTTGACAGGTTTTGTGGTACATCCCTGTAATTCCAGAACTGGGGAGATCGAGGCGTTGGGATTGCCATGAGTCTGAGGCCAGGTCGAGTTACTCTGTTTCCAAAAGGAGAAGAGGTAGAGAAGGAAGGAAGAGAAAGAGTAAGAGGGGGTAAAAGTATGAGTTTTGTTTTGGTATTTTATTTTTATTCCATCTAAGCCTTGGGCCTATACTATAGCATACATTTCTCCTACTCTGATATATTATTTTAACTCAGTTGCCCGTAGCAATTCTTTTTTTACCTCCACTGAACAGAAGTGGATCAATCACAATCCTAGGTTCATATTGTACTTACATTTTCCTTTGTATGTTTATTGCAGTTGATCATGTAATACAACAAATTTCTCACAGAATGAGGCGAAGTATAAATAAATAACAAGTAAGTTAGTGGTGTTTTTGCAGCAGCAAGAAAGATGACTATTGAAGGAGGGAAGAAGAAGAAGAAGAAGAAGAAGAAGAAGAAGAAGAAGAAGAGGAGGAGGAGGAGGAGGAGGAGGAGGAGGAGGAGGAGGAGGGAGGAGGAGGAGGAGGAGGAGGAGGAGGAGGAAGAAGAGGAAGAAGAGGAAGAAGAGGAAGAAGAAGAAGGAAATTCGAATTATTCTGCATGACAAACCAGGCTAGGGATGAGGTAGCATTCTGAGGAGATAGAGGAGAGAAAGAGGAAGATCATAGTTTCTCTAGATAAATTACCTATGTGTGACATAGCCATAGATTTGTAAAATCAATTCAATGTTATATTCAAAATAAAGGTTTTGTCTCCTGAAAACAAATTACCCTGTGTGGCAAAACCTTCAGCAATTTCATGACACTAACCTGCAATTAATGGCACACAGGGAAGATGACTTCTAAGTTGTCTATCAGCAGGCGATTGAGATGGGCTGGGAGGATGAGAATGATCTTGAAAGTATTTATGGGTGACTCTGCAGGTGGTCACAGGACTCAGCAGGGCATAGCACATGTCCTAGCATGTGGTAAGACACAAGCTACACTCTCTTCTCTCTATATATCTGTTCTTCCCTTTATTTCTAGCTATTCCTTACTTTTCCTTTCTATCTTTTTCTCTCACCTTGCCTTCTCTGACATGTCTCAGTTTTTTGTTTTTATATGGGTGAGAGTCTTTGATTGATGTGGAAATCCGAAGGGTTTGAAAAGGGGGGATACATATATTTTTAACATCCCAGGATATTATATTTTGGTAAGGAACATAGTCCAATAAAAATAAGATGACTAGATACTGTGGAGATAATTCCTCGAACTTCAAACACTCCCTGTTAGAGGAAATTTTACATTCATACAATGTACAAAGCTTTGGAAGCTGTGAAAGTTGCATGATTCGCAAAGCCTCTCTCCGAAACTCTATAAGCAGTAACAATTGTTGACAAGATGCACTCTGACTGCCAGAACAACCTTCAAAGTGTTCAGAAAACCCTAGAACTGCATCTTTTGTGAGCTGTCACCAATGTTTGGGTAGAGGTTTCAGTGATGCAACTGCCTTTGTATCACCTAGGCTCTGTCAATAGCCTAATACCCTTACTGCTTCACAAAGCTATCCTTGGGCGAGGTAATTTTCTTGGTCTGCTATCAGTGCCATGTTGAGATGAACAGACCTTTGTCCTTGTCCCCTCAAGAAAATTTCACACAACAGAAGAGGTGATAACTAGTGTTTAATGGACAATACGATCAGAGAAAGAGAGAGGGAGGAAAAAGTTTAAGGAAGTGGTATTGTAAGCTGTGTTAAAGGATTTAGAACTTAGGAGCTGGTGGGACGGATGAATGCTTTACAGTCTGGAGAAATTTAGAGTATCAAACCTCATTTAAGCATCTCTTCCCAGTGTATAATAAAAAAAAATCAGAAAGAAAACCAATGGGCATGTTTTTCTCAGATTCTATGCTGTTACTCAAATGTTGATGCCCCCATGTAAATAAAATGAAATAGGCCATTAAAAAACCTTTGCAAATTTGTTTGAATTTTCAAATCTTGAAAGTCCTTAAATCTTTATATTTCATACTCCTTTGCAATCATGTTTTCATTATATGTAGGAAACTGGAATGCTTTAATTTTATTTTAAAACTTTTTAAAATTTTTTTCATGGGGACAATAGTTTTACATTTTAAAATTATTTTTGAGGATTTCATATATGAACATATAGCACGTATATCATTTAAATAATTTACACTTCCTCCTCCACTCCCTTTAACCCATCCCCCTACATATCCCCATCTCAAAAATTTGATCTCTCTCTCTCTCTCTCTCTCTCTCTCTCTCTCTCTCTCTCTCTCTCTCTCTTTCTGCCTCTACTACCCTCTTGACTACCCCCATGCTATGAATAAACTCTATTCTATAAGAGACACACACACACACAGAGAGAGAGAGAGAGAGAGAGAGAGAGAGAGAGAAGAGAAGAGAAGAGAAGAGAAGAGAAGAGAAGAGAAGAGAAGAGAAGAGAAGAGAAGAGAAGAGAACTAGAGGCTGGCCATCAAAAGTTTGATCTCTTTATATTTATTTTTATATTCATGTAAATATACACTTATGAACATTACATGCATGTATACTCTATTGGCTCTAATTACTGTCTGCATGAACATGGGTTTAGGACTGACCACTTAGTTTTTTACTGGGTCTGGCCCTGTGAGAAATTGCCCAAGTCTGACCACCTCTCCCTCATCTAGGGTGGGGCCCTGTGAAACTCCCCGAGTCATGTTCCCTTGCTGACTGCCAAATGACTCTGATAATTGCTGTGCTACAATATTGCTATGTTGTCAAGGAAAAGAATAGATTGATGTACAAAAAACAGATTCTCACAGGAGTTTCATTAGGGTTTACATGTAGGAAGTACTTAAGAAAAGGTTTGTACCATAGTAACAGTGCTTGCCCTTTTGTTTCCATGATAGAATGCTTAATATCAATAACATAGGAGAGGAAGGATTGATTCCGAGCTTTTAGTCTCATTCCATCATGGCCCGGAGGATGTGGTTGAGGAGAGTAGTATTTGACTATGTGAGTAGAAGTGCACAAGAACTCCCCTGGACCTGGGGTTAAAAGTGATTGTGATCTACCCATCACAATGATAGAAAGCAGCATTTAACAGCATTGCTCTTAATTATTGAGACATCTGCCTAGTCTCCCTCTTCCTCTTTTTATTTTATCCAAGATGCTAGCTAATGAGATGGTGCTACCCACATTCTGGGTAGCTCTTCTCCTTGGTTAGCCCTCTCTAGAACCACAGGTCCACAACCAGAGTTCTCAGAGGAGCTTCATACTCTACAAATATTAACAATCAGATGACCAGATGCAATTGAAAGGAAAAAAGGACCCGCCACTTAGCTAGAGAACTGATGACCTTGCATAGCACATAAATCAATATTCTCTAAGGGAGGCAGAGATAAATAACTATAGAATCGCTATTATCTGATGTGAACACTGGAGTTACCACATATGCCCAACTGTTGAGAAATTAAAAATTATAGTTGCTTACTATCAATCACAGTTCATGTCAATCACTCTTGTCACTGTTGCCTAATGACCTTTGTCAAGCCAAAGTCTCCTTCAAGGATGGCTATTATTTATTCAAATCAATGAAGCATCACCCACAGCCAGCAAAGGCTCGTCAGAGGAGAAGAAACTCTACAGGTTTAGGTGAAGAAAACCAAATAAGTAGCTATGTGTAGAGAGATGAAGCAATGTTGAATGTTAAACAGGATAGGAAATCATGGTGACCGTAAAGTAGACCTTCTCAAGTCTCCTGCAGGAAGCCTCTGTAACTCACCGTCCTCCTTGCTGCATCTTTAGATCTATCTTAGTTTGTGAATAAATAAATGCTGTCCCATGTGACTGTTCCACGTTAATAGCAAAGTCATGCTGAGATTCTAAACTTTTACTTCCAAGATCCTTGGAGTTGAGAAACCTTTCTTTTTTTCTTGGATTTTTTTTAAAATTTACATTTCAAATGTTATTCCCTTTCCTGGTTTCTCGGACATAAACCCCCTATCCAATTCCCCTCCCCTTCTTCCATAAGGGTGTTCCCCTCCCCCCTCCTCATCCACTCCCATTCCTGCCCCTCTCTGAAATTCTCGTACACCGGGGTGTCCAACCTTGGCAGGACCAAGGACTTCTCCTTCCATTGGTGCCCAGCAAGGACATCTTCTACTACATATGCAGTTGGAGCCATGGGTCAATCCATGTATACTCCTTGGGTAGTGGTTTAGTCCCTGGGTGGGGTTCTGGTTGTTTGGCATTGTTGCTCTTATGGGGTTGCAAGCTCCTTTAGCTCTTTCAGTCCTTTCTCTAGATTCTCTAACAGGGATCCCATTCCAGTTCAATAGTTTACTGATATCATTCGCCTCTGCATTTGTCACACTTTGGCTGAGTCTCTCAGGAGACAGCTATATCAGGCTCCTGTCAGCATGCACTTCTTGGCTTCATCAATATTGTCTAATTTTGGTGGTTGTATATATATATATATGGGCTGTATACCCAGGTGGGACAGACTCTAAATGACCAATCCTTCAGTCTCTGCTCCAAACTTTGTCTCCATTTCTCTGCCTATGAATATTTTTGTTCCCCCCTTTAAGGATTGAAACATCCATACTTTGGTCATCCTTCTTGAGCTTCATGTGGTCTGTGAATTGTATCTTCGCTATTTGAGCTTTTGGGCTAATATCCACTTATCATTGAGTGAATACCATGTTGTTTTTTGTTTGTTTGTTTGTTTTGTTTTGTTTTGTTTTTGTGATTGGGTTACCTCACTCAGGATGATATTTTCCAGTTCATTCCATTTGCCTATGAATTTCATGAAGTCATAGTTTTTGATAGCTGAGTAGTACTCCATTGTGTAGATGTACCACATTTTCTGTATCCATTCCTCTGTTGAAGGGTATCTGGGTTCTTTCCAGCTTTTGCCTATTATAAATAAGACTGCTATGAACATACTAGAGCATGTGTCCTTGCTGTATGTTAGAACAGCATTTGGGTACCAGGAGAGGTACAGAGGTCTTCGGATAATGGAATGTCCAATTTTCTGAGGAACCTCCAGACTGATATCCAGAGTGGTTGTACCAGTTTGCAGTCCCACCAACAATGGAAGAGTGCTCCTCTTTGTTGAGAAACCTTTTATGAATAACTTTCCAACTAATGATTGTACTAGCTATGGTTTCTATCCTTTCTTGTTTCACAGCAGTTGAACCTATGTTGATGTCAATCTCTCTTCCATTTTCTCTTAAATACGTTTACCCAAATCGTGCCCCAGATATTGGGCTATTCCATTTGATTTCTGTTTGTTCAATTTTTAATAAGCTAGAAAAAGACAATTCTCTCTCTCTCTCTCTCTCTCTCTCTCTCTCTCTCTCTCTCTCTCCCTCCCTCCCCCTCCCTCCTCCCTCCCCTCCTCCGTCCCTCTCCCTCCCTTCCCCGTCCCTTCCCTTCCTTTTCTCTTCCTCCCCCTTCCCCTACCCCCCCCAACACACTCCTCACATGCTCATTTTCCTTTTAAAGACAAGGTCTCACCAGGTAGCCCTGGCTAACCTGGGACTCATTATGTAGAACAAGCTATCCCTACACTCACATACCTGTTTGCCTTTGTTTACAGAGGACTATTATTCATGGCTTGTACCACCATTCCCAGTATATATGTTACTTAATGGCTCCCATTTTGTAAGTCTAAAACTATCACAAACTTTCTACTTTTGTTCCTTGCATCTCAGGGCTATATCATAGTAGTTACTCCACATACAAATTATTCTTTGATATAAAAGCAAACACTAATTCTTCAAACAAGGAAACAGTGCTTTGATTTTTGGATCACAATACCACTATGTAACAAAAATAATATTAAAGCAGATCTTTGAAGCTCCAGCATCATTATCACTTCTGATTCAGGTCTACCTATGCAATTTTAGAGTAAAGCATGCAGCAACTTCCTAATTGGCTTTCCACACCCAGATTAAAAGTACTTTAATTAAAGAAAGTTCTGTATTAATTATCACCATCAAAAGCTGACTTAAAACTCTCACACTCAGATCTATTAGTTTGGAACTAGTGGCAACAGTAACAAAGTTGAAAATCCCATTATGATTAAAAAAATACAGTTTTAGCTACAAGGTAAATTGTCTTTTCCTAAGTTAATACTTTAGGCTTTGAAGACACAATGGTGCACTATTCACACAAATGACAGATCAAATATGGGAGTTGTTTTTTTTTTTTTTTTAACAGAAACGGAAGGTTATTCTATTTTTGCTACAAGTATAGAAGCTGAAGTTCCTGTTTGTCCTTAATTAGAGAGTGTACAGTGATGTCACCAGAATAGGGCAGCAGTATAAAACACCAGTAGATTTAATCTAAAAGGAACTTTGGAGATTCTCCAAAATCTCTGTTATGTTATCTTAGTCTTGGACTGTTTGCATAATCTATGGCTATGATAAATGACAGCCCAAAGAAGAATTTAATGTTGGTGATGGGATTTTCTCCTTCTGGAAGATGCACATAGGGGAACATGCATTTATGGGAAAGAAGTTTATATGCTCTTTAAGACTTTTTTTTTGTTTGTTTGTTTGTTTTGTTTTTTTCCCCTTGATCTCTCTCTCTTGTTTTTATTGGATATTTTTTATTTACATTTCAAATGTTATTCCCTTTCCCGGTTTCCATAAGCTCCCTATCCCACCCCTCTCCCCTTTCTTCTATAAGGGTGTTCCTAGTCCCAACCCCCCCCCCCCCCTCCCAGCCTTGACATTCCCTTACACTGCGGGGATCCAGCCTTGGCAGGACCAAGGGCTTCTCCTCCTATTGGTGACATGTGAAGTTGGAGTCATGTGTCTGTCCATGTGTACGCTTTGGGTAGTGTTTTAGTCCCTGGGATCTCTGTTGGGTTGGTATTGTTGTTCTTTTAGGGTTTCCTAGCCCCTTCAGTTCCTTCAATCCTTTCTCTAACTCCTCCAACAGGGACCCCATGACCTCATTCCCAGTTCAATGGTTTGCTGCTAGCATTCACCTCTGTATTTTTCACGCTCTGGCTGAGACTCTCAGGAGACAGCTATATGAGGCTCCTGTCAGCATGCACTTCTTGGCTTCATTAATGTTGTCTAGGTTTGCTGGCTCTCTCTCTCTCTCTCTCTCTCTCTCTCTCTCTCTCTCAATCTATCCATCCACACGTGTGTATCTATCTATACACACACACGTGTGTGTGTGTGTGTGTGTGTGTGTGTGTGTGTGTGTGTGTGTGTGTGTGTGTGTGTGTGTGTGTGTGTATTGGCTGGATTCCCAGGTGGGGCAGGCTCTGAATGGCCATTCCTTCAGTCTCTGCTCCAAACTTTGTCTCCATATCTCCTCCTATGAATATTTTTGTTCCCCTTTTAAGAAGGAGTGAAGTATCTGTACTTTGGTCATCCTTCTTGAGCTTTATGTGGTCAGTGGATTGTATCTTGGGTAATTCGAGCTTTTGGGCTAATATCCACTTATTAGTGAGTGCACACCATGTGTGTTTTTGTGCTCACTCATGTGTGTTTTGTGTTTTGTGCCTCGCTCAGGATGATATTTTCTAGTTCCATCCATTTGCCTATGAATTTCATGAAGTCATTGTGTTTGATAGCTGAGTAGTACTGCATAGCGTAGATGTACCACATTCATTTTTTTTAATGAAATACTTTTCAAAGAATGGTCAGCCTTTATATACATGAATTGAAAAACTGGTCAGTAATCTTTAAGTTACCCCAAAGTAAATGGCATTTGCTTAGGGAAGTTTGTCCTGAACACATTTCTTTAAATTCATTTGAGATGTGAGAGGCACATTCAGATTTTACTAAAATAATTTACATATTAAACATTTTTCTCACATTTTTGGATCTGTACGAATTTGGGTTTTACTTAAATGAACTCACGGAGAAAACAGATGTATCATAAGTGTTCATGGAAGTTAGATCCAGAAGTAAAATTCTGCCTTCTGTCTGGTGGGACTTACATACTTGGGCTCCATTTGTGGTCAGAATAGTGATCTCTTCAGATTGAATGAGATCTGTTAAAAATGCATTAGCTTTCAGTCCAGACAAAAGATATATAAAGGCAAACCCATGGTGCTGGTGCTGACAATATTATATGAAGGCAGTCATACTGTTTGCCATTTCCAGTGTGAAGGCTGACATGGTTAGAGCTGGCCCATAAACAGGGCCTCATTTGGCAAGCACTGTCAACTTTGGCTGTAAAAAGTCACTGTTCACATTGAACATTTTGAGAAAAGAGTGAGGCTGACTAAAATTTTCTCATTTCCAGTTTTAAGATCATTCGTAACCCAATGGTGCCAGATGGACTCATTAAATGTGATTTACGGAGTAATACTGAGTATTCTGATGATTTCAAAGACGGTGTTCTTTTCTGGCTATTTTTCATATACTAGAGTGAATATAGTTCATTTTCTCAGTCTAACACAACACCAACCAATCTCTCTCTCTCTCTCTCTCTCTCTCTCTCTCTCTCTCTCTCTCTCTCTCTCTCTCCCTCCCTCTCTCCCTCTCTGTTTCTTTTAAAACTTCAAAGGATTTAATTGTGCTTAAGTATGGCAAGTCATCATTGCTCAGACTCTTAAACTATTCATTTGGAATCAATTCTTGATCCTGTCTTCTGTGATCATAACTGCATATTTTACCACTAGAGATGGCATCGTTTATATGTTGAATACTCATTGTGTGCTGAAAGCATGAACCCTGTACAGAACTACATGGGAGTCATTATGCTGTCTCTAGTTGATGTTTTGTGAGAGGTCCTTAGGTTATTGGTGGTGTGAAACTATGAATCCCTGCTCTATTTCTTTTCCTCTTTTGTTTCTGGCTCATGACGTAACAGGTTTTGATTTGCTACACATTTCCACCATGGTGTGTGTCTTTTAACGAAGTTCTTCAGGTTTGAACTGAAAATTCTAGACCTAAGAGACACATAAATTGTCTCAGATGTCTTGTTCTCATGGCAGAAGTCTGATCAAAGCTGATTTAAAAGGGCAGACTCCCATGTTCCTCGTGCTTGCGCCTTCCATTAGGTATTCTTGTTTCTGTAGATATTTTTGTTCTAATGACAGTCTTATCACCCTTTAAGTTTGGTTCAAATGAAGGATTTAAACCTGTTATATCCTCCCTAAACCTAGGATCTCAGACTCCCCAAATCTTATAATTCCTAACCTTGTACTTTGTACTGAGTCTCCCCTCATTTGCTCACTCCTCCTTCGGTGCTTACTACACTACATTAAATATTTAGACATCAGCCATGACTTGCCTGAGTTGCTAAACTTCTTGGGTAGTTGGTGGTGGGGCGGGGTGCCTTCCCCACCCCTTTCCGTTTTGCAGACTCTACATGTGCAGCAAATATACCCTTTGATTTGACTTCACTAACCAAAACATGTGAAATGCATGTAAGTATACTGGACGAAGAGCAAATTGGGCTAATGAGGTAACGATTCTCGGGAAATGTCCAGTGCAAATTGGAGGGCTCTGGCCATTCCTTTCCCTTTGCATTCAGTTTTTCACCCTACTTCCCTATTTCCTGGTTTGTAGTAAAATATGTAAAGCTGTCAAGGTTTGATGCATCTTGCCAGTAGCCTATGATTCAATTTCATGCACACGGAGACTCAGAACAACTTGGCAGTTAACTGCTAATGGCTTTTAAGGGTTTAAGTCAGCCCTAAACATTATTCCAATGAGTTTTTTGTGGTTTAATTACCTTAAAACATTAAGTAGTCAGAGTCCATCAATACACACACACTTAGGGGTATCAAATGTGCAGTGGTCCTAATGCCTCCTCAACGATGTCTAATATAGCACCTTAGCTTTCCGAAAACATGTAAAAATAGTTTAAGCCTATCTATTGAGTCTAATGATGTGTGCTCTCATTAAGCTGGGGGAAATGTGAATTCAAAATGGTTCTCTAAACAGCAAGCAAGGGCTTTACAAAGGGAAGGGCAGAATCCTGTCTACCCTGCCTTGTTGTTTCCCTGCCATGTTAACTTTAAGCAGTGCACATCATAGTTAAAAATCTGTGTTCAAATCTCTAGGTCTTCCTAGAAATTCCCGGGGGTGTTAAGTTGAGTCAATGTTGAGTGTAGGAAGACTAATTACAATTAGTCGTCAGAGAAGTTTTTGTGAAAACTTCATCAAATGATATATGCCGAAATCATAATAATAACCACTAATATGTGCTAGACAGTCGTTTGTTTAAAGCCTATTCTTGAAAATTCCGGAGATGAGGAGAAAATGAACTTGAAGGGTCAGTATCCAATTTTAAGGCTAGAAAAATGAGCTTAATCTCTCTATTGTGATTTTCCTTCTTCGGACTGTAATTAAAGAAACCGAAGGTTGTCACTCATTTCATGCAATGTTTCAGATTTTTTTTTTCCCAGCAGAACTCATGTCTATCCACGGACTCACAATAACGTCATTTCTCTTTTCAAGTCAAGTCACCTCAGCCTCCACCATTCAAATTGGCCTCAGATCCCGCACTAACAAAATGTTAATATTTATGAGGACGGCATATTGGGCTCAGAGATAGGAAGAAAAACCTTCGGGGAGGCAGGAATGAGTTATTGGTCTGCTATAGAATGTGTCATTTGTAAGGGCTGCATTGTGGTAAGAGATGATTCCGATGCGTGATTTCAAGGGGCAGCGCAATCTCGTTTCCTAATCTCTCATTATCCTAAGGTGAGGCCTTTGTGAGGGGCTGACTGCTCATTAGCATCTCGATCCCACTGAAGACTCGAAATAATGGCTGCCAGTTTTCTTCTCATTATGGAGCAATTCCAGTACTGCCATTCTTTTCATTAATTTATCACGCAACAATTAAATGCAACAGAAGGTAGAGCAACCAGAGAATGGGGATTATATGTTACACATTATTATTTTTTTAATTTTAATGTAATGTTCTCTGAGTCACGTCAGCGAAGCTTCCTTGACCCCTGACCTCACCTCTCGTTTCTCAGATGTCGTTTTCACTGCACCCCTTTGTTCCCTTTTTCATATCCTACTTTCATTTATGCTCCATCTTTCTCTGACAAAGGTCAGTCAGAGACCACACTTGAAATCTACTGGTCAAATCTTGTCTAATACATGTAAAAAATTCTTTGTCCTTATTTTGGCCAGAGCAAAAGGGATCATATAGCAAGGGATCAGCTGGTAACATGTTTTAATGTGGGCGAGCCAATTACTCTAAGTACAGAACCCCCACGGGTGGACGATGTTGCTAAACGTGGCTAAGAATTTTCCTTTTGCTTCTAAGAAAAGCTTAGCTGATATTTACCTATGAGGTGACATAAGATACAATAAGATAGAATATATATATATATATATATATATATATCTTTTCTTCTTTGCCTCAAGTCTAGTTTGGTTTAAAAATGTATTGCTTCCATTAGCCACAAACCATCAGTTCCCAACACATGTGATTATATCAAAGAGATTCTGTAGGTATGTGTCCATATGTGGCAGTGGGGAGCTATTCTATAGAACATAATACTGACATGAGGCCCATGAAGTCCATCACATCAAACACACAGGTAAGCTATAAATCTCAAATATCATCAGATTAAAAGATGATGATTAACTGTGACTACTCAGATATTTATTTCCTTTTAATTGCTGTAATTATAATGATTATCCAAAGTAGTAGGATAATTATAAACCTGTCTGTATTGTGGTATGGGTGGAGATACATAGGTCTGGAGTCAGGTAGACCTGTATTAACCCGGTAGTTTCATTTGCACAGCTCTGTGACATTGGTTAGTGTACTTTACCTCCGTGCCATGTGAATAACAATCTCCATTTCCAGGGTCATTTTGAGGGTGAGAGGTAATGTGTCTAAAGCAGATAGCATAGTGCCTGATACATGCACTCTCAATACCCAGCCACCATAGTGGCAGCAGTAACTGCTGTTATTATAGTACTTGCTCTAAAACATTTTCCTTATACAAAGAGAGAATGGGTGCCCAAAGAAGAACTTAAACAGAGTGAATGAAACTTCCAAAAGAGCTCGAGGCAAGAATAGCAATGAAGCAAGGGTAGAAGGTAGACCTGGGCTTGCACTCTACTGATGTACATGCTAGATGCTAGGAAGGGAAGATAGGCACTCATAGGCAGGCACTTTCTCAGGATGCTTATGGCAATCTGATTAAACAGCGCTAGAAAAGACATCTCTACTAGGTGACACTTTGTCACGTACAAAAATGCCATTAAATTCTCTTAAAAGGTGATTATATCTGCCATTGTTTTTTTCATAATATTAATATTTTTTACTTATGAATTTTAACTTGGAGATTTCTTTCTTTCTTTCTCTCTCTCTTTCTCTCCTCCTTCCTTCCTTCCTTCCTTCCTTCCTTTCTTGCTTTTGGGGGAAGAGGAGGCATGAGGGAAGGAACTGGGAGGGATGGAGGGAGAGGAAATTGTGATAGGAATGTAGTATTTGAGAGAATAAAAACAAAACAAAACCTTTGCCATTGTTATTGGCTTCTGACAGAAATGAGACTTTTATGTTAGCGTAACAAGGCAGGAAGCCTTTTGATATCCCCCTTTTCCTCTGCCTTAGGTTTGTCATCCAACTGGCTAATTTTAGATGAGCTATTAAACTACAGCATACATTTCCTCATCAGCGAAATTATGCTCATAATAAAGTTGGCTGTACATGGATAGTGTGTGTGGTGTCATGTCACCAGGCTATCTAGAATTGGTATTTTTCACTTCTGCTTTAATTGTTGGGAGGATCCTATCTATGACCAGGTGAAGCTGATACAGTATCCTTGCATTCTAACTATATATTACATACTAACAATGCCCTAGTGTCCTTATCCAGTCATTAAGGTATCATTAGCAATTGTAGCTTTAAACTCATTTGTAAGGAATCAAAGGTTTCACAAACATTTGCATGCATTCTTCATTGTCATCTTTTGTTAGCTGTTCTCTTTTTTGTTCAGCCAACACTCTGTATTTTGCACGCATTGTTCTATTTAATTACCAGAACTATTCTATAAAATATTTTAGTCCTTTGGGCTGCTATAGCAAAACACTAGTCACAGGTCCAAAGATTGGCAAGTTCGAGATTTATAACACACGCTGATTCATTGCCCTCGAGAGTTCACCCTTAGATTCATAGATGGTGTCTTTTGTACCCTCATGAGGTATGATTAGCCAGTCAGCTCCAGGGATTCTCTCTTCTAAAGACTCTAATTCTAGACATCACTCCTGTCACCTTCCCAAATCTTCATTTCCAATAGTGCCACACAGAGAGGAAGTTGGCATCAGCAAGTGAATTTTGGGTGATGATGTTTATAATATTCAGGATTAGTCTTATTACTTCCATTGTACTATAAGAAATGGGTCTATTTGCTCAATAATCTGACTGAAATTCCTATATCGGATGTTTAAGTTGCAATAGTTTCCTATTGCAGCAACCAGTTACACCTTGGTATAGCAGGGCACTTGCCTTAAGATGTGGTAACGAAGAAATAGCTTAGAATCACTAGACCATTTGTTTGTATTAGAGATGTTTATATCCTATAACTCTTATGTTGTTCTATTGCCTTTTCTCTACTCCAGAGTCAATAATGAAGTTATTTACTCATTTCTCCCCATAAAATGTCTTTGCTTCTGAGAAAAGCCCCTGTTCTTATTAAAATGAGCAGTATAGCAACTGAAGCACATTTTCATGTAAGTGTCTGTAGGTGATGTGCTCCTGAGTTATTGTAATTTATAGCAGGACTCGAGGAATATTATGCACATCAGTCTTATAAATAATGTGACACAAATAACAGCTGCATTTATTGCCAAAGCAATTATTTTCTTCCTAAGCAATCATTCATTATTTTAGAAGGAACTGGAAATTTGCATACAGCATTGTCTCTGTACATAATTAGGGTGAGTCTCCTTTACTCGCCTGTCTTGATGTTTAATACCTGAAAATAATTAGTTTTTCTTTGAGCATTGTCAAAACCTACTGACCCTTAAAGAAAAAAAATCTTGCCTGCAGTTTATGGAAATTGTCCTCTTAGTATAGTTGTTCTTTGGTATACATTTTTGTTTGTTTTCTTGCTTGCCTTCTTGTTTATTTGCTAGAGAGAGAGAGAGAGAGAGAGAGAGAGAGAGAGAGAGAGAGAGAGAGAGGGAGGGAGAGGGAGAGGGTTTGGAGCTACATGGGTAGAAATGTGGGGAAGGTTTTAGGGAGGTGTTGGGGATGGTAAAACTATGATCAGAATATGTTGTCTGAGAAATATTTCTTTTTAATAAAAATGCATGAGCAAAAAATGCATAAAAGTTATCAAAAAAAGAATCCAAGACCCTTTTGGTGTGCTGATCTTCGTTTTTGCAGGGTACTCTCACCCTAGTGTGATACTCTGTCACACGAACACCATCCTTTACTTGCACAAAGACTCATTTTGTGTATTTAGAAAACTTTAAAGGGAATTTTCAAAAGTGAGAAAAAGCAGACAAGAAATAGTTCGTTGAGTCTTCTAATATTTTGCTGTTTATTGACCATATGATAAAAGTGGTCATTCTGTAAAAGATACATGAGTTGGTAAGCTAAAGTTTAAAATCAGCCTTGCCTCTAATTTATGGTAATTGCATTTTAGAATGGTTCTATCCTAGAATCCCTTAGGTACTGGTTCTTGGACCCCTGTAGACACTGAAATGTGCAGATGCTCAAGGCCCCTTCTACAATATTGCTCAGTGTCTGTTTATAATCTATGCATATGCACCAAGCTTTTATCTCTGAATTATTCACAATACTTACTACGAATGCTGTATAAGTAACTATTGATTTTATTGTTTAGGAAACTATGCAAAGAAATGATTATGGTAGATGCTCCGTATGTGTGTAATTCTTGCCTTTCCCACTGTTTCAAACAGTTATTTGCTGAATCCATGAACACAGGGCAGATTCAGCCTAATTTCTTATCTGCAACATTGGGTTGCTGTAAAGAAGTCAAATGATAGATTTTGAGTGCCTAGTACTGTGCTTGGTTCATTCCTGCATTTATATCATTATTTCAGTTATTATACATTTTGTAGTAAACATACTGTGTGCTGGACCCTAGGTTGAACAGGGAGTACATAACAATAAATACAACACACCCCAAGTATATCTGACCTAATAGACAATTCAAGAAGGTTTATGTTTTGGGCAGTTACAGACAAACAAAGGAAATACACAATTCAATGTTTTATAAAAAATAGATGCTTATGAGAAGAAATAACTTCCTAATCAATGACTATGGAGGTCTGATTTCTAAGTATGGATGTGAATAACAGAGTCATTGAGGCAGGATGAGCAAAGGTGTGTTCTGTAAATACAGAGGAGGCTGTGTGGTTCCTCTGACTTGAACAAGTTGGTTTCTGAGGTTCTAAAAGAAAGTCACCGTGGATTAGATTTAGCAAGCAAACACAGGATATGTGTCATATGAAGTCATAGAAGTCAACAGAATGTAAGGAATTTTCCCAAAGTGAACCAACTTTCTTTGGAGCATTTTGTCACTTGAACGCAGTCAGACTGGTGTGGCTGAAAACCCAAATTACTTTTATTAGTGTTTGATTCCAAGCAATCACTAAAATAATGATGGTAGTGGTAATGAGAAAATCAATCAATAATGATAATATCTGCACCAATTTGGAATTTTTAATGTGTCAAACACTTCTTGAATAAGTTTAGATGTTTGAAAAACCTTGTCCTTCTCCACCCAGGAAACCTATGAGATATTGTGTGTGTGTTTCTGTAAAATAGTCATATCTATTTCTGTTCAGGCAAACTGCTAATTGCTGTGACAGATATGGGAGCAAATAAAATGATTTAAGGGCAGGAGGAGCTATTTGGCTCCTCTCAGTTTCAGTCCATCATGGTTGGGAGGCGATGGCGGAGCACAGAGGCTTAAGTTGTTCTAACCAATGTTAGTGAAAGATTTAAGGACCTAGGGCCAGTCAGAACCTTCAAATGCATAGCTTTAAGCTATCCACCTACTCTGTCATGCCTCACCTGCGTCCCAATAAGTTTCTGATAAAATGCTTATCACATGAGCTTCTGGGGAATATTCTATATTCAACCTCGTCAGACAAAGGTGTGGAAGTTGTTTCAATGCTATGTAGCACACGACCTCTAAGGAACTGCCTTCAGTCTGAATCCAAGATTCCAGGACACATTAGAGTTTAGGCATTTTATCTTCCTCTCCGAAATAAAATTAAACTTTAAAATATACTGGGGAGAAATTTAAAGCTTACTCAAACATTGCAAGAGCAGTAGAACTTCTGTTTCTTGAACTGTCTGAGAATTTGTTGTCAATATACAACTATGTAATACCTACACGATGGAATTTATCTTACATTAGCCACAATATAGCCGTCAAAATCAGAAAGTTATTACTGGTATCATTCTTCCCTAAGCCAAACTAATGTTTTTATAAGTAAGTTGATCAGTTCTGGATAAAATAACGCTGTAGTTGTCATCTCTGTTTAATCTCTTTCATTTTGTATGATTCCCGATTTTTTTTGCCTGACTTTCAAAACTTTTCATCATTTTAGATTATAGGACAACCATGTTATAGAATTCCCTTGAATTTTATCTGAATTGTTTAGATGGATATGTCACAATACTTTTGGAGTGAAGTGTGACAATGTATTGGTCATTGATGGTTCGTTTCTAGTTATTGTAGTGAGGATTAAACTCAGGCATGCTAGTTAAAGCATCAGACCACTGTGAGATGGCCTTCAGCCCCTTTTGTCATTTTGATTTTGAGACACAATGTCACTATCTTGCTCAGGCTGGCCTTGAACTTAGTTTGTAGGCCATATGGACCTAGGATTTATAATCTTCTGGCTCATCTTCCAGGATAGGTAGGATTAAAGTCAAACATCCACAGTCCTGGATTTTATTATTGACTCTTAGTAAATAATATCGAATTTAACTACTCCCAATTTAAGAGTAGTTGCACTGATGATTTGTTCTAAGTTAGCACAACCGTGTCTGTGACTCTTTCTATAGTGTTGGACCTTTAACACATACATTTCTGTTGCTTGTTCCTACTGTCTCAAATGAATACCCTACTAGAATCATGTGACTTCTGATTTCCTGACTTGCTACATTTGCCACTCCGTCTATGTCCACAAACCCTTGAACGTTACACTCCTCTTTGTAGGTGTCTCTCAATCCTCACATGAGAGCTTTTCATCCTATGTAGATGTCTACCTTACTCTCACGTGTTTCTTATTAGACAGAGTTATAAATTTAAAAACGCAGAAGATAGAGAGGGTGCATAGAAGAGAGAATAAACCAAAGGTAGATCAAGAGTTGAATCACAAATTTAAAAGATCAGAGAAAACAATGAAATCAATTGTTTCTATTTGAGATAAATATTCTAGCTAAAGTGATGTCGAACATATTATTTATCAAGAAATACTTTTCTGTCTTTATCAAAAACAGTGACAGAATTTTAAGGAAAATACTGTTTATCTGAACTTGCATTGTTTTTGTTTCCCACATTTCATATTATTTATTCATTATTTACTTATTTAGTGCGTGTGTTTGTGTGGGTAAGAATGTATGTATATGCGGGGTATGCACATAGGCCACAGCAGCATACAGCTGCTGGTCTGAAGGTAAACTTTAGGCAAATTGAGGAGTTTCTTCTTCAGTTGCATTGGTTCCTGGGATTAAACTCAGGGAAATCAGGCATGGTAGCAAGTTGAGTTACCCACTGAGCCATTTACCAACGCTCCACTTGACTTTTCATTGAGTATCTTAAATTTATTGTTTGGAAACTTGTATAAATGTATAAAATATATTTTAATCAAATCCTACTACTTCTTATTATTTCTCCACAACTCATCTCAGAAGTCTTCCACACTAGATTTCATAGTGAACATCCATTTTTTTTCAATCAAATCAAATCAAAGTGTTCTCCAAGTTCAGTATTCACACCTTCATTATTTGCAACTAGACTCAGTATACAGAAAGTTACATCATAGCTTTTATGGTAACAGATTTCCTCATGCTGCCTCTTCTCAACTGTTTTCCAGTGTCCAGCACTTGGTCTCAGGATCTTAGTATTTCATAGAGATAAGAAGTTGTCACGGGTCATCATTAGCCATGTATACGACCAATGACTCAGCTTTGACCACGTGACATAACCTACTAAGCTCATTCTTGTTACCGCTGAAATCAGTCCAGTGGTACGAGGGATATTTTGATTGTGAAGTCTATGGGCAATAATTTAGTAAAAGTACTGATCCCAAGCCGTAAACTACTGAAAATCATTTATCACAGGGCTTCACGCTCTTGCTTCTCCTGTTTTGCCTAAAAGGGCCAGGAATGCAGGTGCGTGACACATCGTCTGCATGCAATAATGTTTTATGTTTATGAAAAGAAAGTACCATTCAATATCATGAATAAGTCCACCTCAAGGTTTCGAAGGTAGGAATTGGTTTTCGTCCTTCTGTCCTGAGTGCTAATCAAAATCATTGGTACCATTACTGATGCTCAGTGTGTGTGTGTGTGTGTGTGTGTGTGTGTGTGTGTGTGTGTGTGTGTGTGTGTGTTACATGAAGGATAGAAGACATGGACCATGTATAGATGAGTGGATGGAAACACTAAAAAATGAAATGGAAGAACAATGATTACCATGTATGGTGGTTTGAATGGCAATATTCCCCATAGGCTTAAATATTTGCATGAAAGGCCCCAGTTGATGAAGTGTTTGGAGAGATTAGGAGGTTTGTCCTTATTGGATCAGGTGTCTTATAGCAGGAGGTGTGTTGCTGGGGGTTGGGCTTTGAGGTTTCAAAAGCCAGCACCAGGTCCAATCTCTTTGCCTCTCTCTCTCTCTCTCTCTCTCTCTCTCTCTCTCTCTCTCTCTCTCTCTCTCCTGTATCTTGCCTGCCTGTGAGTCAGAATGTAGTTTTCAGCTACTTCTCCAGCACCACTGCCTGCTTGTGTACCATGCATCCCATCATGAAGACAAAGTATTAATTGTGAAGCTATAATCAAGCACCCAATTAAAATACTTTCTTTGATAAGAGTTGCCTTCAACATGGAGTCTCTTCACAGCCATATTTTCCTGACTAAGACACCAGGTTATTGGGAAATGTCGCAGTATTTATTGGATATTTATTGAATATTTATGATGTACCAACCAATAAAATTGATATACCATATGTATTGTGCACTGATCCAGGATCAGGTTATTACAGTTCTGAGAAACAAAACAAAGCTTAGGAAAGTAAATAGAAACCGTATTTACAGGCTTGGGAATAATATTCCACAAGGTCAGAGAAAAGACAACATCTTCCAAGACTTCATAGCAATATTGTTCTTTAATAAATTCCAGGGTTTCTTAGTTGGCATTTACATGACATTAGCTTGACAGTGATTTACCAAATCATTTGTAAAGCATTCTTTCTGCTTTGATGTCACAGATACTATACCTTGTCTGCTAGTATAAGTTAGAAATGTTTAAGTGAACAGTTTGACAAGTATTTCCACATATAATTAGGCTAAGCTACTTTGTGAAGGCTGCAATGAAAAGGCTTATCACAGTTCATTTTGTCCCATCACTTTTAGTTCCAAGATCAGGCCTAGACATAGAATTCTGGTTGTACCCTACAGGTGATTTTTTCAAATGTCTACAAATGTCTGGATTTTGATAAGAGCCTAGATAAGTAAATAAACATTGATTTTTATAACAAAATATATGACCAACAAGCTTACCGAACAGTTCCTCACCCACCAAACACCACCTAGCTTGTCAGCCATCACCTTTCCTATCCTCTACCCTAGGAATATTTTGCGCATTCATCAAACGCATTTGAACAATATCTTAATTTTCCTATGGCTTTCAAAAATAAAACACCTCTATTTGTTTGTTCATTTGTTTATTGTCATAAGCAAAGAGGCCGTTCATGGAACTCTTCTTGTCCTTTTTCCTTGAAGGTAACAGTGTGTTTTGAAAGGAAGAAAAAGACAAAAAACGAAGCATAGTAGCTTGAATAAAGTGTGCAGAACTTGGTCAGACATAATTCAAACACAGATCTCCGGGAGCCGCAATTGAATCATCCTACACCATCTCACTGGGGTTAACTCACAGGTTCATCTGATATTCATACTCATGGATGGCCCAGCTAATCTCAATCCTCTTAAATGTCGTTATTCCTATAGAACTGGAGACTGTGCGGTTAGTTTACGGTTGCTCCTGGAAGGTTCCGTTTCTCTGCTAGTAACTGATAAAGAAGAGAATTTCCCAAAGTCAATCACTCAAAATAGAGAGAGTAAATCCGTTTTAGCATACCTCTGGGAAGCAGATCTGCATTAATTTGTCTACGACTTCTCTGGCAATAATAAAGTGGAAGAGAATGCACAGTCACTGGTGATTTCTGCAAGCGATACGACAAGGGGACAGAGACAATGAGGCAAAAGTAAAATGGGACCTGGGATTAAGGGATCTTCCACTCAGCCATGTGCAGAACATTGAAAATTAATACGGTATTGTTTAGTGAGCAGCCGTCAGGTTATTGTAATTTGTAGAATGTTTTCGTCTTTCTCTTCTCCTTCACTGAAGACATATTAGAAACGGCTTCATTTCTGAGGGATGACACAGTTAATCCTATTTTGAGTTCTATTTGAAGAAAATGAAACGTTAAGCTGGTTTTGCATTTATCAAATGAGCCATTGAATTCAACATCTAGCAAGCAGCTCCGGAAGGAAGGCGCTGAGCTAGAGAGCGGGGCCACAGAGACGAATTAAGAATAATCATTTTCATCATGGTATCAGATAATTTGGGGGATTTACCATATTGTAATTCTCAGCTTCTGTAAATATGAGTGAAGATAAACAAGGAATGTCAGCCCAAGACACAGATCTGAAGGATTGCCTAGAACCAACGGGCCGTGGCCCAGGGACAGAAGTAAGACAGAGAAAAAGTGTCTTCACACTAAGAAAACAAAGTGTGCTATGTCAGGAATGGGATTTTTGAGTTTGCATTTAAACTATTCAGTCCAGAAGAGGGTGGCAGCTCGGTAGATAAAGCACTGCCCCGTAAGCATGGGGTGGGAGCTAGGCATCTCGGCACTTAGAGAACTCAGGCAGATGTCATGACCACCCTGCAATCCCACCGTGAAGCAAAGACAAAGGTCTCCTGATCTGACCCACAGATCCGCAGGGAAAAAAGATTTACAAGGAAGTTTTCATTTCTATGGTATTTAATGCAGGGATTTATCAGGTCATTTACTTTATTTCTTATATTGTTAGCTTAGGAAATCACACTGTTAAAACATTGGGAAAATTTCAATTCGCACACTTTAAATATCAAGAAAAAAAGGATAGGTAGTAAGTTTAGATATACTATTTCTAAGATAATTTTAGGCTACTGGCTTATCTCATCTAGCTTCATCATATAAGTCAAATGTTTAAGTTATTCATTCACACATATTCTAGAAGTATATGTGAAAAAATATATGTTCTGGTCTATGTACTAGGAATATAATACTGAGATAAAAGGACATTATTCATGAAAAGTGATATGTCTTAGGTATACTCAAAACATTCAGCTTTTATAAAACTCTGAAAACAGCACATAAACCCAGATCTAAAGTTTAATTTACCTAGCTAAAGGAGGTGGTGGGGAGAAAAGAACTTTCAGAGTAGAAGATGCCACATTACAAATACCTCGTGACTGAGGAAAAATTGCAGATGTTTAAAAACCAACTAGTGTGAGAGAGTATAGTTAAAGGACGCAACACTGTCAGTTCTTTGCAATTTCCATGGGCAAGTAAGCAATGAGGGGTGTTGTTTTAAATACAGATTAAATGCAGATAGTTTAGTAAGTTTGGAGTGGAACTCAAGATCCTGCTTCCTAAGTAAAATCTACCATTCTGACCCTCAGATCATACATATTTCCTAGGGAAAAACAGAGATGATACACCAGGCATACTAAAACAGCTTCTGTCATTTTGTTATTTTTAATCTCTTCATTTTTTGTTACTTATTGATCTCTTATGTCAATCTTTCTCAAAAAACATGTGGAGATAGAGTAGGAATTCTTATCACTACAAACATTTTCTATCACAAGAGAGGAGACAAGGTTGACATAGTCAGGACCTCATGCAAATAGGTCAACCCAAACTCTGCAGCTTCACAGAAATCATGGTCACTTCAAGTCCAAACACGACTCTATCAGGGGTGTTCCTTTTCACTTGAGCAAATAGATATCTGATGCCATACCTAGGAGGAACCATTATGTGTTTATCAGAAATACTGAGTTCTGCCTCCATGATATCAAAGCAGTAGTTGATAAGCATCATTTACAATTTATTAATGTTCAAACAAAGAAAAGAAAGAGATGCTGTTTCATTCTTTATCAACATTATGTAGGTACTAATTTGGGCAAGCAACCATTATTTAGAATATGATGAAAGAAAATAGCGATTGAAATCTTACAATAACTCTTCTAAAGGGATGTTCAAGCTAAGTGAAGAGAATCTCAGTCACAGACGCTCTTACACAGCACCTACTGGATCCCAGAATAGGCAGTGAAGTTGCACTGCACACACTATTGCCCTCTTTGTAAGTTCATCTAGTATAAGGAGAATTATTATGAGTTCAGCAACTGGAAAGGCAGTTGAAAAGAAATAAGCTAACTAAGAATGTGATAGCCAAGCAGCTCTGATCCATCTATTCAACCAACCACAAAAATTTTCTATTAAGAGGAATGCAAGGGTTCATTATATTCATGGGCCCTTGGTTCTACTACTCTTTTCTCTGTATATACTTTAAGGTTATGTCATTATATGACCTTGGTTTCAACAAGCTTGGATTCTATTTGCAAAGACAGTAGTAGTTGTAATAAACACAAGAAAAAATTTTGAATGATAGAAGAATTATGAGGAAGGCCATTGGAAGATACTGGCTTGTGTGAGTCATACCTCTTCCCAGGAGTAGAAGAAGTGCATCCAAGGCCTGATGGGTTGGTGAGAGCGCAGAGCACTCCAAAAATGTACAGGTCAGAAAGATAAGTGGAAATAGTGTTTTCTGCCCCCCCCATCTTTATTAAATTGGGTATTTCTTATTTACACTTTAAATGTTATTCCCTTTCCCGGTTTCTGTGTCAACATACCCCTAACTCCTCCCCTTCTCTATGGGTGTTCCCCTCCCCATCCTCTCCCCATTACCGCCCTCCTCCAACAATCACGTTCACTGGGGCTTCAGTCTTGGCAGGACCAAGGGCTTCCCCTTACACTGGTGCCCTTACTAGGATTTCAATGCTACCAATGAGGTTGGAGCCCAGGGTCAGTCCATGTATAGTCTTTAGGTAGTGGCTTAGTCCCTGGAAGCTCTGGTTGGTTGGCATTGTTGTTCATATGGGGTCTCAAACACCTTCAAGCTCTTTCAGTCCTTTCTCTGATTCCTTCAACGGGGGTCCTATTCTCAGTTCAGTGGTTTGCTGCTGGCATTCGCCTATGTATTTGTTGTATTCTTGCCGTGTCTCTCAGGAGAGATCTACATCCGGTTCCTGTCGGCCTGCACTTCTTTGCTTCATCCATCTTATCTAGTTTGGTGGCTGTATATGTATGGGCCACATGTGGGGCAGGCTCTGAATGGATGTTCCTTCTGCCTCTGTTCTAAACTTTGCCTCCCTATCCCCTCCCAAGGGGAGAAATAGTGTCTTAGTATCTGTTTGTGACTTCTGATAGGAGACAGGACAAGGGACAAGTTATGATGAGAAGTGATTAGCCTGTTTGCATAGGAGAGAGATACCAGCAGACACACTGTCTTTCTCCTTCAGTTCCCCAACATGTTAAGTTGGCTAACACGTTTCTCAACTAGAGGATAGGACAGATTTAGAAAGTAAGGGTAGGATATGGAAGATTATTAGTGCAGGATCATGTCTGAATGGGACTCATATTGCTACTGAGAAAAGAATGGACTGCATATTAGCTGCAAATAAAGGTTGGTCAAAATTCCTGTGGGGGAAAATATAAAAAGAAAAATATAATTACTTGTAGACTTTTGAGGTAAATTTGGGAGTTGATAATCAAAAGGTATCCATTAGCTAAAGACTTCTAGCTCAGAGTTAAGAATAAAAAACATTTTTTGTGCCAAAGAGATATTCTTTCAGATAACCCAGATTCAATCAAATCTCAACACAGACATGGTGGTCACAACTATTTATAGGCCCAGTTCCAGAGAATTCTGTGTCTTCTTCTGGCCTCTGTGGATACCAGTTACACAAGTATCTGTACTGCTCATCAGTAGATGGAGGCAAAACACCTTTGCATATAAAAATACTTTTTTAAATTAAAAAAAGAAAACCATTTTTATTAATAGTTCCCATTAAAATAACCACTTAATTTTTCAAACAATAGGGAACATTGGTAATGGTTTTGATGAAATGTCACACTTGATTCCATAACACTTCCAGATGAATGCAGTTACACAGGAACTGCATTGAAGAATTAGTTGTTGCCTCGAGGATCTAAGAGGGGAAGTCTTTGCCTAGAAAATTTGATGGTTAGACATTGGGACAGTTTATGATGTCCGGCAGCAAAATCTAAAACAATGTGATCTGTAGATGACACATATTACTCAATTTTCTTGAACTCAGTTTTATGCTTTGCAGAGCACTGGGAACTGGAAGAATGAAGAAGTTCACAGTCATCTCTGTAGTTTTATATCTAATTTTTGAATAACGAATTCCATATATCTTTTTTTTTTTAAAATCCATGAAATGAGAAGCATGCAGTCATCCTTAGTTTTCTTAGCATCAGTCACAGGCTTTTCATATTCCATATCGGGCATAAGATTGGTCATTCATCAGGTATTCAAAAATGCTTTTGATTTTACATTAATTTGATTTATGTTACATGTATGATCCTTCTCTGTAATACCTGAATATTTGCAAACTTGTTCTATGTGTTTACATAGTATAAATATCTAATACATATATGTTGTATGTATGTATATATAACATAAATCTACTAGTATGTCGTATACATATTTTGTATATATACTATATATTGCCTAGGTAATAATATGAAATAGATACAGATTATCTAGAAAACTCATTTTCTAACACTTGTGTCTTGCAATTTTCATTCATATTTAAGAGATTACAGTTTTAGTCCCTTTTCATTTAAAAGGTTATTAATCCAAATGCTAATTTAATCAATACTATATTAAATGAACTATAAAAAGTAAATTAATACCTGGTAAGCAGATTCATTGCACTATAAGCTTTCAGAATGTGCCCAATGTCAGCAAATTTCACTGAGAAATGAGTACCATTTATTCTCAAAAGAACTCACAAAAATCTTAATCTGACTTTTTCTCATTGCTTATGCTTTGATTTACTCTGGGAGTCAAAATAGCTAGTCATATAAAAGTTTTTGGTCTGTCTACTTCCCAAGCACTTACCATTTTTTTAAACACCTGTGGCTATGTGTAGACAAAAGAGAATTTGTACCAAAAAATGTCTTTTAATATGATTTTTTCACTAAATAGATTACTTTGTCTTCAAGGGACATTTTAATTATTTAAAAAGTATTTCTAGAGAAATATATTTGCCTATGGAGAAATAGCTACCTACAAAATACTCATAGGCATTTATGTATATAATATATAAAACAATGAACTTAGAGGTACATAGACATCTACCAATTGTATATCCTACATTACTTACCACCATTCACATGCTTTTACTGCAATTTTATATATCTAGCCAAATGCATAATATATATTATATATGTGTATATATATTAATAATATATATATGTATATGTATATATGTATATGTATGCATGCATGCTGTCAGGTAGTTTTTCTAAGAAGACACAAACAGATGTCTATTCACCCCATATAGGGCACCAGAGAAATGATTCTCTCCAAGAATAGCACCGTGAACCAGGGAGTTAATTGGAGTTACTACAGAACATGAGTGAGGAGCATAATTGTCTTAAATGCAGCTGAAAACCAAAGAACAGTTTTAAATATAATTAAATGCATCGGAAAAACCAAAGGGCAGTGTTAAATATGACCAAAGTTCACATTATAATTGAATGAAAATGTCTTAGCTTCATTGTGAGGCTAACACTGGAACACTTATCCCTTCTATAGGACCAATGACATTATGTCTGATACAAGGCTCACCCTTGAAAGGCTGGGAAAGATCTGAACTTGTCAAATGTGACAATCAGAAAGACTCAAAAATATTGGCAGGAGAAACAGTATGATGCCATATAGGAATCTTCAAAATTGCTACACATTGTCTGTCCTTTCAGTTGTAGATCTACGCAATGGCCTACTCTTACATGAATCATAGGGGAAGTTGTTGGGCCTCTGCTTAAATTATATTTCCAAGCTAAACCCATGGCAGCTGGGCAATTCTTTTATGGGTTTATAAACCTTTGTACCCTGAATTGAGAGGTACATAAACAGTTCAAGAGTGTTTCTTCACAAGAGGAAGCTTCTTTTGGGTCAGTTGCCTGTCAAATATTCTGGGGAGCTGTCTACCCATGGTAGAATGCTTGCCTCTATATACTTAGCCAAGAAACTGTGAGGAAGTGACTCTCAACTACCTGATCTCACAGGGGATACATTGGGGCAACCATGGTATAGTGAAGAAGAAGAAGAGGTTACATTGGTCTAGGCTGGACCTCGTTCCGAGAGGGATGGGGAATGGCATTGGTAGTAGGAACAACTGCTCACATTGCTTTTGGTGAGGGAGAGGAGAATAGACAGGAAATAGACAGTGCTGTAAAACCTCCAGGGCCTCCTCCAAGGTAACCACATCTGCTAGTGAGGCTCCACTCCCTAAAAGTTTCATCACCTTCCCAAATGGCACAACTAACTAGGAACTCGTGTATAAAACCACGAGCCTATGGGGGTTTCCATTCAAAGAAGCATTCTCCTAGTAGAAGGCTTTCTGGAGGGAAGAGAGTGATGAGTAGTCACACACCGCTGAGGTCAGTCTTGAACATATATGTGGAATTGTGGATTTAATACAATGCTGACATATTACAAGGGGTTATATGTTTGACGTAATGAAAAGACAGCTGCTAATTAAGTGTGGCTTGAAGTAGCTGTGTTTTAATAGGAACCTACGTTTTCTGAACTGATAAATATAGAAATTGCATTCCTGGCCCAGGAGAGCCCATGTTAAATGTTTCAGAAGTGTGGAAGGGAAGATTATGGCACATTTACAAAGCTATAAATTTGGTTCCCATTGCATCGTGTCTAGTATGTGTGTTTCCATGCTGATGCTGAGAAATACAGAAGAAGGCAGATATTCTCTTAGCAGGGAGTCAGGTTGGGCTGTCACAGAACTTGATCCTTCATGAGAATCTGGGCAGTGGGTGTACTGCCAAGTGCTTAACTTGTGAATACACAGACTCAAAAATAATATTTTTTTAACTGCAGAATGGAAATAGGTAAGTAGATAAGTCAAAAGTTCCAGTTTCAGGACTTCAGAAACTCTTCATTAACAGGTACCAACATAGAGCATTCAGTGGTCTTATTTAGATTAGACATTGGAAGAAGAGAAAACATGTAATGACAGCCTCCTGATTACTTAATATTTCTCTTAAGATTGTACATTAACAAATTTTAATTTACATTTAGAGGAGAGGGGGCAGTCATGAATACCAGCAGTTAATGGCTAAGCATAACATGGTTATATCTGTCAGCGTCTTTACTTTTAATTTGATGAGTGTAATGTTTTCAATTGAAAAATTCTATCGAGAACACCCACAACATAAGCACAAGGCAAGGTAAATAGGCAACATATGAATTTCTTGTCTCAAAATATTATGCATATTAAATATTTATATTTATTTTCTAATCAAGTGTATCAAGAACTATTAATGTTGAAGACTTTGTTTTAAAATATTGGATCCCTTCATTAGCATAGCCCAATTTTACATCCTTGTCACTCTAGAAAGACACTGTCCTGTTTTCCAATGGGTTTCTTGAAATGTAGTATAACTCAACTGTAATAATATTCAAGTCTTAATGATGATGGAGTTGGACCAATTCTATCATCGTGCAGCCTTTGCTTTGGATATGACTTGGGCACTGGAGCTCTTGCAGGTAGAGGGATTTCTGGGTATGACATCAAAGTTATATTTTGGGACCTTAAATCTGAAAGGGGATTTTCTTAGTCTTTGTTTATTTTGGGAAGTAGTTTAATCTAATCTTTATATATTCTAAGAAAATGTCAATTTTAGCTTCAGCTCAAACACTGTGTAATCACAGCCCTCTGATGTAAACTCCAGAGATGAATTTGAGCAAACTTAATACATTTCATTTTGTAATGTAATAAGCAAGTTTAAATCCGACTGCACGAGGAAATGGCCAAGCATGTGAGGGCAATTTAAAGCCTAATGATCACATTCGCCGCTGCTGATGGTGATGGTGATGTCCGCTGCCTAAAGTGGCTCCAGGAAGACAGCAAGGCAATCGATTCTGAGTTTCTAAATTAAAAGAGGAAGAAAAAAAATTAAAAGAGGAAGAAAAAAATTAAAAGAGGAGGAACTGTTTTAGGAAATGCCCTCCTTACTTCTCAAAATGGAAAAGAATTAGTTTTTAATAGATGTATTCTAGTCTTCCCTCAGATCTCAAAGTAGCGAAGAAAAAGTTTCTAGTTCCCAAACCATGCTATGCTGACTCCGGTTACTCAATAAGACAGGGAGGAGGAGGGATGGGATGAGGAATGGTGGGAGGAGGGGCCAGGAGGGGACAATGTATGGACTGTAAAAATATTAAAGTAATAGTAATAATTGTGATTATAACTATAATAAAATAATTCTCGCTTCTATATTTCCTGGCTATTAGCTTGATAGGAAGGCCACTTAAATGTAGGAGTTAAATGGATGCTTACTACACAGACAGGTTAAAGAATCCAGACTGTGTTTCTTCACAACTTTAAACAAAATGACCCCACTAGTCTTTGCATTATTTCCCCATCACATTAAAGAAAGTACGAAATGACTACGTCCATCATACAGGGTATTTTGACTATTAAACAAGATAGTATGTATAAGACATTAAGCCCAGTGACTTCTGCAAATTGCATTTTTAAATGCCACTTATGGTCAAGAAATAAATCCTACGTTTTTGAAAGAATGGCTGGCAAAGATAGCAGTAAGAACACCCGACTTGCAGGCCTTGGTCCACAGAGCTGATCAACAAGCTGGGTGGTGGTCATGAGGCTGTTGATGGGTCCACATCTTAGCATGCAAAGCTTGCCTGAGGAACGTTAGCAACGCAGCTCCTTAGGAGAAGGGAGGGGAAGCCTACACATCGATTCATTGATTTTTAGGAGCAGAGCTGTGCTCTGTGTTAAATGCTTACTAATTCATGTATCCAGCTTTGAAAGCCTGAAGATTAATCAGAAAGCACTAAGCAGAAAAAGCGGACTCAAATGTTTTATATCACAAGAAGTCATGTGATCCAGCAGAAAGAGCACTTCTAGCCATCACAAATACATCCTTTCTTACTTACCTATTTTTAGAAAAACCCAAGGAGGTAGTTTCAACTTCATGGGACTCCATTTTTAAAACTGTACAATATAACAAATTATGCTTTAGGGTTAATAAGAAGGATATTTGCATAATATTAAATTAATAAATTAATATTTCTCACAAGAGTGTAGTTTATTGCCAACTCTCTCTGTGGTTTTTCTGTTTGAATTTTCTTCTTATAAAACAGAGACATTCCCATCAGCTACCTGTTCCCAGCGATGGTAGACCTCATCTTCACTGATGCCTCACACTTCAGAAAGGTGACATTGAAGTCACACTCAGGTTGCTTTGTCAGTAGTGTACATGGGCCTCAGAGCCGCTGCTCTGCCTTCAGACCCTGGGAAGTGTCCTTTTACTGAGGTTGTTCATGTCCTGTCGTTTGTATACCTACTGTCTAAATTTTGTCATTTCTATTTGCTTCCTGGTACAGCCATTTGTGTGTGTGTGTGTGTGTGTGTGTGTGTGTGTGTGTGTGTGTGTGTGTAAACCATGGATTATTCCAATGGTATGTTGCTCCTCCACGTTGCAAACTTTTAATAACAAAGGGTAACTTAACTGCGTGTCTATGGCACGTGGCTTGGCATTTGCCAGGTGGAGAGCTCAGTAATAACCTACTAAGTGCAATGTTATTATCACACTTATACCAGTTCTATTAATATCAGAGGGATATGCCTGCTCCGTGCGACATATTTCCATTACAGAGAAATAAGAAATCAATGGAATAATTTCCACAGTGCGTTACTGAAAGCAGGAGCAAAACTTTCTAGCATACCTAGTATATGCCGGAAATAATAGCATATGCTATGTGTCTTATATAACATCCTCAAAACAGATGTTAGATAATTCTGGCTCCTAACTGTTAGAAGGGTGACATAGCTTCTTCCTGCACTTAATAGCTTTCTGCCCCTATGTATGCCAGCGATACATACATAGTTATGCTATAAATTCAAGTATTTCCTATCTAGTCTCTCCCACCATTTCTTAACAGCTGTTCATTTCATCGCTAGAGAAATAGACCTGGCTAGAACATTTCAACTTCCTTTCAGTGGATTGTCCTACATTATGTCCTAGGATTCTCAGCATCCTTGAATGTCATCCGCATGCTGGCACCCAAGTAGAGGTGCGGCACGTCACTTTAACACTCTTCTTTAAGTTTCATTAGCCCAGGGCAGCTGAGCATATGTTTAAAACCCTTGACCATTAGTACTTGGATTTCCTTATGGTCCCATCTTGCTCTATAGCTAAATGGACATGAAATCAATATGTTCTTGTGGAAAGCTGGCCCCTGTGAGATACATTCTAAATAATGCAGCATATCGTAACAATCGGATGGTGCATAATTCCTTCCACCTAAAACAAAATTGATTTTTATCCTCTAACTATTATCCCTGCTCTGCAGAGGGATCTATTCTCATTTAAAGTTTCAAACTTTTCAGCCATGCACCATAAACAAACACTAAATGATTTCATAATATTCTGAAGATTGTCCACTCTCAGTAGCGAAGTGCCACTAAGAATGCTAAAGGCTAAGAAGTAATAAACCATCAAAGCTCCATTGCAAATGTTCTGAAAAATCCCTTTTCTTCCATGGCTCAGTAGGATGCATTTCTGCTTACACTTTCGGACTATGATCCAAGAAGACGCCTTTGGCCTTAGCTGACCCCTTTTCTCCAAGTTAGAAAGGGAGCAAAGAAACAGAGAAGATAAAATAAAGGAACCAAATGGCTTCTTGTTTTTAATCAGACCAACGGAGGTTGGAAAAAAGAATCAGAACTGGAAAGCTGCATTTCAAGGGAATGCTTCTTAGTAACATGCACATGGACCTCCTGGTGATCTTGATAAATGACTACTTCAATGGATCTGGGGTGAGGCCTGAAATTCTACATTTGTAACATGTTCCTGGACAAGTGGATGTTGCTCACCCAATATCCCAATTTGAGCACTGTGCTAGGCTGAATTTTGGGATTCCTCTCTCCGGAAGTTAGTAGATCTTTGTTATTTAATCAAAACAGTGATTTAAGTACTGCTGAGGAATGAGTTCACAATTAAAGTGCCAACTCATTTTCGACTGGCTTTTAGAATGCAGATGGTATCCAGGTAGACATAGTCTAATCACAGCAGACCTTTAAAAGACAGAAAGGAAGTTATCATCATCATCATCATCATCATCATCATCATCATCATCATGCTCATAAACAATAACAATATCAACAGATCCAAAATAGGATTGGCTGGATGCACTGTTGCTACTTTAAACAACAAAGGGAAGACGTGAAGGAATTAAAGCATTAAAGACCAGAGGAAGATGTTCTCAGCAGGTGGGGTCCTACAGCTCAAGATACACCTGTTAGGACATGAATTCTGTCCAAAAACTAGCAGCCTATACAAGGGAGTGCAACCTCAGAGTCCCCAAGAGAGAACGGAGCCTGCTGGCGCCTTGATTTCCATCTTGACAGCCAGCCTCTAAGTGAAGGACAGCTTAGCCACACTATATCCAGTCTATCTACCAGGAGGAGCGGGGAGATTAAAAGTGTACGCTATGTAAGAACAAACATCTAAGCTGAGGAGGAAGGTTGCTGTCTAAGAGAAGAAAATAGAACCATTTTCTCCATGGGTGGGAAAGGCAGCTTTTGTGAAGCGCTGACTTATTTATTGTTAGATTTTGAAGGGCATCTTTATCTTGAACTCCCTGTGCCTAGATGACCTCAAACTTATGAAATTAATCTCAGCATAGGCTTTTTTTTTTTTTAACCAGCGACTATCATCATTTAAGAATTAAGGAAAACAAGTTAAAAAAAATCCTATAAGCTTTGAAATGGTACACTCATATTCAGAATCAAAATATAGTACACACTTAAATCATGCCCCATTGAGCTCTTTCATGGGCATAAAAAAGTTCTTGAGATGCTGAGCTGCCATAACTTATTGTGCAAAATCTTATCATTCCAAATGAAAGAGGTGGAAGTGAATGTAAATGCTTTGAAAATACTTCATTGTCAAGCGCTGTTTTATTGGAGACAGTAATTTCCTAGCAGAGTCTCAGGTACAAATGTATATCATATCCTTTCATACGAGCTATAAAATAAAAGCTTCATTTTATTGGATTAATTGGAAAAATGTATCCATTCCAACTTTCTCTTTTGCTGTCAACTGCACCTAGATAGATTGTAAATAATTTACGTATTATTTGTAAACAAAGGTTGTTTTTTGGTGAAGAGAATGAAAATCACTCGTGAGAGATGGGGCGAGTTAGGAAAAAGCGATGTTAAAAAAATGTACTCAGGAGTTATCTAGTATTTAATGCTTTGCCTGTGCATGGTGCCAAATCATTATTTTATGGCAACCTTTCCCCTGCATTTAGTGTGTGTTAACTTTCTGCAGAGAGCAGATGTGGCCACACACATTCCGTTTGGCAGCAGGCAGATGCCAGCCCCTGAAATGAGTACTCAGTTCCAAGGGCAACATCTGGATCTCTGGATTGGACATGTTCCTGTCTGTGCTTGTGGCTATACAATGCCCCCTGGAGACATTCATGATTAGTTTGCCACAGAGTTGGCATGAGTGTCTTGTCTCCCTGGCAACCATTTTTCATTTGATTTGTATACATCTGCTCAGTAATATACAATATTTGGGAAATTGTTCTCCATCTTACTTCCAATCACAAAGCAGATGACATGGGGCTTTTGTTGAATAGGACACCATTTTTCATGGCTTCTAAAACTATTGTTTTGCACTGTGCTCACAATGGCATAAAACTACAGAATTTATCTTTTTGGCAGTGTCACTAATTTTATGAGAATGTTAGGCTCCAGTGAATATTTGGTGGTCCATTTTGGTCTTGTAAGGATTTTTTTATATGCAAGGGGAAAACAGGTTGTGTGAGCACAAAGCATAGGCTTGTACCAGATCTTGTTGGATGAACCTCTCTTCATAATTTTATTTCATGCTGTCCTTCTTGCTTTGACCTCTTCTCACTCCTTTCTTTTCTAGCCATCCTTTGCTTTCCCTATTATCTTCTAATCTTTCTGTGGCCATGAGGATGAAGATTGCCTTACACAAGGAATATCAGATCATGTTCTTATTTACTATCTCTTTGCTACATCAGGACAGAGAATTTCCATAGAATTGACAATTTTACAGTTAAGATGATGTCTGTGTGCCCCGGGCTCTTGCCCAAGAATCAACACAAATGGCCACTGATGGTAAGCCTTTTAGCTCCACTCTGGTCACCTGCTCCAAGACATGGCCAGTTATATTCCAGTGACCTTAGAGGAATAGTTCAATTATGCTAACCTTTACAGATCCCATGAAACAACATGAACTTTCTGAAAGATTGATCATCAAACTCCTTCTGGAGGCCCTTGGTCCTGTCAAGGCTCGGTGACCCAGTGTAGGGGAATGTCAGGGCCGGGAGGTGGGAGAGAGTGGGTAGGTGAGGGAACAGCCTCATAGAGTGAGGTGTGGTGGGGTGGGATATCAGGTTTCTGGAGGGGAAAGCAGGAAATGGGATAACATTTAAAATGTAAATAAAATGCAATTAAAATTAAAAAATAAATAAAAAAGAATTAAGACCAAAAATTAATAAATTTTGGACCCAGAAAATTCAATAGCTTCAGAATATCAGTCAGGCAAAGAGGAGAGCCCACATATTCCTGAAGGATTAATATTTATACTACATAATGAACTCATAAAACAAAGCTTCAAGAAAGCAACCCAGTAAACATGGGTCATACATCTGAACAGAGACTTCTTAAAAGAAAAAAATAGAAATGCCTACTAGATGCTTTTAAAATGAATTTTCAAATATAAATTTTATAAATTTTAAAATGAAGTACAAAATACCCTAGTCAGAACAGATAAATAAATAAATAAGTAAATATATATACATATATATACATTATGTAATATCATACATTGCATACTATATACTCTTTGTTCTAGACTATTATGATATATTATATATTCATTATCCATAGTATAACTAATGATATATTATATTTTATATAATTATATCATATATTGATTATTTTGTATTGTATAATATAGAGTAATATATAAGTAATACAATTATTACATATTATATATAAATCATTCTATATTATTAATTATATAAAATATAAAATATATTGTATATATTATGTCATCATATATAGTATGTAGTATATCATATACAGTACATATAAATGCTGGTGAAGATGTAAACAAAGAAGTCCCATTCACTGTTATGTGAGTATGAACTGGTGTAGCTACCCTGGAACGTAAGCCAGTGTAAAGGATACTCTTAAGGCCAGAACTAAAACTAATGAAGCCACATCACTTCTTGGCATTTGCTGAAAAGACTTAAGATTCCACATGGCACACTTTCTAAGTACAATAAAAACAAGAAAGGGAATCAGAGAACATTTTTGGAATTGTGATTTGGAGATGAGGCCAAATGGGAAACTGCCATACTATTTTAATTTGAGTAAAGGAACCCAGCATCATTATGAAGATTTCTTCATTTGCCCCCAACAAAAAAACAAATTTTGGCTCATTTATTTTGAAAACTCTTCCTTTAAGTTGAGACGTCAAAGACAATGTGATATTTCTTAGAGAAAATTTACACATTATCATGAACTTCAGAATTCTACATTTTCTAATGTTCTCTAAGAATAAGGATGAAAGGCAGCGAAATGGGGAGAAAATCAGAGAAATATTAGTCTTCCTGAGTTGTCAATCAGGAAGACCCTATGGTTTTCATATCAATAAAGGCTCTACCATTTCTCTTGGATTACAGAAGAGATAAGAGGACTTTATTTCTAAGGCTTTGTACCTCGATTGTAAACTACAGAAAAACAACCGGTGGTGGAAATCCCTTCCTTGCTGACTGGGTTTCATAGTACCAGGAGGTGATATGCAGGCTGCTATGAAAGAAAAGTCATCAATTTTCTGACCCAAGTGTAAACTGTGGACCATAAGACCAACTTGCTAGGTCAAATGAGCCTATCTGTATGTCCATGGCACACCTATTCAGAGGGTAATAACTTTTGGGTTGAAGGTTTTGTGAATGAGTTGGTGTCTTTATTGTTCCACTGGTGTTCTACCCTAGCTATCGGAGGTGGCCTATTCAAGTTCCATATCCCCAGTATTATGAGTCATAACTAAGGTCACCCCCATTAATTCCTGGGCTGTTCCCTTATCTCAAGACTGTGTCTCAACCTGGAGGTGCCCCCTACCTACTCTTCCCTGCAGGTTGCAGATTTCTCATTCATTTTTTATGGCCATCTGGCCATTCTTCTTTGCTACACTTGATCCTCACTCTCCTCCATTCCCCTTCTTAGTATGTTTCCCATCAAGTTCCCTCCCTCCCTCTCCTCCTATGACTATTTTAATCCCCCTTTTAAGTAAGATTCAAGCATCCTCACTTGGGCCTTTTTTCTTCTATAGCCTATCTGGGTCTATGGAGTTTAGCACAA
Organism: Rattus rattus; assembly: GCF_011064425.1. Classification (NCBI taxonomy): domain Eukaryota; kingdom Metazoa; phylum Chordata; class Mammalia; order Rodentia; family Muridae; genus Rattus; species Rattus rattus. Next base: position 6,022,305 of record NC_046170.1, read on the forward strand.
TAGTTGTATTTTATGGCTAATATCCACTTATAAGTGAGTAGCCACCATGAATGCCTTTGGGGACTGTGTTAACTTATTCAGGATGTTATTTTCATGTTCCATCCAATGGCCTGTAAAATTCATGATATCTTTGTTTTTAACAGCTGAATAGTTTTCCACTATATAGAAGTACCACATTTTGTTTATCCATTCTTTATTTGAGGGACATCTAGATTGTTTCTGTCTACAAGAAATGTAGGCATGGGGGATGGAGCAGAGACTGAGGGAATGGCCAATCAATAACCAGCCCAACTTGAGACCCATCCCATGGGCAAGCACCAACTTCTGATACTTTGTTATGCTAGCAGAGAACAGCATGTTGTCCTCTGAGAGGCTCTCCCCAGCAGCTGACTCAGACAGATACAGACACCCACAGACAAACAGTGGATGGAGCTTGGGGATTTTTTTCAGAAGAATAGGAGGAAGAATGGTGGACCCCAAAGGTGATAGGAACTCTACCGGAAGACCAACAGAGTCAACTAACTTGTACCCTTGGTGCTCTCAGAGTCTGAACCACCAACCAAAGAACATACATGGGCAAGACCTAGGCGTCCCTGCCCATCTCTACCAGATGGGCAGCTTGGTTTTCATATGGGTTCCAAATAATTAGAGCAGGACTATCCAAAAAGATGTTGCCTATACGTGGGATATATATCTCTAGCTGGGCTGAGTTATCTGTCCTCAGTGGGAGAGGAAGTGCCTAGCTTGGCAGAGTCTAGAAGTGCCTGGTGGGCAAAGAAGATGCCTTCCTGGGGGGCTCCTAACCACCCAGAGGGGGACGGAGGATGAGAGAGAGATTTTGGGAGGGAATAATGGGGATGAGGTCAGTGAGCAGAATATAAAGTAAATATGTGAAAAATAAAATAGAAATAGGGTAATAACTACTATCTGTACTAACTACTATCTTGAAGCCTGCTTGAGAAGTGGGAATCCATTTTGGTGCTGTAAATTTCAATAAAAATGTCTATGTCTGGAGAATTAAGAAGCCAAGGTGAGTTAGTTACTAGTGATGGTTAGCTATATTAACCTAGTAATCAACTGCTTTCTACTTATTTATGTTTATACTGCTAGACAGATACTACTCTCCGTGTTAACCAGAGAAGCCTGTCTTTGAAATGATATGTAATGGACACTGTTCTTAAATTGTTGAGAATACAGGAAGGTTCTGTGCTTAGCCACAAGCAAGACATTAAATCACTATCTATAAGGCTAATGGAACATTGCAGAATAAAAGGCAGAGATGATGTAAGAGTTGGAAGGGAAGAAGAACTATTGAATGACTTCTTTTAGGCATTATGAAGCTATTCTAATCCTGAGCTTAATGCATTTGTGCTTGCCTATAGTTGACCTGCACAAAAATAGACCAGTCAATAGCAAACTATGGAGGAGGGAAGGGTGACCCAATTCCCTGCCTACTTCCCTCGCAGCTATTCATAAGAGTTTGGAAAATGGGAACTCACTGCTGTCAGTTGGGTAGAAATTGGTGATCCTTCAAGGCTCCAATGAAGAGGGATTGCATTGCAAAAGGTCTTGGTTTTCTGTGTTTGGTCTCAAAATAAAACACAAACACATGAACATTGAGAATGGACTTTTAAGGAAACGATGGGTTGTTAGAAGGCAGGTTCTTAGAAGATAAGGAAGAGTGGGTGAGAGTAATTAAAATATGCTATAAATATGTGTGTGTGTGTGTGTGTGTGTGTGTTTAAGGAAGTGTCAAAGGACAAGTTTGACAGAAAAATTAAACAAGACAAAAACAAAACCAAGATTGTCCTAATCAAAGACTCTTTATGAGCCTCAAGTCAGGACTGGCAAGATGGCTCAGTAGAAGATACTTGCTGCCAAGACTGGCTACCTGATTTTTATTTCTGGAACTTACATGGAGGTCGGAAAGAACCAACTCTTGCAAATCATCTTTTAATTGTCACAAGTCAAATTTGCTGGACAGACCCTGACCCCAAAATGGAATCAGTCAGTGTAAAATGTAAGACACAAATCAGGATTCCTCTCAGTGTGCTCTAAGTATTTCCACCCCATGAAGTAAGAATTATACATTGTTCTTTGTCCTAATTTCCTAGCAGATAGCTTCTAAAGTCACTGGTGTCTGTAAAGTGGTAAATGTGTTAATATATTCTAATGAGGTGACTGGAGGTGATAGAATGATAGCCAATATCTAAGGCCCCTGATTAAATATGTATCACCATGCTTTTTGAAAGGGGAGTGAGAGATAGCAGTCTCTAGAACCTTCTGCATATCTGCAGATATGCATTAGTTACCAGGGAAACAGCCACGTGATTGGAGAGTTTAAAGCTTGAGACTCACCAAAGTTATTGAATTGATACATAATCCCACATGGTGAAACCTTCAAAGAAAACTCAAAACATGCCTTCAAAGAGGATCCAGGTTGCTGGACACGTGATGCTTGAAGGCAGGAAGTTTTTAAAGAGCATTAAAGCTCCCTTCATTGTTTCCTATATGTTCCCCAAGCTTCTATTCCATCTAACTTTTCTACTGGTTACTGAACATAACAAACTGGTAATCATTTTCTACTGAATTCTATAGCCATTCTAACCAATGATGCAACCAGGTTTCGAGAAGCTCTGCTAGAATACTGGCTGACTCCTGGGCTTGCAATTGGCACCTGAATGGGTCAACCTTCAACTTGAGTCTTTTACTCCATGAGGTATGGCACTATCACTAGGTAAAATGTTCCAGAATTGAATTAAATTGGCAAACACCTCGTTAGTGTCTGCAGAGACCTAGCCACTGTGGGAGAACCTCTACACTGATGTCAAAAAAGAAAATTTGAGGGCACTGTGAGTAGAAAAAGCTACAGGGATTTGGTTTGTTTGCTTGTCGCTTACCTCCTCATTTATGTTTCTGCCAACTGTAGATGCACTCAGAGTTCTCACCCCAGAAAGGTACAGCCTCCTTCTACTATGGTCTCTTCAGGCAAAACTTGCCAGATCCTTTTATTAAAATGATGCACTCAGGTCTGGGGCCCCATCAAAGCTCTCTCATCACAGCTGCAAATTTCTGTGCATTTCTCAGAGCCTATCCTTGATGTCCTGGGCACCGTACCACACATGCTGCTTTATTAAGAGCAATTGCTCATTCTCCAGTGCTGAGCAGCAGATAGAGTCTCTTCATTTCAGGGCAGAGTTTTATGATGTAAAATAGTCTGTCCTAGGAAGGCCAGTAATTTCCTCTGGGGGCTCTGAATGCATTGCTTATTAAATGCTTGAATAGAGTAAAAGACATTCTGAAATGTTCCTTTTTCATTGTGTGACAGAATAAAGTTTAAACAAATTTCTGGAGTACAGCTCATTATTCTTTTGGATTTTGTGGTAAATCCTTCATAAGTGTATGGATTATCAGCCACTATTAGCTGATTAATTCATTAGCAAACACTGAACTTGTAGAGTGCCTGCCTGCCCAACCACACATACCACCATTTAAATTAGCAACTGGAGCGAAAAATCAAATGAAATAGGGAAAAGAAACAAGTCCCTCTGTGTTCAAGGGTAGAGAGCTGCTTATGGGAAGTGATACTGATTCTAACACATATGACAGCAGTATTGAGGTTTACGTGCTAGGAAGACTGGCTGGCTCAAGAAAGACTCCTCAAGAGGGAGTCAAAGTAGACAACACTGTGAAGGAAGGATTTTGTCTGTTAAAGGCCACTACAACTGGAAAACAGGCAGAGAAGACTAGAGGGTAGATTGATGGAGAGTAAGATGGAGACCCCTCTGGAAAACAGCCCTGATGCCATGTTCTCAGACAGAAGAGAAGTGGTTGACTCCATCCCTAATCATCACAGTTCCAACCTAAATTGGGCATGTTCACAGTGTAAAGTCCCTGGGATGTGTTTCTGCCCCTTAGATATTTATTAGCAGAAGAGGAAAAGATATCAAACATAACTGTCCAGGTAAGAATACTGGATGAGGGAGACACCAGGAAATTGAAAATACTGAGTAGATGCTGGCTCCTTTTCTTACAAAAGCCAGACCCTCTGCTAAACTCTTATAAGAGCTTAAGAGCCACAAGTAATTTTTCATACATGTAAAATGGGGATAAAAGTGCTTTCTAACAAAGCAGTTAGGTTGTGAATATTAAATGGTTCCCCTACATTTAAACAATTAATACGTGTCTGAGGCAAGATGTGAGAAAACAAGCAGAGTGATTTCACAGCCCAAGCTCACAGTTCCTCCAAAGTACCATCTCTCATGCAGACTGAACGGGTGAGAAGGAAGAACACTGAGACGTTCTGCTGGATATATTATGTGCTTTCAGTGAGCCATGAAGCTTAAAATACAATGATAACTTGAAACTCTCCCTCAGCCCTTCAAAGGATGTATAATTTCAACTAAATTATGTGAGGAAAAATTATCTTAAATCTTTGAAATAGAGTGTTTTAACACCTTTCCATGCTAGATTCGCGAATGTCTCCCTATGTGTCTACATGTCGGTGAGCATATACACTTAGAGAGAGAGCTAATCACTACTGTACTTCCATGCTACTAATATTTTCCTGTTCTGAAAAATATGGTTTAGCATGAGGGTGTTTATTTATCTACATATTCATTTGCTACAAATGTGATTCATTTCATCTGTCTCTTTTCAATTAGTGTTCTATATATTTACAGTTACTAATTTCGATGAATAGCAATATAAATGATTAAAATTACGAGTGTCTCTAGCTAACCATGACTTTTACACTCTTGGACTCAACCAATTCAGGGGAAAAGAGCAGTGGTGAATATGTTCAGACATTTTTCCTTGTCACAATTTTCTTTCCTTTTTATTGCAATATTATTATCTATTTAAAACTCATTGCCTGTAAGTTCCTTTCATGGAACCAATTAAGCAGACTCCTAAAGACAAAGATAATATTATACTTGGTGTAACAGTTTAGAGGTGCCCCTAACTTGTTAGAAACCCCTATAGGTTTTGACATTTTTTTTACATCTCTCTATTTCTAGATACTTCTTTCATTAATTAATTTATTTTTTTACTTTATACCCCAGTATCAGCCTCCTCTCCCTCTCACACAGTTCCTCCCCCATTACTCTTTCTCCTTTGTGAAGGAAGAGGACTCCCTGAGTATCACCCAACCCTCAAACATCAAGTCACTGCAAGACTAGACACATCCTCTCCCACTGGAGCCAAACAGTGTGGCCCAATTAGAACAGGATCCACAGGCAGGCAACAGATTGAGGGACAGTCCCCACTCCGGTTGTTGGGGAAATCACATAGGCTACATATGTATGTGTGTGTGAGGCGGGGGTGGGGGCTAGTTCTAACCCATGCTCACTCTTTGGTTCATGGTTTATTCTCTGGAAGTCCTCAAGGGTCTGGGTTACTTGACTCTGTTGGTCTTCCTGTGGAGTCTCTAACATCTTTGAGTCCTTCAATCCTTCCTATAACTCTTCCACATGACTCCAACTGATGTTTGACTGCTGGTTTCTGAATCTGTTGCCATCGGCTACTGGGTGGAACTGCTCAGAGGACAATTATACTAGGATCCTGTCTGCAAGCATAAGAGAGTATCATTAAGTGTATTAGAGATGGATTCTTGCCTATGGGATGGGTCCTAATTTGGGACAACTATTAGTCAGCCATTCCCTTTTTCTTTGCTTGATATTTGTCCATGCAGATTTTATAGTTAAGAATCATTTTGGGTTGAAGGTTTTGTGGCTGAGATGTGTCCATTTCCCTTCACTGGGAGTCCTGATTGGTTAGTGGTTCAGCCTCTGTGGGCCCCTATGGGCCCAGGTTAGTTGGCTCTGTAGGTCTTCTTGTAGTGTCCTTCATCCCTCTGGCTCCCTCAATCCTTTCTCTGACTCTTCTATGAGACTCTCTGAGCTCTGCCTAATGTTTGGCTGTGAGTCTTTGCATTTGTTTCCATCAGGTGCTAGATGACATTCAGGAGACATTTATGCTAAGTTCCTGTCTGCAAGCATAGCAGAGTTTCTTTAATAGTGTCAGGGGTTAGCTCTTTCCCATCAGGTGGGTCTCACATTGGGCAATTATTGGTTGGTCACTCCCTCTATCTCTGCTCCATATTTATCCATGCACATCTTGTAAGCATGGGAAATTTGGGGTTGAAGGTTCTGTAGGTAGGCTGGTATCCTCTACCCTTCACTGGAAAGTCCTGTCCTGCTGCTAGAAATTTCAGCTAAGGTCACATCCATAGTTTCTCCCTATTCCAGGTCTCAGGCTTATTCCAGAGATGCTCCCCACTGATTTCCTTTCTCTCTCCATCCTGTCACTCCCCACCTCTGTTTCCCTGAATCTGAGCACAGAACCTGTCCCCTCCCCACAACCTCTCCCAGCCAGTTACCTCTCTTCACACACTTCCTATGTTTAAATCATTTCCACTTCTGAATGAGATGTAAGTATTCTTCCTTGGGCCCTCCTTGATGCTTAGCTTTTGGGGGGTCATAAATTGTTCCATGGTTTTCCTGTACTTTTTGGCTAATATACACTAATTAGTGAGTATATGCCTTATGTGTCTTTCTGCGTCAGGGTAACCTCACTCAGGATTATATTTTTCTAGTTTCATCCATTGCCTGAAAATTTCATGATGTCCTTGTTTTTAATAGCTGAGTAGCATTCCATTGTATAAATGTACCACATTTTCTTTATCTGTTCTTCAGTTGAGGGACGTCTGGGTTGTTTCCAGTTTTTGGCTATTATGAATAAAGCTTCTATGAACATAGTTGAACAAGTGTCCTTATGATGTGGTAGAGCATCTTTTGGGTATATGCTGAGGAGTGGTATAGGGGAGGTAGAATTACTAGCAGTTTTATTGGAAACCATCAGATTGATTTCTAACATGGTTGTTTAATTTTACAGACATACCAGCAATATATGTGCTTCATATCCTCACCAGCATGTGTTTTCACTTACTTTTTGATCTTGAAATAAGTTCTTTCTTATATTTTGGATATTACCCTTCTGAAAGTAGGGTTGGTAAAGATCCTTTCCCAATCTGTAGGATGTCATTTAATTCTTATCGATAGCTCCCTTTGCCATACATAAGCTTTTCAGTTTCATGAGATCCTTTTTCTCAATTGCTAATCTTACTGCCTAATCTTTTGGTGTTCTGTTCAGAAAGCTGCCTACTGTTCTAATGCATTTTAAGCTATTTTAATAGCTTCAGTGTATCTGGTCCTATGTTGAGGTCATTGGTGCAGTTAGATTTGAATTTTTTCAGGGTGATAAATATGGATCTATTTAGGTTCTTCTATAAGTAGACATCTCGGTAAACCAGTACATTTGTTGAAGATATTTTCTTTTTTTCCATTTTATGGTTTTGTCTCTTCTGTCAAATATCAAATGTCTATAGATGTATGGGTTTATTTCTGAGTCCTTGATTTAATTCCGTTGATCAACCTGTTTCCATACCAATACCGTGTAGGTTTTTAAAAAATTAATATTGCCCTTAAGTACTATTTGAAATCAGGGATGGTGATTCCTCCAGAAGTTCTTTTATTGTACAGGATTGTTTTAGCCATACTAGATTTTTAATTTTTCCATATGAAGTTGACAATTGCTCTTTCAATGTCTGTAATGAATTGTGTTGGAATTTGGATGGCAATTTCATAGAGTCTCTAGATAGCTTTTGGTAAGATGGTCATTTTCACTATGTTACCCCTACAGCTGAAGCACGGGAGATCTCCTCATCTTCTGATATCTGCGTCCATTTCTTCTTTCAGAGACTTGAAGTCCTTGTCATATAAGTCTTTCCCTTGCTTGATTAGAGTCACAGCAAGATATTTTGTATGAGATGAGGATGCTTGCAGCTAACCATTGGACTGAGCATGGGAAGTCCAATAGAGGAGTTAGAGAAAAGACTGAAGGAGCTGAAGGAATTTGTGTCACTATAGGAAGAACTACAATATCAACCAACTAGACCCTGCCAGAGCTCCCAGGGACTAAACCACCAACCAATGGGTACACATGGAGAGAGTCATGGCTGCAGCTACATATGTATCAAAGGATGGCCTTGTTGGACATCAATAGGAGGCAAAGCCCTTGGTCCTGTGAAGCCTCATTTCCACAATGTAGGGGAATGCCAGGGTGTTGAGATGGGACTTGGTGGGTGGGAGTGGGAGCATCTACAGAGAAGCAGGAGGAGAGGAGAGGAGAAAAACAGAATAACATTTGAAATGTAAATAAAATGTCTAAGAAAAGTAAATTTTTTTTAAAAAAAGAGACCAGCATCATTGAGGTGAAATCTTCTGGAAAGTGTTTTCTGAGAGAACAAAGAAGCTCTGTGTTCCAGAGGTAGCCAATGTTTTACCTCATGCTGCAACTGTACTTAGTAATGTGTAAGAGACACCCAGGTGGTACTAGCTTTAAAGGCAAGAAGTAGTCATGAGGATCATTTGAGGCTTGGCTCTGTGAGAGGCCGTGAAAGGCCACTGATGAAGGTGCACCCTCAGTTGCAATTGATGGTTCGGGACTGAAGGGGGTATGCAAAGGATTTGAGGGTTGGCACCATGAAGAAAGCCTATGAAAGGTAAATGGTGAAGCCTAGTTAAAGTGGAAAACCGCAGCGTATTGGAGATGCCAGTACCATGGGACGACTGCCAAGAACATCAGTGGCAGTGGAATGAATAAGCCTGAGCTTAGAGTGCTATGGAGGACAGAGTTTGAGAAGTGACATCAGCCTTTTGGAGGAGCCCAGAAGATCACATATGGATCCCAGACATTGAAACAAGAAGTTGTAACATTGAAGTTTCCTTGGAGACCCCAAGATGTTTGAGATGCCAGAGCCATAGTCTATCTGCTGAGGAGAGCTGCTAAAAGGGAGTAGAATTAGTCCAGGAGAATGAAGTTCATTACTGTCAACAAGGATGAAAAAGAAGTTGGAGATTTGAAGACTGCTTTGACCTCAGACATGAAGAAGCAGAGTTTGGTGTTTTCCCAGCTGGTTTCCTGTCTTGCTTTGGGGATTACAGTTAAGTGATTGGTTAATTCTCGGAAAAGACTTTGAACTTTGGACTTTAACATTGTTGAGACTGCTATAGACTATGGGGACTTTGGAAGTTGGGATAAATATATTTTGAAGTATGCTATGTTTAGATATGGTCCCCATAGACTCATATGTTTGAACAAGCCTATGAGGACCAGGGAATTGAATGTGAAAGTTTATGTATGCTTGGTCCAGGGACCGTCACTATTAGAAGGTATGACCCTGTTGGGTGGGTATGGCCTTAATGGAGTAGCTATGTCACTGTGGGTATAGATTATAAGTCTCTAATTCAAGCAGCCTTCCGATGAAAATGTGGAACTCTCAGCTCTGGCTGCATCATGCCAGCCTAGATGCTGCCATGCTCCTTCCTTGATGATAATGAACTGAACCTCTGAACCTGTAAGTCAGCCCCAATTAAATGTTGTCCTTTGTAAAAAAAAAAAGATATTTTGTATCATTTGTGGCTATTGTGGAGGGTGATATTTTAATTTATTTTCAGTCTGTTTATCCTTTGAGTTGATTTTGATTCCAGCCACTTTGCTGAAGGTTTTTAGTTGTTGTTGTTTTTTGTTTTGTTTTGTTGTTTTTTTAAGTCAGCCATAGGAGAGCTCTTGTATATGTTGGGGGTCAATTAAGCGTACTATCATATCCTCTGTGAATAGTGACAGTTTAAGTCTCCTTCCCAACACTATCCCCTTGATCTTCTTAAGGTTTCTTATCGCTCTAGCTAGAACTTCAATTACTATGTTGATAGGATATGGAGAGAATGTGGATAGCATTTTTTGAATTCCTGAATTTAGTGGAATTTCTTTAAATTTCTCTTCATTTAATTTGATGTTGATTATTGGTTTGCTGTACACTGTCTTTATTTTATCAGGTATGGATCTTGTGTCCCTGATCCCTCCAATACTTTCATCATGAAGGGGTGTTGGATTTGTCAAAGGATTTTTCAGCATCTAATTAGATGGCCATGTGATTTTTTTTCAATTTGGTTATATGGTGGATGGATAACTTTTATGGATTTGTGTATATTGAACCACCCTGCATCCCTGAGATGTACCCTACCTGATCATGGCGGATGATGCTTTTGTTGTGTTCTTGGATTCTGTTTGCTAGTGCTTTCTTGAATAATTTTTCATTAATATTCATAATGAAAACTGGCCTGAAATTATCTTTCTTTTCTGAATGTTTGTGTGGTTTAGGTATCACGATGTCTATGGCCTCATAGAATAAGTTTGGCAATGCTCCTTCTATCTGTGTTCTGTGGAATGGTGTGAGGAATATTTGTCTCCCTTGACAATCTGCTACTGCTAAAACCATCCAGGCCTCAGCTTTTTTGGACTGGGAGACTTTGATGACTATTTCTATTACTTTAGGGGATATTGGATTAGTTACATTGTTTCCCTGATCTTGATTTAACTTTCTTAAGTGGATTTTATCAAGAAAATCCTTCATATTATTTTGATTTTTCCAATTTTGTGTACTACAGGCTTTTGAAGTAAGACCTAAAGATTATTTGGATTTCCTCAGTGTCTGTTGTTCTCTCTCCCTTTTCATTTCTCATTTTGTTAATTTAGATACTGTCTCTCTGCTTTTTAGTAAATTTGGCTAAGAGTTTGTCTATCTTGTTGATTTTTTTCAACATTTAAGCTCATGGTTTCACTGATTCTTTGAACTGTCCTCTCTGTTCATAATTTATTGAATCCACCCACACACTCTTTTGATTATATCTTGTTGTATATTCCTCTTGGGGATATTTGCTTCTTTTTGTTCAAGAGCTTTCAGCTAGTGTGAGACCTCTCCAGTTTATTTATGAAGGCCTTTAATCCGATCAACTTTCATTGTGTTCTGTAAGTTTGTACATATTGTGCCTTCATTTTCATAGAATTCTAGAAAATTCTTTTTGTTTTGTTTTCAGTTTTTCCCTATTTGGGTGAAATGTTTTGTAGATATCTGTTAGGTTCACTTGATTCATGTCTGTTAGTTTGATTACTTTTCTGTTTAGTTTCTGTGTCAATATTCTTTCCATTGGTGCGGGTATGATGTTGAATTCTCCCATTATTATTATGTAGGGGTGTATGGACAATTTAAGCTATAGCTATGTTCACTTATCAAATGTGGGTCTCCTTGCATTTAGGGCATAGATATTCAGGATTGAGGCATCATCTTGGTTGACTTTTCCTTTGATAAGTATGAAGTATCCTTCTCCAGCCCCTTTTATTATTTTTGTTTGAAAGTCTATATTATTATCTCTTAGAATGGCTACTCCAGCTTGTCTTTTGGGTCAGATTGTTTGGAAAACCCTTTTCCATCCTTTTATTGTGAAGTAACATCTATCTTTGATGATGAGATATGTTTGTGGTATGCAGCAGAATTGTGGATCCTGTTTTTTGTATCCATTCTCTTAGCCTATGTCTTTTTTCGGCATATTGAGTCCTTTAATCTTGAAAGATATTAGTGACCAATGATTGTTAATTCCTATTATTTTGATGTTGGTGTTGGTAGTGTGTGTGTGTGTGTGTGTGTGTCTTTCAGTTGTTTCAGTTTCGTTAGTGTGTTATTTCCTGTGTCTCCTTGGGTGTAGACAGCCTCCTTGGTTTAGAGTTTTCCTTCTAGAATCTTCTGTATGGCTAGATTAGTCAGAAGGTAGTGTTTAAATTTGGTTTTGTCATAGAATATTTTGTTTTCCACATCTATGGTAATTAAAAGTTTTGCTAGGTATATTAGTCTAGCCTGCAAAATGTGGTCTCTTTTGGTCTGCAAGACATCTGCCCAGGCCTGCCTGCTGTGATTGTGGGTACAATTGTGGTAGGTCTGCCTTTGAATATTACTTAGCCCTTTTCTATTGTGGTTTTTAATATTCTATTTTGTTCTGTAAATTTGGTGTTTTGATTGTTATGTGGTAGGAGGGTTTTCTTTTCTGATATAATCTGATCATTGTAGGCATTCCTTTAGGTTGGAGAACTTTTCTTCTATGATTTTATTCAAACTATTTTCTGGGCCTTGAAGCTGGGACTTTTTACCTTCTTCTATTCCTATTATTCTGAGGTTAGGTCTTTTCATGGTAACTCAGATTTCCTGGATGTTTTGTATCAGGAGTTTACTAGGTTTAACATTTTTTGACTGGTACATCAATTTCTTCTATTTTATCTTCTAAGCCTGAGATTCTGTCTTCCATCTCTTGTATTTGCTTTGTGATGCTTATGTCTGTATTTTCTTGTTCTCTTCGCTAGACTTTCCATCTCCAGGATTTCCTCTGTTTGTGTTTTCTTTACCAATTCTATTTTCATTTTCAGGTTCTCAACTGATTTATTCATTTCATTAACCTGTTTAATTGTTTTTTCTGGTATTTCTTCAAAGTATGTATTCATTTTCTCTGTAAAGGCCTCTATCATCTTTATAAGATAGGATTTAAGGTCATTTTCATGTACTTCAGTTGCTTTTGGATATCCTGGCTTGTTGTACTAAAACTGCTGGATGACTATACTATAGAAATAACATATTTCCCTGGCTAGTGTTGAGTATGTTCTTATGCTGGTCTTCAGCTATCTGGTTGCTCCTGGATACTCCTGGTATAGCAGATCTAGGGAAAGCAAATTAAATCTGAGTGTTATTGGTGCAACAGGCTTCAGGTGGGCAGCTTCGAGCTCCATAGTGGAACTCAGGAGGAAGTGTGTGTTTCAGGAGACCTGGGGCATGAAGAGGGTTAGGCGAGTAAAAGAGGTCTAACCTGGATGTTCCTGGTACACAAGGCCTAGGGAAGGTAGGTGGGAAGGTGGCCAGACAGTGGTGCTCAGGGGAAAGCTTGCAGCTCAATGGAGCTGGTCATGTACCAGGGGGTCTGATAGGTAGGAGATTGAGGAAAAAGTAGAACTAACCTTGATGTTCCTGATGCTTCGGTCTTGGTGAGGCCTTGTGGTGTTGCAATCATATAAACATATCTGTATCTGTAATTTTTAATGGCCATTTTGATAATATTGTTTGATTGTGATATATATATAATATATTCATTGAACTGATATATATCAGTTTATATATATATATATATATATATATATATATATATATATATATGTGTGTGTGTGTGTGTGTGTGTGTTTGTATGTGTGTAGTATGTAGTACACCAGTATATATTCCTATAAATACATATATTCATTTGATAAGTTTTGTTACTATAGAGAGCCATAAGAAATACAGACCTCTACAGGACCGCTGTTGGGTACTGAGTGACAAGGGATCAGCTATAATCTTTATTTTGTATGGCTTAGTAGACTTAATGTGCATGCAGTATTTTAGTGTAATATATACATAGAAAATAATACTGCTTACTGATTCCTTTGTTTTTTATTTCTCCCATGCTATCTTTCATGTCTAGGTCAGTATCTGACTTTCAATAACAGCGCAACAATTATTTGTTGAATGATTATCTGAAGGAAATTGCTGTTCAAATTAACTGTCAGTTGAAAAGAGACCTTTTAAAGGACGAGAATAGGCCAAGCATTTTGGTGTCACACAGCGGAAACAAAGGCAGCCTTTGACTTTCTGCTTCAGAGAGGAGGGAGGCCTCTGTGGAACAGAATTGTGCTGTGTTCCGACAGTCCTGGGGTGCACTCGTTCCCTGATATTCATCAGAACACCAATCTTCACTTAACACGGTTAATGATATAATTTTTATTTTTAAAAGGGAGTGCTGATGTTCCTACCAGCTTTAGAAGATGTTTCAAATCTGGTTTTGGAGTCATTCTATTTCCAATTAAGCAGTGGGGGGATTCAATTACAAGCCGTGGGAAGCAAAGAGTTTGTGTCAATAAACCAGCAGTGGTATTAAGGGTGGTTGTCTGGTTTGCAAACATTAACAGCTTGAAACATAAAGGCGCATGCTTTTGCAATGATGTAGCTCTTGCCTCTCATGTAGACAGGATTAAACATACCTGAAACCTAGCCTGGGGTTTCTTTCAGAAACCCCCTCTTTCCTTGAACTCACTGCAAATTTGGGCATTAAAGCTTCATAGTGCAGAACTCATTGGGAGCTTGTTAAAGTTAAAGCAATTTCAGAAAATACATCAGAGAAAAAATACCCGAAAGACAGTAAGATAATTGCAGAAGGATCTGGTTCGGGAGGGAAATGGTGATCAAGTAAAATCATACACTTCTAAAGATGATGAAGCTCTTAGATGCATGTGCCTGTATGTTCTGGGAGCATGTGTGTTTCTGTGCCCCTGTGTGTTATAAGTGCAACTCATAAATTGGAATCAGAGGCTTTAAACAGGGAAGGCAATACCCCAGGGCTCTCAGCTAAACAGTAGGTTAAAAGAGAGGACTGTGTCAAGAGCTCAGCTAAGAGTCAAATATACAAACTCAACGAGGAGCCCTTGTCTTCTCTCTCAAGGCATTTACAGCCCAGCTAGGATCTATTAATTTAAAATTTCTTTTTGTGCCTCTGCTTACTAACCTCAGACACAATAATGCTTTTGCCAAATAAGTCAATCTTCCCAATACCTCTCTCCTGTAACACTGGCATCATGTTAAATAATCTTCACACTATCCCATTGAGGAGAAGTTAGTTCCCAGCCTGTATGATTTCTAAAACAATGGTTGTTTTCACTTACCTCCCCATGAATCCCAAAGTCATTTTTCTTCCTGCAGTGTCCTGCTGACTGTCCTCTGTGAGGTGCTTTGGTTGGTGTCTTTGAGGAAGAGAGAGAGCTTTTCAATATCGCTGTTGTATTCCTGCCCTGTTCATCGTCATACTGGATATCCTGTTAGATGGTCTGCCTGAAGCTATAGCCATGACGTCTCACCAACATGACTGTCCAGACCTGAGCCAAAAATGGAAAGCACCACCGGACCTGCCAAACTGAACAGAGAAAAGCCCATGAAGCTCTAACACAAAGAACTATAGGCAAATGAGGAAAGGTGTGAATGGGATCGGTGACTCTCCCTAAGGAAGAGCCCACTGATTGGTTGCAAAGTACCAAGCTGCTATGGTTGACATTTAAGTCTTAACTCAGAAGTGCATCCTGACTGGAGCCTGATACAGCTGTCTCCTGAGAAGCTCTGCCAGAGCCTGACAGATACAGAGGCAGATGCTCGCAGCCAACCATTGGACTGAGAATGGGGTGAGTTAGAGAAACGACTGAAGGAGCTGAAGGCGTTTGCAAACTTATAAGAAGAACAACCATACCAACCAACCAGACACCCCCACACCTCCCAGGGACTAAACCACCATCCAAAGATTACACATGAATGGACTCATGTAGCAAAGGATGGCCTTTTCAGGCATCAATGGGAGGAGAGGCCCTTGGTCCTGTCAAGGCTCGATGCCCGAGTGTAGGGGAATGTCAGGGTGCGGTGGTGGGAATGGTTGGGTGGGTTGGGGAGCACCCTCATAGAAGCAGGGGTGGGAGGATGGGATAGTGGCTTTCTGGAGGGGAAACTGTGAAAAGTGATGACATTTGAAATGTAAATAAAAGAATCTAATAAAAGAAAATAAAAAAGAACTGGCAGGTTTCTTTTGTCACAGGTTTAAAATTTTCCTTTCTAGAACTCATCTCCTGAAGCAAATGTAAGCTTTGTGTCCCATTCCTCTAACCATTGGCCACTCAATGGTTTCAGATGTGAGGGAGAGAGACCCAATAATTTTCTTGGGCCAGGAGAGAATTTTGAACCACAATATAAATATTGGTCAAATGAACAAATGTGATATTATCAAAGTGTAGTACTGAATTTGACAGCTCTTCTTGAACCACAATATAAATATTGGTCAAATGAACAAATGTGATATTATCAAAGTGTAGTACTGAATTTGACAGCTCTTCAAATTAGTTTAAATGCTGATTTAAGATGGTGATTTGTTTATAACTTTTCTTTCCTTTAAATTCTCCCACATTACCCCTACTCTCCTTCAGAATCATAGTTCTTTTTAGTAATTATTATTACATACATAAATGTACATACATATATGTTTCAAAATATAACCTGTTTAGTCTGTATAATAGTTTTACATATTTTCAAGACTAATAGCTTGTGCTCTTCTTTAGGGAGGGTCACTGCCCTCTTTCCCAGCTCTCCTCATGTGCCTATAGTTCTTTTTGTAGGGCTGAGCCCTCATGGGTTTTTCTCTGTTCAGTTTGGCAGGTGCAATGGTGTTGTCCTTGTTTGGTGAGACGTCATGGATATAGCTCCAAGAATCACAATTTCATAATAAGTTCCCCAATCCTCTGGATTTTAAAATCTTTTTGCCACATTCCATCCCTTCCTGAATGTTCCCTGAACCTTACAAGTGGGAGTATTTTATAGATCTATCTATTGACACTGGCCTCTTCAATGCATCTGTAGTAGTCTCTGTCACAAAGAGGAGTCTCCTTGATCAAGGCTGAAGATTATTCTTATCCATAGATATAAAGAAAAGTATTTATAGATTGTTTTTAGGGATTATTCTGGTAAGTAAACTAGTGATTGTAGATTCTCCTCCAATAATCACAATTTTACTAGCTCTGAGTAATTACTTAGGTTTTTAGTTCCAGACATGGTCTCATTCTTGTTTGACAGATCTTAAATCCAATTAGAGAGTGGTTGGTTACTATCAAGGTTTACATACAACTACTACATTCTCAGGGTTATTATGCCATTAAGATAATTGTTGTAGGGGTTGGGGATTTAGCCCAGTGGTAGAGCACTTCCCCAGCAAGCGCAAGGCCCTGGGTTCAGGCCCCGGCTCCAAAAAAAAAAAAAAAAAAAAAAAAAGATCATTGTTGTAGTTCATGGGCATTAAAGATGTGCAGAATTGTTGGTTGCCTACCTCATTTAGAAGCTTAAATGGTACCCTTTGGTACCATCAACTAGGACTGAGGAAGGAGACATTTCAACTTAGTTGCCTCTGGGCCATATTTCTGAAGTACGTGGTATCTTCAGCAAGAGGGAATCATCTCTGGGGCTTAGTCAAGGGCATGTACAATAGGTTGAGTGTCCTGGAAACCTCTTCGTGTTGGCCAACAATTCAAAAGAGGGCATCAGATGTCTGTATTGGAGCCTTTGCTAGGTAGTCTTTGGTTCTTGGCAGGAGCACCATCAGCCTAGGAGAGACATATTCATTCAAACTATATATGTATAGTTATAGCCGAGGTTATGTATATGATAGTGTTTGGGGTAGGTAACAATAGTTAATAGTATGATGCCTTGTGGTATGACTGCTTTTTAAGGCAGAGAGAATTATCTCCACTGAAGAGTCCTCTGAGATTCGTTTCTTCATTAGCAAGAGGAGAGAGGAAAAGACAGTTTGTTTCTCTGTGGATCTCTCTGTCTCTCTGTGTCTCTGTCTCTGCCTCTTTCTCCCTTACACACACACATACTCACAGTTGCACAGTGAATATCTAGAATTAACAATATAATGGAAGGAAGTAGCCATAACAAAAGTCAATTAAGTCAGGGCTATAAAACTTTAATCCCGTAAACTAATTGAGAATTAAAATTGTTCTGCAAAGCTCGAAATAACCTGGCGTGGAGAAGTGGATTTCACATTCACCTTTAGTTTTCCTTTCCTCATCTGGAGCTTTTATTTGGAAGAGGGGCAGCCACTGAAGTATGAAATGCCATGAGGATCATGATTCTTTTATTTTCAAATATATCTAAGCTATGTTCTAGTGCAACAGAATATTTATTTTTAACATCGACTCTCACTGACTAGGCATGGTGGAATATACCTTTAATCCCAGTACTCAATAGCCAGAGGCAGGTAGTTTTCTACGAGTTTCAAATAAGATAGGCCTACATAGTGAACACTTGACTTAAAAGCAAATAAAAACAAGTAAGTAAACGAATAGATAAAAGTAATATAGACTACTACTTTTGCAGCAGCATAGAATTGGAATCTCTCTCTGTGGTGTATGTGTGTGTGTGTGTGTGTGTGTGTGTGTGTGTGCGTGTGCGTGTGTGTGTAATAGTAAGCAGTTAAGAGAAGGAACAGAAAACACCTGTGGACATTGATTCCTAACTCTCTTGTATTCTACACATGAAAAAACTAAGAATCTATATGTGACTATGGTGGTTTGAACAATGCCCAAAGAAGCCCACATCTTACCAGAAGCTGTTAATAAAACTGTCATTGCTGTGAATAAATCAAATGTTTGAGAAGATGATTAGGAGCACTGTCACTGTATACCTGACCCAGTAAAACTGAGACCTTGGAGGAATGAAACCAGGAGCCTACAGAATGAGATGGAAAAGGAGTTGGGGGCTTAGTGTGGTGTGCTGTTGGACTTGGAGCATAGGTAGCCTCTGTGACCTCAAAAGGAAAGAACATATTCTTCCCTAAAAACTCCACTGGGCATACATTAGAGAGTGCTAAACTCCAGAAATGTAAGAAAAGCACAGTGCGTTCCTTACAGCTGCTCAGGTAGGCATAACTTACTACAGCAGTAATGAGAGACTAGTATAGAGATGCAACTGACTAAATGCTGTATTGATGTATTCAATAATCTAGATTCCGTCTGTACAATAAATTAATACACCCCCATTGCATATCTGTGTGGCCTTCTTAAAGTTAGTAATAAAAAAAGGTATTTTTGCCTCTATTATTTCTCACTATGTGTTTTAGAATAATTCCAAGTTATTTTCACATGCAGTTCTAGGTATAGTCTAAGCACTGAGATTTTTAGATGAGACACTGGTAGGAGATAGCCAAAGCATGCTTGCTTGGGTGGGATGTTTGAGCAATTGGAAATAAGAATGAACTACTTTTATCCTCTCCGTAGTATCATGCTCTAGAAGCTCTCAGTCAAAAAAGATCTTGCTGTGGTATAGGTCCGGGTTTGGGCAGGTTAGAAGACGGGCTTAATGTGGGAGATTCTATGAGCCTGAGAGTCAGGAAATGTTGAAGATTCAATAGCAGAGTAAAAGCCCATTAAATATCATAGAACCATTCTTCTGTAAGCTGTTCAGTTCACTCCTTACATAAAGAAATAAGTTTAATAGCTTATTCAGAAAATAATTGGATTTTAAAAACCCTAAAATTAATTATAATATAAAATTATTGCATTTTCCCCTTAAACAAAATAGAGTAGTAAAATTTTGAGTGTCTTAACTAAAGACATCTATTTATCCATAGAAACTCCCATTTCACATTTTAATAGTTCTTAAAAGTCTCCATTTAAAGAAACCCTAAACCTTACTATTATAGCTAAAATGGGATTATAAAATCAATCTAATATAAATTGAATCATTAATTAAGTCAATTTTAAAAGAAATAATTCAATTTCATTAAGTAATTGTTACACTGATATTATAAAGTGAATGGATTCCTGTAATTAAAAAGCATTGGATTCCATATGACCATTCATCTTTCCCCTTCTTTAAGCTATTTTGGTAAGGTTCTAAAACAGAATTTAATTAAATACTGAAACAAAGACGTAAGTCAAAATTAAAATTCGAGAGACAAAGTTACTAAGCAAATAATTTAAGGAGTTTTCCTTCCAATATTTAAAGGAACTACAGCAAAGTTGAATCAGTATAAAAAATTTGAAGATCCAGGCACTAGAACTTCAGCTATTAAAGTCATTTATCGTCTCTGTCACCTCCCTTTCCCCAAGTAAAGAAGTTCTCTTCTAAATGTTTTAGACGAACATTTATTAGGTGATTGACATTTTCCTAAGATTCTAGATTCAAGCTTATTTTTGACTTATGTCTTATTTATAGATAATAAAGCAGCCATTTGGAAGATAATAATTTTGAGACAAGGCTTTTTGAGGCTACAGACTTTCCCACTCACTCTGTGCTGGCGGTGTTGATCTTCATCAGAGTGTGAGCTTCACTGAGGTTCAGTCACCACAGGTCTAAAAGGAGAACCATCTCTAAGAGCATTTGAAAGAATGCAGTAGAATAGCAGTGGACAACTAGTATCTTTGGAAAATGGATTTGATAAGTGATTTGTTGTTTTCCCTGCAGTCTTCTTTAATGGGGGAACTGTAACAGAGAAGGAAACTGACTTCTGTGAGGTGGCATAAAAGAGTGGGAACCATTTTTCCTCTTCTGTACCTCAAGCCTGTATGCCATGGTTACTATTCTATAGTACATTTTAGATAAGAGGCCTCTGCACACAGATTTGTAAACTGTATGCACATGTGAAGTTATACTGTTACTCCATTACTTTTCTACAAAGACATTTCAGCTTCTGCTATTTTCTCACTTTCTTTCGCCTTCATGGATGTATTCATCTGAATGACTTCCATCAGTGATTTCATCCACAGACCTGCGTCTTTAAGGGGGTTTTGACTGAGTCTCCTGTTTTTGCCGCTCTCCAATAATTTGGACCACAGCAGCTAATTGCAGTGTCTAATTGTGTCCTCAATTGGCTGATTGCACCCACAATTAACTAAATATAAGCACCAAGCATCGTGGTACATTCAATTTTATGCCTCAAAGATAGCCTGTGTGAGAAAGTTGGCAGTTAGCTATCTTCAAGAAACAGATTCTCAGACTTGGAATTGTGGGGCTAATTTAAAGCTTCCAAATACTTTCTGGAAGGCACAGTTCATAAAGCTGGTACTATGTTAGCTACACATTTAAGAATATAAAAATCTGGATGTGTTGCAGGCCAGCCACAGCCTTAGACAACTGCTAGTAGGGGAACGAGATTACATCTCATCATAGTTCTGATAATTTGCTTGAGTAGCTCTTGGAATTACTGTCCTGACCAGTGTGTATGTAATCATAGCAGGCGGGCAGGGAACTGGGACCTTCACATATTTTCATCTGACAGCAGATTGGATTGCCCTTCCTTAGCAATTGGAAAGGTCTCTTTGAGGACTTAGTTGCAGTGATGCATTTGAAATGCAGGTGCTTCTGCCAACCAAGTGTCTCCAGAATGGGCTGGGAAGAAACTTAACCCTCACTTTTGAAATCAGGCTGAAGCTGCCAGAGGATTCGTGTCTGACATGGCTTGGTATTGAGCTGAAAATGAGCTCATCATTTGAACATGAGCTCATGTGCTGGGCAGATGTGGCAAAGATAATACTCTCTGGTCTGTTACTTAAGGGACAAATTAAAACACAAAGTTTTCCGGTTTGATCAGCAATTTCTAGAAAGTGGTTTCGAAAGCAAGTCAGGAGCTGCCGACATCTTTGGTACGAAAAGGAAGCAAAAGTTTTTCAAAGTGTGTAGAGGTGTGTTGATTGCGTATACTTATGAAGAAAAGAATGGTGTGTACAGAAGAAATTTCCATCCTTTGTTTCTATCTATAGTTTTAGACCGAGAATCTTCCAGTCCTCTGCCACTATCTGAGAATCTGAGGTGACAGATTCTAAAACTTTTCAGCTACTTAAATCATGTATGCAATGTAATTTCCACTTTGGTTCTATCTATGTTTGAGTCTTTTGCCATCAACTTGCTGTAGAGCAGTATTTAATATTTCTTAAAATGATGGTATGAGGTCAAGAAAATATTCTCTTACCAGCTATAGACAACCCTGTAGGTAAAATGTGAATAAAAATTCAAAATTTAAAATGGTACAAATATATGGTAAGACATTTGCTGCTTGAGAGTATGGATCTTGAGACGAAAGAAAGAAAGAACAGAGAAAGGACTGGGGCAGTGTCTGAATGAAGTTCTCAGTTCGTTTTAATGTGGTCACTCTGAGGAGGTTATGGGTCTTGGTTACATAGAGCTGGGATGAGACATCATGACCAAGAAAGCATATTAGAGAAAGCGTTTCATCTGGGGCTTCTAGTTCAGAGGTTAGAATGCAGGTTGACTATGACCGGGAGCATGAGAGCAGGCAGGCAAACATAGTAGTGAGGTAGTGGTCATGACCTTGCATTTGAAGCCTAACCATGAGCAGAGAGACTTAAAGTCTGCCACCAGGGGCACACTTCATCCAACAACTATGTAATATATAAGTGTACACTTTAGGTTAAATATGCAAAGTGCCACCTTACCCCAGGAATGCCAGCTTTATTTGTAGAGTATATATGAATGAATTGTTCATTGAACCTAAAGGAAGAGCTGGCCTATAAGTTTGTTTCCATCCGACAAATACAGGAGGAAAGACCCAGAGACAGAATAGTCCATGAGAACAATTAGTTCTCAGTGCACAGGCGGTCTTAGACTTCCCTACTTCATGGATATGAAGCTCCAAGCTCACCTAAAAACCAAGGAGCCCTGGAGTTCTCACCTGATGCACACTGTGCTAAGGACTAATTCTGTTAGAGCTAATAACACAGATATGTACATGAAAATAACCTATGCCCTTAGTTTAGGAAGAATAATTTTCCGTGGCTCAAATTTGTTCCAATGTTGAATGTTGTACAAAGGTTGATCATATATGTACAGGATGAGATAGAGAATGCCTTTACTGGGAGTTGAGCCTTAAGAGAGAGCACCACAGAGTTGGTTACATTGGGGCTTTTGTGGATCATAGAACATCACTCGTTTCCTAACTAACCGGGATCCCTTGTAATAGTCAACCTTTGATGCTTATCGCTTATCTTGTAGCAAAACCAGGCCAGAACTTTCTTAGGTAGCTCTGAGAAAGTGCAAGTAAAAACTTGTGAGATTGTGGGATTTGATGAACCCTATGAAGTTCACATGAAACGTGTGGCAATTCAAAATTCCCTTTGCTTCCTCAGATATGATGTGGCATCTCAAATCTGTCACTAAAGGAACAGACAAAATGGCCCTTCTTTACTTAGACGTTACCTTCTTGTAGCAAGTAAGTCTCTTTTTATAATCTATGGGAGGAAGTGCTCTGTATTTAATGGTAAGCTTGGAGCTGTCATTTATTTTTGGCATAATTTAAAGCCTTTTAAATACTTATTTTTAATTTTAATAATTTTGGAGGTGTTCATTTGTGCATTAAAATTCAGGAAGCTGACATAGCCCTCAGCTTACCTTCAGGGCAAAACTGTGCAAGACATGCTTGTATGAGATAATTTGTTTCCTAATTGGCATCCGTTTGCTGAAATACAATTAAAGTTATTGCTCTAATATTAACATCAACATCTTGATTGCTCTATAAAATATGAATATTTATAATTTTTTCTTCCAATGAAGATGTCTTTTACCACTCTAATTTTGGGTTTTGGCAGTTTCTTATTTATTTATTTTTTTCTCTTAATGTTAAGTCAGGGCATTTTTATTGTTGTTGTTCACATATTCTGTTTGTTTTAATTCTTTTTTTTTTTTATTAACTTGAGTACTTCTTATATACATTTTCGAGTGTTATTCCCTTTCCGGTTTCCGGGCAAACATCCCTCCGCCCTCCCCTTCCTTATGGGTGTTCCTCCCCACCCTCCCCATTGCCGCCCCCCCCCAACAGTCTAGTTCACTGGGGTTCAGTCTTAGCAGGACCCAGGGCTTCCCCTTCCACTGGTGCTCTTACTAGGATATTCATTGCTACCTATGAGGTCAGAGTCCAGGGTCAGTCCAATGATAGTCTTTAGGTAGTGGCTTAGTCCCTGGAAGCTCTGGTTGCGGCATTGTTGTACATATGGAGTCTCGAGCCCCTTCAAGCTCTTCCAGTTCTTTCTCTGATTCCTTCAACGGGGGTCCTATTCTCATTTCAGTGGTTTGCTGCTGGCATTCGCCTATGTATTTGCTGTATTCTGGCTGTGTCTCTCAGGAGCGATCTACATACGGCTCCTGTCAGTCTGCACTTCTTTGCTTCATCCATCTTGTCTAATTGGGTGGCTGTATATGTATGGGCCACATGTGGGGCAGGCTCTGAATGGGTGTTCCTTCAGTCTCTGTTTTAATCTTTGCCTCTCTCTTCCCTGCCAAGGGTATTCTTGTTCCCCTTTTAAAGAAGCAGTGAAGCATT